>NW_026989816.1:301451-602903 GCF_036321535.1 Camelus dromedarius
GCACTTTGCAATTAGGGAAGGAAGGTCAGTGAGACTAGAGGCTGTGAGGAACTAACGGAAGCTGAGGCTGAAAAAAAGCAGCAACTAGGTTATGAGAAGGTGTGACGTTAAATCAGGGAGCTTGGACTTCCTCACATACGCAGCGGGGAATTCTTTGGGGTTTTAAGGAGGAGAGTGACAGAAATTTGTCATTAAAAGTGAGCAAAGTGGATTGTTCACTCTAAAGAACAGCACTGGGCAGACTAGCAAGGGGTGGGAATTAATGCAGTGGGGAGCGAGGAGCAGGGACTTAGTTGGGGGACATTAAGGAATAGAATTGTAGTACTGACAGGGGTGAGGGAGTGGAAAAGTAAAGGAAAACTCCCAGATGTATGGCACGGAAAACAGAAGGGATAGTGATGCCGTTGTTTGAAAAAGTAAACCTAGGTCTGAGCGAGTGTACATCCAAACATACAGAGCTTGAGATTTTTATGGGCTAATAAAATGGGAATGTCTAGTTGTCAATTGTACGTATATTTCTGGGACTGAACTGAGATGCCCATGCTGGAAAAGATTTGACAGTTAATCAGTGGACAGAGAGCAGTTGAAGCCACGGGAATAAATGCCACCCACTGACAGTTTAACAAAGGAAAGGGAAGCAGGGCACTTCTGGTTCAGAAAATATGGCAGACCAGAAACTTGAAGACCCACTCACTAAAGACACATAAAAAAGTAGGACAAAATGCCGCCAATCTTTTCTTGTTTTTTTACCGGCACGTTTATTGTCGTATAATTCCTGTACAGTAAAATACACATATTTCACATGTTCTATTTGATGAATTTGATAAATGTCTACACCCAGAAAACCATCACCACGATCAAGATAGCTAACATTTCCATCACTCCCCAAGAGGGGCACTTTTTGAATCCCCATATTTATCCCTTCCCATCCCCTTCTCTCCCTGGGTACCATAAGTTTGTTTCTCTATGTCTGTGGGTCTGTTTCTCTTTTGTAGTTAAATTCATTTGTGTCTTTTTTTAGATTCCACATATAAGTGAAATCATATGGCATTTTTCTCTTTTTCTGGCTTACTTCACTTAGAATGACTATCTCTACGTCCATCTATGTTACTGCAAATGACATTGTTTTGTTTTTTCATGGCTGAGTAGTATTCCATTGTATAAGTATACTACTACTACTTTATCCAGTCAGCTGCTGATGGACATTTGTGTTGTTGCCATGTCCTGGCTATTATAAATAGTGCTGCTGTGAGCATTGAGGTGCATGTGACTTTTTGAATTAGAGTTTTCTTCTGACATATGTCCAGGAGTGGGAAGGCTGGATCATGAGTTAAGTCCATTTTCAGTTTTTAAAGGAACATCCACACTGTCTTCTCTAGTGACAATGCAGCCCATTTTGTGAAAGCAGAGCCATTCTCAGAAAGTAACGGGTATTTCTAGGGGCCGGACATGAAGTGCAGTGAGTGTGGCCTGTTCAAGAATCAGAGGGCAGTCTGCCAGGGCTGGAGGAGAGTGACAAGGGAAGTGTGGTACAGGTAGGATTCAGACCACATGGAGACCTGACAGGCTGGGATAAGGAGCCTGGGCCTCCAGTCATTCCTTGGTAACCATGGGGCACTGGTTCCAGGACTCCCCTCAGACGTCAACATCCATGGATGCTGACACCTCTTGTATAAAATGACAAAGGACTTGCATGGGACTCATGTACATCCTCCCATCTACTTTTTCAATATATATACAAACTTTTTTTATTGAGATATAGTCATTTTACAACATTGTATCAAATTCCAGCATACAGCAGAAGTTTTCAGTTATACATGAATATACACGTATATTTGTTGTCACTTTCTCTTTTGCTGTGTCCTCCTGTGTACTTTAAATTATCTCTAGGTTACTTCTGGTATCTAATACAACATGCATGCTATGTAAGTAGTTGCCAGTGTATGGCAAATTCAAGTGTTGCTTTTTGAAACTTTGTGTTTTTTCCCGAGTATTTTCAATCCAAAGTTAGTTGAATCTGCTGGATAGGGAGCCCCTAGATACGGAGAACCCCCAAGCTCCTCCTTCCCACCTCCTAAATTTCCACTGCAAGCACTGAAGGGGTCCAAACATAGAAGAGCGCCATCTACCTGCTGGAAACCCTGAGGAATTCCGTCAGCATATGTAGCGCAGGAGGGAAGGCTTAGGGCCAACTAGTGGGAAAGGAGGGCCTGCCTGGAGAGGAAGGAGGAAGGACAGCAGAGGAAGCCATCTCGTACTCTTACTGGAACTAGCTGATAGCAGTGAGGGACGCCGAGGAACTGAGGACACGGTGCATGGGGGCCGATCCTGGCCGCCAGGTGCAGGGTTCACATAGCTGGGACCCAGTTTGCACGATCAAAATAACAAGGAGGGAGAGGGGCTGCCTCAGCCCCGGGATCCTGACAACGGCCACAGCGCCGTGACCCCAGCTAATGCGGCTCCCCTAGTAAGCCAGAAAAAGGAAACTCTGTGCCAAGATATTGCAGATTCCACCGCAGCCACACGGATAACTAGATCTCTAAGCTGACAAAATGTAACCACCAGAAACAGGAATCTTTCCTTTTCTCTTCCTTTGGACCTTTGGACAGGGAGTCACACATCTTTAACAGGAACCACCTTTAAACCGATAGAGAGCTCACTTTTTCAGGAATAAGCATGGAGAAAAAGAGTGGGGTGATGGTTTAAAGCGGAAGTAAAAGTGGAAGCCCATCTGATAAATGGTAAAAACATGCTTCTCAATGAATTCGAGTTATGGCAAAAAGAAGGAGGAAGGTTAAGGAAATCTCTATTAATATCCATTCAGCATACAAGACTAGCCAGCCATAAAAAGACAGCACCTTAAATTAAGAATTTTTTTTTTTTTTTTTTTGGTGATGAAAGACAATGCCTTAATTTAAAATAAGGTTTGGGCTATGAACAACACACTGAGAGTTTTTGATGAGGAGAACATAAATCTGCATATAGATATGTAAGTTTTCCAAGTCAACCGTTTGAAAAAAATTAGTCAATCATGTGTCCAGTTGATTGGGAAATCCCGATAAGTAAATAACTCAAAAGTGGGAAACACATGGAATTAAATAGTGGTAGTGAGCAATGAAATCCAAGATGTTTATACCTATATTTTCTTTGTTAATGTAACAAACTTAAAGCAACTGTCTAAAAAGTAACTGGAGCACACAAACACACACACGCACACACACACACACACACACACACACAGTTTGGAACAGCAGAGAGGTAAAATATGCTAAATTTTTCATTATTGAGGAACAGGATCTAATAGATTATTTCATTTTTGAGACTCATAGGAATACTGGTCCAATTGCATATAAAGTTATGAACTTAGAGATGATTTTTAAAAATTTAGAGAGAATTTTCATTAAGAGGTAATATAGCTTCCAAATCACTGAAGAGAAAATTAACAATAAAAAAATTAATTAATCCAGGTAATATGGAGTAACACTGACCATAATTACCACCCTACAATAAACCACAAAATGGATAAAATATATGAAGCAATGATTTTTAAGACACGTGAAAACGATCATCCACTAGGACCTTGTCCTGCTACCTCTATGCCAAGGCTGCTAGGCCTCCTACTGCCATCACCAAGGTTGTCCATGAGGAAGCTACATTTCCTTCCTCTGCTCCTACTGCAGAGCCAGTACTGAGCAGTCCTTTTCCAGGTTTTGGCAGGCAGCTCCCAGAAGTGCTCTCATAGGCCTTGGTCCCTTTTAGCCACCAGCAAATGGATCAAGGATTATCAGTGAGCCTCCTTCCTCATCCAAGACCTAGGAACCTATCTGACTTCTGAGCAGCCCTTCACTCTTGTCTGCTGTCTGGTACTCTCCGCCCAGCTTCCCAAATCCCCGGCTTGGGCAGACTGCACGCTGGCCACAGCCCATCAGAATCTGTTCCCCCGCCAAGAGGCCACGCGTGATCGTGAGCAGGGCTCCAGGCCTCTGGAACAGCGAGGCTTGGACTGCGTCCTGGTCCTGGGCTCGCTAGCTCCATGTCCTTGGTTGAGTCAGTTAACATCTCTAAGCTACAGTTTCCTCATCAGTGAAATGAAGACATAATCAATATGGAAAAAAAATCAGAATCTGAGGAGGACTAAATTTCTGGTGATTGAAGAATATTTTAATTTTGAATTATACAGCAAAGGACATCATACAATTTTTACTACTTCATAATTCTAAAGGACAGCTTCTACTATTAAAACTAATACATGCACGTACACACAAACACACGTGCAGACACACTGGCTCTGCTCCACATACATCCCCAAGGGCACACACACATGGAGTCATGTAACACACACACACTCATAACATACACACAACCACACACGTTCTCAGGCGCACACACATACATAACATACAGAACCACATACATCCCCAGGCATGCGCATGCACACACACACACACACACACAGTCATGTACCACACACGTCCCCAGGTGCGTGCATGCGTACACACACGTCTTACACACTTTGGCGATATTCTAAATCAATTTACAATTGAGGGTCACAGTGTCCATTGTTTTATCCACTCAGAAGATCCTGACTTTGGAGCGTGAAGCAGGAGCCCCTCCTCTCTGGAGATGGTCTTTACCACTTACAGTCTCAGTAGAGCCAACATAACTGCTCTGGACCTTTGGAAGTGCAGGGCCAGAGCATACCTGGGAGCTCACATCCTATACATGTAAACATGTTAAGTGCAGTAGGGTCTAAACTCCTGCCTTTACAAATATACATTCATTATAAGGGGGAAGGCCAGGTTCAAATTTAGAATTCCCAGACACAGGGGAGTCCGGCAAAGAAAGTGAGCGTGTGGGGAGAGCTGATTCCCAGTCTCTGATCACTAGCCTGACCGTTTTCTTCCCAATGCTGGGTCCATCCCTTGCCACAAGGGGCCTTGGATGTGCACAGGGGGACACACAGACCTCATGTCCGGGCTCTGCTCATACCCTCCATGCAAACAGCTATGCTTTGGCCTCTCTGTGAGTCCTAGGAATCTGAACTCCGGGGAGAGCTGATGCAGGCACTAGAAATGGGTCAGGGGCTGCTGAGACAGGGCATTTGGGGTCCTGGGTTTCTAGAGCACAGGGCGGAGCCAATGACCGTGTCCCCTTGGCCCTGCTGTCTCCACCCCATGGAGGGCATGGCCAGAGGAAGTGTCAGGGCCAGAGGGACCCTCTGTAGTGCAGGACCCAGAGCAGAGGGCCCCCTTGCCGGGGTCTAAGGGCAGAAGCCCCAAGGAAAGGTCTGAGGAGGCTGTAAGGTATATTCATTCCCATTAATTAAAAAAATAAAAGCATACCACAGGCGTGGGTGGAAAGGGTTTTGTTACAAGGGAAGGCACTTGACAAGGTCTGGCCATAGAGGGCTGGTAGGTTTGCCAGGTTGAGGAACCAAGATGCCGTTAGTCTCCACTGGGTCTAAACACCTCCTGAATTCCTCCGGGTGACACTGAAATGCAGTGAGACACGGAAACCTCTTAAGTTGTTAAAATCTTCATGGTGAGCCATTCAACTCTCTCCTCATTCTTGGCTATGAAAGCACGATAAACACAGGCCAGAAACGCATCAGCCTGTTGGTTGGTTCACTATCCGCCTGGTGCTCCCTCTTGTAGGAGCTTTTATCACATCACCCAGGGCTGACCCGGCTCAGGATTATAGCTAATTTTCAGCACGTGGCATCACTTGCTGGTGACACGAATCAGGAAAGTTAGCCACCTCCAAAACTCTGAGGCTCCTCCTGGGAGGAGCCTGTAGACCCCCAGTCTAGCCTCTGCACCACAATGCTCCTTAGTGCCACTCCCATCTTGCTGCCCTGGCCTCTAGCTCTGACCAGAACCTCGTTGGATTGTCGATAAATGTCACCCATATACCACGTCTAAGCTTGGGTTCCAGATGTGACCATGGTTCTTATTTACTTCCCATCGATTGATTCATCTTTGTGTAATCGTGTTGGCAGGAAGGCCATTACCACCCTCTTGAGGCCTCCTCGAGCCGCCTCTGTGTATAACTGTCCTAGCACCCCAGGGGATCGGGTCTGAATCCTGGAACTCAGACAAGATGGCACCTGGAGAGACAGGAATCCTCTCCTGCGGTGGCTTCTGCTGAGGCTCGGTGTGGCCATAAAAACGGATCCCACAAGCCCTGACGTCACTTGAGTCGCTGCAGGGATGCTCCCACACTGCCCCGTTCCCCCCAGAGACTGAGGGCTTTCTGCTTGTTCCCGAAGGCCCCAGCCCCGTGGGGGCACCGGGTCCAGTGGAGCATCCAGCCTGGTTCCCCGCCAGCCCTTAGGGCCTTGGTGGGGCCTGGAACATCAACTAACCTCCCCTTAGGGACCCGTTTGTCCTTTCCAGCCAACAGACCTAGGTCTTAAGCACTTTAACTCACCTGAGGGTGTTTTCCTCACTTCAGGGGCAGTGAGGACTGGGCTTCTTCACACGCCAAGAGCCCCCGGTCTGGATGCAGACAGTCTGGCTCTCCCCCCAGTCCTGCAGTTCCCGGCCACACCTGCTGCTGGTCACAGTCTGTGCTGTGTTCTCTTCCAGGACAAGAGGTGCACTCTGACCCCAACCCCGCACCCACCAGCGGTGGCAGAGGCGGAGGACAGGCAGGTGAGCAGGGGCCCGAGACCATCTCCGAAAATCAGTGCCTCAGAGGCCGCTGGTGACTAGAGGGGCCACGGGGCAGAAGGCAGCATGGGATGGGAGGAAGAGGAAGGCTCAGGACAAGGAGATGAAAGGGGGAACAGATAGCACTGTGAGGACCTCGGCCATGAAAGGGAAGAAAAAGATAGTGACAGCTGAAGCGGTGTTGGCGTTAAAAGCTGCGGGCTTTTTCATTTAATTTTATTAATTACCATTACATATAGTGGCATATTTTTATTTGATTAAAGATTAGGTGTCATGTCATATAACAGGATACAGTATGTTATTATTAATTAAATAATACATAATAGTAGATATACTACCATAATATGTTCTGTTTATTTATTATCAGATAGTATATAATACGTATGTAGGTATTTATATACATAATATATAATTCATGCATCTATATAATATATAATACATAACAATGTAGGATTATGATTAATATATTTTATAACAAGATTACATAACAATAATGATGTAATATTACCCATTGTATGCCTTGGTTCATGACACAATCTCACCTTAGGTGCCTTTGAGAAGTATTAATGTATTAAAATTAATATTATAAGAAACAGTTGTGAACCTATCACCCAGCATCAGAACAGGAATATTGACAGTGACATACTGTGTAATAACCTGCACTTGACCTCTTCTCACAGGAAGTAACCAGCATCCTGAATCCTGGCTTACCCTTGCCTTGTGTTACTTTCACACACACAACACTTAAGATCAGTTAAAACAAATGAACTGCAGGTACATGCAGCGAAGTGGATGAATCACACACTCTATGTTAAATTGAAACAATAAGCCCTAGAAGGTAGGCGATAGTGTGCTATGCTTTTAACTGTGTATATATATGTCAACTAAACTCACTGAATTAAGAACTACAGCTAGAGTCCAGGTGGGAGAGGGACAGATAAAAGGTGAGGTGAGCAGGTTTGCTACAGGTGAGTGAGTTCCTTTCCAGTGACATGTCATTCTCTCTGAAGCAGGAGGCAAGGCCATCTGCTGGGAGTCAGGGAAGAGACAGAGGGAAGCTTAGAGGTGTGCAGAGAGCAGAGAATGTTGACACCACTGAGTGATAAGTGGGGAAATGTGCTCACTAGAGAAACCCTGGAGGATTGCCTGGCAGTGGCAACACGGTGGGCATTGATTTGTAGTCTTAGAAACCTGTGCTGGGAGAGCCTGCTGCCTGCAGGCTCAGAACAAATAGAGCTGGGTGAACAGAGATGGAAGTCGGCCTGTTGAGGAACTGAAAAGTTCAAGGCTCAAGGGGGTTTTGTTTGTCATAAAGAGAGTGCTGACTGTGGATGCAGAGCTGGAAGGTGGGGTAGTGGAAGTAAGAGGAACGTGGACAGGCAGGAAAGCAGAGGAGTCAGTGCATGAGGCCTTAGTGAGGGTGAATGAGGGCCAAGGAGGCTGGTGGAGAAGCAGCTGGATGGCTAGAGGTGGGCACTTAAAGAGAGAGGCTGGACCTGGGGTGGAGACACACCAGGGTATGAGCCCGTGGGTAGGGTGAATGGGGGGTGGCTGGCTCAGGCTGACGGTGAAGAAGACCCTAAAATGAACATACTGGGTGGTGGAGGGAGAATGAACTTTGACGTCTTGATGGTAGGAGGCGAGGCAATACAGAGCTGGTGGTCCAGGTGCTCCTGACTGAGGCAGATGAGCAGGGAGGCCAGGGTGGCAGGCACTGCTAGGAATGGACCTGGGTTTTCCAGGAGCTCCCAGGAGAGTAGGAGCAATCATCTGAAGGGGGAAAGTGAGCACAAGGAGGCAAACCCAGGCTCCTTATCAAACGGGGGGTGTGAGGGGGCAAAGTGTCAACTCCAGAGATGGTGGCCCAGGAAGCAGGGACCACGGGTGAAGTGAGGGGACACTCAGAGAAGAGAGGGAGAAGAGTCTTCTGGGTGTAGGGGAAAGAGAGGCCCCAGGACAAAGGAGCACAGGGGCACAGTGATGAGGATGGACTGGCTCTATGGTGACACTGCAGGGCTGGCTGGATCTTTGTCCTGAGGGCTTAATTTGGGGGGGGCTGCTGGCCTCACGAGGACACCCCTCTCAGCAGCCTGGACAGACGCTCCTGTTCCTGAGAGCTGTGTGGCTAACACTGTTCTCGTAGGGGCTCTGCCTCCATCTTCTATCAGACTTTCCTGCCCAGCCCCCGACTGCCAGCGAGGGAACCTGGGCCTTGCAGCTGTTTCTCGTGGAGGGAGACAGGCTCCTTGGAGAAGCAAGTTGATCTTACTTTTCTCCGTAACCCAGGTCCTAGCAAAGCGCCAAGGTGGCCCATTCAGAGGCTCAGATACTTAATAAATTAACTTAAAGCAGTAGAATAGCAGAGCTGGAGGAAGTGACCACTGAGCTCACAGAATTCACTGCCCACACCCCCATTCTACAGATGAGGAAACAAAGACCAAGCGGTGAAGCAGCCATGGCCAAGGTCACGCTGCTCCTTAATGCTGGCCTGTGTCGGGCATGCCAAGTGATGAGCTGCAATGAAAGGCCTGAGAGGGGGCTCTGGGGCCAGACAGCTTGGGTTCAAGTCCCAGGTCTGCCATTTACTAGCTACGTGATTAATGACTGTCCTTCCTGTAAAGTGCCACCTCATTGGGTTGTCGTGAACACAGAGTTCCTGGAACAGCAGGACAGAGTTCTGTAAGGGTTTGCTGTTGCTTTGTTTACTATTATTATCACCAAGTGAACCCTGAAATGAAGAACAAAGACAGCAAGAATTTTTATTTTAAAGGATTTTAAAATCCGATGATGAATATTTGATTTAGTCTATTCAAGTCTGCATTTGACCCTTATTAACAACTACACAATGGATGACATTTGAGGAAATGTTGCTTCATGTCTTTAATTCTCACTAACGACACAGGCTATTCAACAGGAAGCAGCTTTTTTCCAGGAAGAGGGACAAAATGTTAACAATATCTCGGTACCTCTCGGTCCCCAGTGAATTGGTTGTGACCTGTCAACCCAAATCTGGGGAACTGCCCGCTCCTCCTGGGCTTGCTGCACTGCCCCGCGGCCTCCAGGGGGCGCTGTACACCCACACGAATCCAGTCTCTTGGTTCATATCTTTGCTTCAGATCCCTCAAGGACTGCCCATGCCCCAGGGCCCCATCTGCCCAGCCAGCCTCGCCTGCTGGACTCCAGGACACCATCCTGGGTCTCAACCATCCTCTCCTCCTATGCCCGCCCCACTACTCTTCATTTTGTCCTTCAAATGTGGGCTCCTGTGGCTCGCCACACAGCAGGGGTCTCCCTGTCCTCCACCTCGGGTAACTGCATCGTCCTGCACGGTGCGGTGCGTAGCAAACCCATGTGGAGTCAGGAAGAATACAGAACAACAGGTGCTCAGAGGGGCTGCCTTTCCCACTGCAGGGGCCCTGGAGAGCTTTCTCCCGGCTGGTTATTCACAGGCGCTGAAGCTGTAGAATCTCGATCTCACCAATTTAAAGGGCATCATCACTAATTACAAAAGCAATCATTTTTTCAGTAGCAAAAGGACAAAAGACTTTGTGCCCCGCACCTCCAACTTTCTTCCTCCGCCTTCAGAGGTGATTCTCACTCTCTGGGCAAGGGTAGAAAGCAACACACAGAATATTATTTTTCAATGTTTTCTTTCCCACTCTGAAGATTGCTTTCCCAGAACCGATGAAGGCAAGGATGGTTTGGCTTCCCTGCACTGAGGATTCAGAGAAGCAGGGGGGAGGGGGGTGGGGAGATAATTCAGCATTATTGAACCAAACAGAGACATTAAAAGTTTCTATTCTAAACAGAAAGGAAGCAGGATGCTATACAAACGGGAAACCATAGTTGGAAATGCAATAACGAGTTACAAGACAATAAACATGAAGATGGAAAAAAGAAAAAGTACATCAAAATACAAAAAGGTGGTAATGGGAGACGGTAGCATGAAAAGAAAGATTTTTTTCTCTTTCTTTTTTTTTTTCTTATTATTCTTAGGATGTGTTGGAGCCTACGTGATTATCAGTCTAAAGGAAATAGATATAGTAATGGGTTGATATACTTGAAAAATAGATAACCACAAATCGAAAGCATAAAATAGAGTCGCAAAAAAAAAAAAAAGAAACAAGCTCAAAATTGCTTAAAGACTTAAACATTAGACAAGACGCTATAAATCTCTCAGAAGAAAACATAGGCAAAATATTATTTGATATATATCTCAGCAATGTTTTCCTAGGGCAATACACCCAAGCAACAGAAATAAAATACAAAATAAACAAATGGGACCTAATTACACTTATCAGCTTTTTCACAGCAACAGAAACCATAAGCAAAACAAAAAGACAACTTATGGAATGGGAGAAAATTTTTGCAAAAGATGAGACTGAACATGGCTTAAATTCTAGACTATATAAATAGTTCATACAACTTAATAAGAAAAAAAAATAAACAACCCAATCCAAAAATGGGCAGAACAACTAAACAAGCAATTCTCCAATGAAGATATACAAATGGCCATTAGGAATATGAAAAAAAGGTTCAATATTGCTAATTATCAGAGAAATGCAAATCAAAACTACAATAAGTTATCATCTCACACTAGTCAGAATGGCCACCATTCAAACATCCACAAACCACAAATGCTGGAGAGGCTGTGGAGAAAAGGGAACCCTCCTACATTGTTGGTGGGAATGTAGTTTGGTGCAGCCACTGAGGAAAACAGTATGGTGAGTCCTCAAAAGACTGAAAAAAGACTTATCATTTGATCCAGCAATCCCATTCCTGGGCATATATCCAGAGGGAGCCTTAATTCCAAAAGATACCTGCACCCCAATGTTCACAGCAGCATTGCTTACAATGGCCAAGACATAGAAGCAAACTAAACACCCACAGACAGATGACTGGATAAAGATGTAGAATTTAGATATAGAAGAATATTACTCAGTCATAACAAAGAAGGAAATAATGCCATTTACATCAACATGGATGGACCTGGAGATTATCACACTAAAGTGAAATAACTCAGACAGAGAAAGACAAGTATCATATGATATCACTTGTATGTGGAATTTTTAAAAATGATACAAATGAACTTATTTACAAAACAAAAACACACTCACAGACTTAGAAAACTAATTTAGGAGTTTGGGATTAACAATTACAAACTACTATATGTAAAATAGACAACAAAGATTCACTGCAGAACACAGGGGAAAATATTCAGTATCTTGCAACCTTTAATGGAAAAGAACCTGAAAAAGAATAGACTATGTATATGTACAAATGAATCACTATGCTTTATACCTGAAACTAACAAAACAGCTGTATATCTGAAACTAACAAAACATTGTAAATCAACCACATTTCAATTAAAGAAAAAGATAAGTTCTAAATACCTTTATTCAAAGAAAATCTTCAACTCTTACCTCTTACGGAAAGTAAAATGGGAAGCTTGAGCAGGACCAAATTATACTGAATGAGAGGTTACATACCTTCTCCAGCACGTGGCCCATGCTACACACACATCGTGTTTTCCTTCAGGTAAGAATGGCCCTTACTGTCCAGTGAGCGAGTCCTCCTTAGACAAGGCCTGTGTGGCAGTGGCCTTCTTGTCACCACTCCATCTCACCAGGAGGCCAGGATTTTCAGAGCGGAGGGAACACAGATCTCATACACTTCAGATCTATTTCCTGAGAAAAACTATGGAAAGAACAATTTCACCTGCAGTGCGGGAAACATGAGCAGGACCCCTTAGCAGACCGACAAGCCCGAAGCAAGATGGCCTGATGTTCACATCGGAACCAGAACAACAACCGTCTGGCCCCAGTTAAACGATCACCATCTCACCTGCAATGAACGGTTCGTACTCAGTGTCAGGGATGTTTCTGTTGAGACTTGAGAGATCAAAAAAGTCAGACCAGGGAATCCGGACCTGGTGGATGTCCAGGCTCTGCCAATGGTAGAGGAGGCCCCAAGGGGGTATCACCAGCACCGATTCCTCCATTTTCAGCAGGGTCTTCAGGAGGAAGGCGATGTGGATACAGACGCTTCTACGGAGGCTGAAGCCCTCTGGAGGGTTGACATCACACAGAAGGTACCTGGCAGGGAGCAAAGGAGAGCGGGTCTTCAGGGCCAAGCCTCTGCACAGGAATCCCGGCTTAGATAGAACAGATACAATGGGAATCCCTGCACAGCACATGGCCTAGACTCAAGACACGTTCACCAGCTTCTGGTTTGTATATTGGAGGCACTGCCCACCCGTCTCCATGTGGCCAATTACTTCGAGTCCGGGAGCACATGCAGAAGACATCTTGGAATCTGTCTAACAACGCTAAGTACCTGACTAGTACCTGAGCACACGTTCTCCAGGGTCTCTCAAGCTTCTTGGCCTACAGACCCCTGTACACTCTTAATTACTGAGGACTACAAAAGGCTGCTGTTTATGTGGGTTAAATCTATCAATAGTTCCTGTGTTAGAACTTAAATAAGAACTTTAAAAAATGCTTATGATTTCACTTAAAAATAATAACAACCTACTACATGTTACCATTAATACTCTTAAGCAAAAAATAAGTATATTTTTCTAAACAAAAATCATTAATGAGAAGAAGAGCAGTGATTTTAATTTCTGCAAAACTCTTTTGGACTGGTGAGTTCTGAATTCTATCTGCCTCTAAATTCCCTGTTTTGTGATATCACAGACCAGGTTTTCCCTGGAAATCCCCACAGGAAACTCGGGAGTGCAAGAGTGTGCAAAAGGCAGCTGACATACCGGCGTTTCTACGAAAATAGTCTTGCATCTCAGGGGCCTCAGACACACTTTGATGACTGCTGCCCTACCCTAGGCGAGACTCTCCTACACAAGAGCCAGGCAAGGGTCCTGGCTTCTTTAATGAGTTACCGCAGCCACACTCCTCCCTTCTCTGTGTTAATGTTCCCACAACCTCCATTACCGCAGATGAGGATGTAATCCTCAACTGGGTCCTCTAATCCCAGAAGACTGCCAACTTTGAGAGGGAAGGCCCATCTACCATCCCTACACCCCGCACAGTCTATTTTGAGTCAAGCCCTATATAACTGCTAATCGGCAATGACCCTTGTCTTATTCCTGAGGTTTACCGAAGGAGCCAACATCTGGATGGAACTGAAATTTCCCTGCAGATAAACAAGGCTGATAAACCACCCCATTCCAACATCTGATTCTGGGGCTCTTCAAAACCCGGATAAGGCCCCGCTTCACAAAAGACAGGTCCTCCGCCTGCCCTTCCCGGGGGTTCTGGGAGGCCGCGGCCAAGCAGGGCTACCCGGACTCGCGGTCCCAGCCCCAGTGCCCGAGGGGGAGGAAAGCCCGAGGCTGTGCCCCAGCACTGTCCTCCCCGCCCCAACCCGCTCCCCGGCACCACAGCGCCTCCCCGGCAGCCACACCAACCCGGATCCCACCCCGGTCCATGTCCACTGGCACCGCCAACGGCGCGGCCGTACGTTTACCGTCTGTGGGACGCCGCCCCAGACAGGATGTCGGCCGCCGACTGACCAGGCCAGAACTAGTCGCCCAGGCGAGCAAGCCGCCAGCCCCAGCAGCAAGCACTGCCATGGTCCCGGGTAGCTGCACACTTCCGGAGCCCGCTGCCCGCCCCAGAAGCTCATACCGGCCCGCGCAGAGCGCGGCGCATGTAGCCATGGCAACACCGCGGGGCCCTCCTCTAGCGCTTGCGTCTGTGTCCTCCCTAGGCTAGACGTGAGAGGGCAGAAATTGCGGAGCCAATGGGAGCCAGGGCTAGGCCAGGACGGGGGCTGGGGGGAGGCTTATGGGGCAGCTGGGCGGGGCCGGGGCGGGCGGTGCCGAGCAGACTTCCTCACCTGCAGATGGCGCCGGCCGGATGCTGGGGCGGTGCTGCCACCAGTGGGCGGGGCTTCGGAGCGGCGGGGCAGCGGGGCGGGGGCACCCTCACCTGTCCGTGTGTGTGGCTCAGCCTGGGCTCCGCGGCCTCCCCTTGCACCGGACGTGGACCCAGGCTGCCGTTGGGCAAGATAGAGGACTGAGCCAAGGCACAAACGGCTGGCCAGGTAGGGCACCTGAAGTGCAGATCCGCCAGGCCCGCTGCCGGCCTTGAATTCGCGCTGCTGGGCAGTTTCCAAGGAGACAGGATCTGTCCTAAGAGGGGAGATAGGGCAGGGGTGCCAGATGCCGGGTTAGGTGCGGTCTTACAGGCGAGCCACGGTGAGAGGGTTCAGAGAAACCCCTGTGTTGGCGGGGCTAGGAATTTGGGGTATGGGTGGGGATGGTGTGTGCCATGCTCTGTGGTCTCCCCAAGAACTCTCACCCCCAAGCAAGGGACCCTGCTCCCTCCACCATTCACTGCATCCCCTGCCTTCCCCAGCACCACTGCCGCTGCCCCCGGAGTGTCCCATGACCTCTCTCCACACCAGGCACCGTCCCTGTTACAGGTACTGAGGTCCTGGTGGTTCCAGCCCGAGGGTGGGGGCTGTATCTGACCAGTTAGGATGCCTGGAGCCTTGTATGAAACCTCAGAGCATAATGCAGACGTGCACAGAGGCCCCTCAAACAGGATTCCCTGCATGGCCCTCCCACCACGGACCCACAGCGCAGCTGCCACACCAGGCCAAGCCTGCTGGAAGACCGCTGGTCCGTCTCATCCTGTTCCTGATCAAGAGTGCACCAGCCACACTGCTGGGTATTTAGGGGGCCTTAGAAGAGCAGCTGGTATTTTCATGGGCAAATATTTGCTCTTTTGGGAAGATTTCAGTGCAAAGGGATGTAGGATATGCTTTTTCTGTTGCCCTGAAACTGATGACTAGGATGCAAACTTAAGTCAAAACAGGTTTTAGAGAGAGCTGCAAAATATCTAACCCAAAGATCACTGTTCCCCAGCAAAGGCAACACCACCTGGCCGGTGGGGTCCTGGTCCCTCATTCTGGAGGTTGGGGTTTGCACCCTCCAGCTGGGACAGAGCCCGAAACAGCTCTGAACACGCTCCAACAGGCTTTCCCAGCAAAAACGGCCTTTATTTTGAATCTGGGTGAAGGAACCAGCTGAGACATCTGAGTAAATCTTCCTGGGTGTAACCAGGCCTTTTATGCTGAATGAAAGAGCGGCTCTCCACATGCTAACTCTTTAGAACTGAATGTGTGTCAAAACCTTCATGCATGTAGCATGTTGGGAACAGCGTTTCATGGTGAGGGGAACTATATAACTTACATGGGTATGGGGAAGCCCTCACTCCAACCGGCTTTTCCTGCGCACACTGCCTTTATTTCGAAATTGGCTGTTGCTGAGAAATCTTGGTAAGCGTTCCTAGGTGTAACCATGCCCAATATGCTGGACGAAAGAGCGGCTCTACACTTGTTCACATCTCAGAAATGAATGTGTGTTGAAGCCGTCATTCATGTAGCGTGTTGGGAACACAGTTTCGTGGTGAGAAGAACTATGTAAATTACATGTCTATGATGAAGCAATTGCTCGAAATGGGTATTCCAGCGCATACTGCCTTTATTTCGAAACTGGCTTCTCAGAAGACCTGTGGTCTCCACTGCAGGTCTGTCTCCAAGCCCTGGGCCAGCATGGTGACTCTGCTCCCCCTGTCTATTCTGGGAGGTCTAGGGGTCCTCCATGGCCCTTCCACCATTGTTTCTTTTGGAAACACCCCACAGATCAAATGGGCCTGAGAACAGGAGAGCTGGATGCCAGCAGCCACTGCCCAGTTTGTGGCTCCTGGGAGGGGCATCTCCTCTCTGTGGGCTCTGATCTCCCCTCCCCTCTCCCCTACCCCCACCCCTCTCCTCCTGCATTTCCCGATTGATCCCTGGATAATGGTCCATACCAGGAATGACCTGGGAGAGGTTTTATGAGTCTTTAAGGGAAAAAAAAAAGAAATCTTTAAACAAATTACTGAAAGTAACTTCCAGCTTTCCCGGGAAAGCCCTCTTTCCAATGTTTAAGGCTAGTTGACAGGGTGTCAAATTGCCTAACCACTCACATCTGAGCAACTGCTAACTCTCTTTCCAGTTCCCCGCAGCATCCACCTCTGGCAGCTTGGCCACAAGAGGGCAAGAAAGCTCTTTCCCCATGCCAGCTCCAGCGTGGCTTTGGAGGCAGTGGAGGCTGAGAGTAAGGGCCCTGCCCTGAAGTTTGGGGGGCCTCCAGCCACAGCCAGAGGAGCAGGGGTTTTCAGAGTGCCCCAGGAGGGAAACCAGGCAAGGCTGCCTGGCCCAAGTCTTCCCTGCCCAGAGAGCCCCATGAACTGCTTTGGGCCCCACTCCCCATTTGGGCCCCCTGCAAAAAGGTACCACGGGATCCACACCTGAGAAGGCAGAAGGATGGCCCTTTGGCCTGGGGTCCCAGCAGGTGTGTCCTGTGATACCTGTGGCCACAAATCTTCCTTGTCTCTCCAGGTCAGTGAAGGGTCTGCGCTGGGCACCTTGGTGCTCAGGAACATGGGAACAACTCTAAACTCAGAAGGACAGAGAGACTCTGCCTGGAAGCAAGGATTCCAGGGAGACGCCTTGCCCAGAACTGGGGGACTGTGTGCTGAGTAGACCCCTGGAGGCAATGTGGGGCTGTGGGGTCCTCATCAGAGAAGGGAGCAGGTGTGCTTTCCGGGGGTGGAGCCCTGCTTTGTCCAGTCATGTCCTTGTGTAAGACTCATTTACAAACACCTTCCAGTCCACCTAGGGGTGGCCTCAGAGTTGGGGGTAGAGGAGGAGAGTGAAGGGTGCAGACTTAGGGCCCCCTGACCCACCCAGGGAGCCAAGGGTCAGTGGGAACATCGTGGGAGTCTAGTGCAGGGGTGGAGGACGAGAACTAAGAACATGCCAAGTCATGCAATAAAGTGACCTGTGATCACGAGACACAGGTGGCTGTACACCAAAGGAGGGAGATAGAAATTTAGACCCAAGCTCTGAGAAACTTGAGAGGGGCTGGAGGGTCCCAGGAGCCCTGAGGAACAGCTCTTCTAGGGGCACAGATATCCCAATAAACACATTTCTCATGGATGCTTTTTGGGTTGCAGAGTGAGTTACCAGGATCCTAAAATTAGTATGGAATCCCACCCCCTTGTTCATCACGATTCCTGGCAATAAATTGCTGTCATTTGTTCCTGGACATGCACAGGGGAGGTGACTGCTGTGGTGGTCACTGCAGGACTAGAATCTTCTGGTGTGGGCTCTGTGACCACAGAAACCCAGGGGGATTTCTTAACGGGAGCACCTGGAGACCATGCCTGCAAGGACCACCCTCATGGGATGGCCAATGAGCCCGTGTTACCCAGGTCACCAAGTGACGAATTTGTGAGGTTGCCTGGGGTAACCTGGGGACATGTAGGTTTCTGTGGTCAGCACGTGGGCCCAGCACTGCGGGATGGTCTGCACAAAGAGGGGCCTGCCCTCCTGATGATGGCTTCTAACACCTGCAGGGAAACTGCTCCCTGGGCTCCTGGAGGTCCATATTGAGAGCGTCCTGCCAGCCATGAGGGATCACCTTCCCCTGATGCAGAGGCAGACCTCTCCCCCTTGAGGCCCAGGGGACACCTGGCTCAGGTCCCAACTGTGTGCCCTGGACACACAGAGCCCCAGATCTCTGGCACAGACTGGGGTGTGGTTGTGTCGGGGCAGGAAAGGCCCAGGGAAGGGGCTCATTCAGGGACAGAGGCCACTCTGCAGGGATACTGGACCTGGCAGCGATACACTGCTTCAGAACTTACCTGGGCTGGGTTTCCAAGCTGTGGGATGGAAGGGCCTCTCCTTCCTGCGGTGCAGTGGGGGGAACTAGATCCATCGTCAATGTCAGCCCTGAAAATGGAGGCTGCACTACATCCATTCCTGGAAAGAAAAATCAGGCCCCTCCAGTCCAGGTGACTCAGAAAGTCATTCAGCAATGTTCGGGGCCCCCAGTTTAGGCTTTGAATTAGAGCTGAGCGGCTCAGGAGGCCAGATCCCTGTTCGTGGCTCCAGGAGTAGGCTTTCTGCTGGGGGCAGGATCCTCACAAACACCTGTGTCTTTGTGGGACATTCCCCTCTGACCAGCTGGGAGGCAGGGTGCAGTTGTGGGAAATGGTGTTTCCATGAGCAGAGGGCCACCAAGTGGTGGGGTCACAGGAGACTGTGAGAATGAGTCCCGCAAAATTTCTGGAATCAAAAAACTGGCAAATGTGAAAAAGTGCATAATTTGTTTTATCGAACAGGCTGCTTGTGTACGTTTGGAGGGCCAGGTTCAAAGACTCTGCATCCATCCAGGACAATAGCATCAAGAGAAGAACAGACAGAGCAGAAGGAGATCTGGGGTTTCCCCCAGGAATGAGGTGGAACAGGGATTTCTGCAGATTTGCAAGGCGTCCCCTACCACTGAACATGGGGTTACAACCCCACGTGACCACCGTCGTGTTTGGCTTGGGCTCTGGATCTGGCCTGCTCATTTATTCTTCCAGCTGAGTTCCAGAAACTCAGAGGGTGGACTTTGAGGGGCTGCGTTTGGAACCTAGTGAGGAGCTGGATGGTCCTTTATATTGAGTCCCTTCATCCTAATCACCGTAGCTGAATCCCAACACCCCCCAGGCACCCAGGGTGGCTGTGGAGGGAGAGAAAGCCTGGCAGGCGACCTAGGGGTCCCACTGCTCTGTCCCTCCCTTGTCTTCATTCCCTTTCACCCCAGAAGGTGTGATTGTCTCGTGTCATGGTGGCCACCGTAGTGTCCCTCCCAGCAATCTCTCTTCTCCATCAGGTGGGGTTCCCAACCCCGCTCAGCCTTCTCTCTGCATAGATGCTGAAGGACCAGGACCAAATGAATTTCTGAGCTTGAGCAGTAAGGTGGAAACAAAGAAACCAATGGAAACAAAGAAGCAAGTTATTGTGGCAAAACTGCCCACCACATAGAATCTGCCCTGAGTGGAAGGGAGGGTGTGGGCATGCCCATTTGTTTCCTGTCTCCCAGTGCTCTTAGCTTTCTTATTGCAGACCTGCATGGTTACAACAAAATGATCTGCAAAACTGAAAATATTTATTCTCTCGCTTTTACAGAAAAGGCTGGCCAGCCTCTGGTCCGGTACCAGGCAAGTGATTGGAGTCCCTTTCCAGTTTGGAAACATCTGGGCAGGCCCAGGTTTGCAAAAGTCTTTAAGAGTAGTTACGGAGTTTTGCTTCTAAAATTCTTTACGGCTGTATATACTTCTGAGATGCGGTTGTGCTGTGTAATTCTGAGCCGGGATTTTCTCAAACTGTTTCTCACTTCTTATACCAGACATTCCTAAATTCCAAGGGTAACTGTATATTAAGGAAGCCATGGAATTTAGGAAAAGGATACAGATCTCATTTCCTTTTAAGCATCAGTGTACCTCCATCATGGCAGTATTGGTTATGAGTTATTGATAGGGAAATTAAATAGTAACCAGATTAATAGAAAATAGGGGATTTTAGGTACACAGGTTCATCTTTTCAACATTTTTTGTAATATTTGCAGTTTAAGATGGCCATTCCTGAGAAACAGGTAGCCTCTTAGAATGAAATAGCATTTCCTCTGAACCATACTTAATTTTTATTTCGTAGACAGCAGGAAGGGTAATCACACATCATACATTTGGGGACGTCAAAGAGAAAATGTAACTTTCTGGGAGCGCACTCCCCCATCTCCCCCTGCTCTTTTCACTGTCCCATTCTCCCTGGAAGGCTCTTTCTTATCTTCTTCTCATGGTTCCAGTAACTCTTTCTTCCTCCTCATCCCTCAGCTGGTAAGGTTACTTTTCTATTTTGAACAAGCAAACAAGCCAACAGAAGAGAAGTTTCACAAGCAACTCCCAGCACATCCGCTCACCTAGTGTTGTCTGTGACCTCACTCTCGGTGCCCCACCTCTTATTACAGGTGACATCGAAAGCCAATTCCTCGAAAAGTCCCCGGGACCCATCCCTCCCATCTTCTCTGGGTTGTCACTCCCAAAACCATCCTCTCTTTCACTACCTCATCTATTTTGTTCTCCTGCTAGTTGGCTCCCATCAGTATATAAACGTCCATCTTCTTAAAAGAAACAAACAGCACTCCTTGACCCTAATTCACCCCCACCAATTGCCACCCTGTGTCTTTGCAGCAAATCTTTAAGGAGTTGTTTAAACTCACTGTCTGCATCTTCTCTTGAGCCATCCCCTTTTACACCCACTCTGGCTCTTCCCCTGAACCCTCGCTCTATGGAAACTGCCCTGTCAAGGCCATCAGTGACCACACGTTGCTAAATATAGCGGTCAATTTTCAGTCCTCATCATGCGTAGACCCTCGGCAGCATTTGACCCAGCTCTTCCATCCCTCCTCCCCCGTGTTCCTGCTTCACTTAAACTCCAGCCCATCGCTCTGTCTGCTTTCTGCTTTTGGTCTACTGGCTGGTCCTTTGCCAATGTCTCCTCTTTTCCCAAACATACACTGTGGGTGTGCCCCAGGGTTGGTTCCTGGGCCTCTCATCTCTCTCTCTGCTATTCCTTTGGTGGAAGCAACCCAGCCTTGGAAATTGGCATGCCATCAATTTCTCGATTTCTCCAAAACTCCCTGATTTGCCCTTTCCATCTGGACCTTTATCCCTGAGACTCACATTCTTTTTCTTTCATTAATCTTGCTTTCACATTCATACATATGTTCTACTATGTAATTACTTTTCCAAATTTTGTATCAGTAAATATATATATCATGTAAAATGCTCAAATCTGTATTATTTCCACTAAGATGCTTATTCTACCTTAGAACCTTTCTGCATTTCTGTATTTATGTGAAAAAAGCGAACAGCATTTCTACAAGCCTCATAGTTAAACAGTGTGTTTGTTTGGGGCTATTATGTAACATGAAATAATGATACATTAACATAGTCCTTTTTCGTTTATTTTTATATAACACCAAGATGAGGTTTTTGCACTGAAGACTGGTTTTATTGAAATTTTACCTACGTTATGGACAGTCAGTTTATGTGAAAGCCCTCATTTCTCCCCTTTCTGATATATTTTCCATTTGGCTATATATAACATATACCTTGGCATGAAACAAACTTCCCAAATCATTCACATAATACAATTAATACATTTAAATTATATTTTTTAAGTGTTAAAAAGAAAAAGAAAACAGACTCCTCTACCTATTAGGCATTTCTGTGGCAATATGTAATACACCCCTTAACCATGACATTGAAGAACTGAGCTGATACCAGCCCCTTTCCACCTGCTCAGCCCCACCTTGTCCCATCCCTTGTGGATGGAGAGGTCATCCCTCCGATTGTCCAGGTCCAGATGTTGGAACAATGTTCTTTCTGTCTTTCTCTTACACACACAGACAGCAAATCCAGCTTGTTAGAAAATTCTGGGTATTCTGTCTTCATTAACCACCTGCTCCCTGCTCCCCGCCCTCCTAAGAGCCACCTTCAGCCCTTCCTGGACACCAATAGCCTCCTGTTTCCATCTTTGCTTTCCTACAATCTCTCATCCACACAGAGTCAGAGGGAGCCTGCAAAAGCATACATTGATGGGGTGGGTTTAGTTCAGTGGTAGGGCGCATGCTTAGCATGCAAGAGATCCTGGGTTCAAAAATGATTATAAATCAATAAAAAATGTTAAAAAAAAAAGAGATCCTGGGTTCAATCCTCAGCACCTTCATTAAAATAAATAAATTACCTCCCACAAGAAAACACAAACACAAAAGCTTAAGTTGGACTATATCACCCCTCCCCTCAAAACTCACTAAACGGGTCATCATTTCATTAGGAGCCAAAGTCGTCCCAAAGTCTTCCAGGACCCGGCCTGCTCTGCCTCTCCGCCCACACTCTCCCCATCACTCTGGGGGCCTCTGGCTCCGGCTCTTCCTTCTTCCTCCGGATCTATTCTGCTTCAAGTTCATTACTCCTTGAGATCTGCCAGGATTGCCTTATTCCCTCCTGCCTGCCTCCCACCCCACCACCATCACCTGAGTTTGCTCATATCACTCTTATTTTTCCCCAAGCTCTTGCTACCCCCATCATGTTGCCTGTTTTCTCTGCTAAAACTCTGAGCCCCCAGTGATGGGGAGTCGTGTCTATTTTGTTGACTAATAAAGCCCAAGACCCTTGGGAATGGGTATAGTTACTAGATTCCCATAAGTAGTAGGAGCTTATACAGATTTGCTGAATGAATGCAGAGGTCCTGGTCCAATTCGATGGAGCACTTCTGTGTCCTGCTCAAAGATTAACTCTCCTTTCCTCCTGAGAGAGGGTCACCACTTCCTTGGTGATCAAAGGCAAGATCTTTTTGCTTTATGCTGTTAACCTTAGGTGGGGAGACTGGGGGATCTTCATATATATTTTTAAATTTGGTTCACTCTGCAGTTTGTCTTTGGTCTCTTTATAATTTTGAGAAACTCTTTATGAGTGATCATTCTTCCATCAGATTGAACAGGGTCCAGGGGGAAGAACCAAGCCTGTCCCATCGGCCATCCTATGTGTCATGTCCTGGGACCCAGTGGATGCTCAGCACGTAAGTGAACAGACTGGAGTGAGTGAAGAGATGGGAGCATCTCCTTATTGTGGTGGCTGCTCTCTGTCAGATGCCTTGAGATTTGAGGAAGGGTTTACAAGTGCGGAGAGGGGAGATCAGGTCCTCTGTGCTCTTCCTGAGTGCCCTGGCTTTACCCATTCCCCCAGCCCACTCTGGGCAGCCAAGTTGAGGAGCTGGGCCACCGGAGGTTGTGCTGATCAATAATCCACCTTCACCCCAAGTCCGGGGGGTTGGTACCCCTGGTTGTAGTCTCTGGAGTCAGGTCCTTGGAGGAATTCCTCAATGAACTATGTTTTGGACCTTTTATTTTTCTCTATAACCTCCAGCTGAAGAAGATTGTCTTAGACACATGGAAGCTGAGGACGCCTACTGTCCCCTCGGAACCCAGGTGGGGCTGGGAGTCTGCTGTTTGTATAGCCGGTGGGCTCGTGTTGCTTTGGGCATCCCTGTGTCTGAATTCCTGCAGTACACTCGGTGGTAAGGAAGGGGTGCCTGGCAGGGAGGGAAGTGAGTCGGGAGACTGCACAGCTGGGGAGATGTTAACCTGGGGTGTGCAGGAGCCTGCTGATACATGGCATCTCGGTTCAGGGAACTCTTCACGCTCAGAGGGGTTCCCACTCCCGCAGGGGCCATTTGATCAGGATGCTGGGCTGTCAGGGGACCGCAGGGGTCCCAGTGAGGATTACAGTGCCTTCAGGCAATGGGAAATGAGGGGTCCAGCGGCACTTGAATTAAATGTGCACCCAAACCCAGCCCCCACCTCTTTCAGCCTTTATCCTTATCTGCAAAACTGGAATTTTATTAACCATCCCACGGGGTCGTGGATGGGCTAGGACAGACTAGACAGTCAGGAGCTGGAATTCCTCTGTCCCCTGATTGTTTTCCTTCTTTCTGACTATTTGCTCTCACAAGCTCAGTCTCTCTGTCTCTCTCTCTTTCACTTCTAACTTTCTCTCATGCTCTGGTTTCATTTGACTTCCAACCACCGCCCCTCACCCTCGCCAATCCCCAGATGAGTGAACTTGATTTCTGTGTGTCAGTTCCAAATTCCCAGGAAAGATGCTCTGTCTCCCTCTGGATCTGTTGTCCAACCCATCAGTTGTGGCCAGATGAGGGAGTCCCTCTGGGACCAGTGGAGGGTCTCCGCCCAGCCCCCCAGCCACCAATTTGGGAGCACATATCTCTCCAAGGAGGAGGTACTGGCTGTGACCTTGTGTCAGTCAGTATGAATTTATGTCTCCTCTTGCCCCTCCTTCATCCTCCTAAACAAAGATGAAAATTAAACACTCCCGGGATTTGTGTCATGGAACACGCAGGGTGGGGGCTAAGGGGGCTGGAATCTCTGCTGCATTTAAGGGGCTACAGTGAATCCCCAATGAGAGCCTGCAAAGGGAACACCACCGCCCCCACCTGGCACTTAGGGTGCTGAGTCTGCGTGATGTTGAGCTAGGCTTCTGACCACAGCTCAGGGGTCTGGTCTGACCAGTTAGCCTTTGAAACCAACCAGCTTTGGATTCCTCAATCCCTCCCTGAGGTTTTACCTGAACCACCAGCTTCTGCATCTCTGAAGACAGATGATGAGGACCCTTCACGTAAACCGTTCGCACAGCCCTGTGCAGGCCTTTGTGCTGCACGGTCTGCCCGGCGAGATAACTGAGGTTGGTATTTTACTGATGTTAGAAATAGTCTGGTTTCCCTACGTACTGTTTCACTGAACAAGCAACAGAAGCCACCTCTCGCTGATAAAAGCAAAAAGGGACTTAATGAGAAGATGCTGGGAGGGTGTACGGATTGGCCAGGACCGGAGCCAACCCAGGAGCTGTAGGAGGTGTTAGGGAGCCCCAGGCACCAGGCCGGGCTGGGTGCTACCGGGCCCCCTGCCACCCAAGAACGGACCCCTCTCCACCCGACCCTCAACCTCACTCACTGCAGGTTCACATCCCGGCAGGGCCAGGTCACACTGAAGCCACCAGCACACACCTCAATGGGGGAGTTGGCCCCTTCTCAGCTGAGGGCGTGCCCGGTGTGGGGAGAGGCCCAGTTAGAGGAAGGCAGTTCCCCTACTGTTCCGAGTTAAGGTGCAAGTCAGTGCCCATCACTCAGGAGAGCCAGGCTGGACGGACCTCATTGCGGTGACTAGGCCGTCTGAGTTCACTTAATACTTTCTATGTTTGAAGGCCCTGGAGGGAGAAAAAGTGAAGGTTCTAGTACTTATTTTGTGTTTCCCATGTACCAGGTGCGGTAAGCAAGCCACTTCAGACAAGACCCAGAGCAACCACGTTAATAGGCCACGGAGCAAGTAGTGCAGTCAGGCCTCTGTGGTCCCGAAACCCGTGTCCCCATTGGCTCAGTAGTTACCAGTGGAAACTGGGGGGATTTATGGGACTGTGTGCTCCTGTAGGGGCTGGGATGTGTGTGTTTAAATCCACATCTTCAGAAACTCGGCTAGAACCACAGCCACTTATTGCACGGAGGCAGAGGAGGGGAGGATTCCAGCCTTTGTTCCAGCTCGTGTGGAGCTCAGAAATTTCTCCTTCTGTCCTGAAAACAACACCAGAGCTGAGGGAGCTGCAATCCCACTGTACTTCTTAGATCCCAGAAAAATGAGGGGAAAATCTGCTCCCAACACAGAGAGGCAGCCAGGCAGGCTTGGCGAGTCACAGCTCCCAGGGCAGAACCCGCTTTTGTAACAACCCCCAGGGCAGGCAGATTTAAAAGGTCCCTGAGGCCAGTGGAAGTCTCAGCGTGGGGAAGTCCGAGTGGGACAACTCCAGGGGCCCATTCAGAGGGGCCCCCTGCTCTTTTTCATGCATTTTACCTCCAGGACCGTGTCCTGTTCTCAGAATGAAGGCCTCAGAGGATAACTCCTCATGCTTCCTGCCTGGAAAGGAGAAAATAACTCTATTGAAATATACCCAAAACATTCTGTTTCATTTGGGGAAGTTGTTTTTTGTTTGTTTGTTTTTTTAATGAGAAATTATTTTACCAGAGCCTAACCAACCTGGGAGAAGGGAAATCCCTTCTGTCTCACCCAAATTGGGGTGGGGGGAAAGAGACACACTTGTGGAGGTCACAGCTCAGGGCACAGGCTCAATGAGAACTAATCACAGGACTGCAGATGCCCTGCTCTGTCCTGCTCCCCCAACACCTTACCTCCATGTCAGTAGGGCCCCTGTGTAATAACAGGAATAAAACTAAAAGAAGTAAATGTCTCAGGAGTGTCAAGGGAAAACCCAAAGACAACGGGGAGATGAAAACAAGGACACACAGGCTGTTTTAGCCTCTCACACCAATAGCTGTAGCAAACTACACACAGCCCATCCCAGTAGATAAACAGAAAACCTCACAGAAGAAATTATTTATTTTGGTTCTCTTACCCAGTGCATTCCATGGTGCATCCTCGCCTAGAATTGAGTGGAAGCAAGTCCATCTCAGAAGGGACATAACTGAAGGGGGATGGCTTCCCAGACTCTGATGGGCAGAGAGAGCAGCAGCCTGGGTGAGAGCATGGTGAGGGGTGGGGTAGGGGGTGGGCTGCCTTCTTCCCCAAATAAGGAAACTTCCTGAGGCCAGCACAGGAGGGAGGGCCATGGGGTGGAAGCAGTCAGACTTCTTCCTGAGAACTGATGGGATGCCTCAAAGGGACCATTCAGTTACCAAAACTGGGCCGTGAGGGTGGGAGCCAGTCGGTCTGACTCAGAGCCCAGGACTGAGGTGGGCGTACAGCAGGCCGGTCTTACTTGGCTGGATCCATTTCACTTCTCCGAAGCCCTGTGTAAAACATGAAGCGTGGACGGCCTGGTGAGCACAGCTCTGCCCTCAAGACCTGTTCCAACTCCTCTCTTCCCGGAAAACAGCATCTCTGAGCCCGCCCTTGGTGACCTCAGAGAGATCACCCTAGTGGCCCAGACTAGTGACCGGGAACATGTACCTTCCTGCAGCCAACCCCAGACGTCCACTGATGCATCATATACTGGCAAAGATGTGAGTTCCTGTGCATTGGTCTAACAGCAGAGACTCTGCCACAGGCCCAAGAGGTGGTGTGTGGGACATGCAGGGGTGCAGGAGTGTAGGCAGTGCAAAAGTGTAACTGGTGACAGGGGTGCAGGGGCTGTGGAGGGCGCAGGCAGTTCAGGGGATGCGGGGGTGCAGTGGTGCAGAAGTGCAGGCAGTGAAGAAGTGCAGATAGTGGCAGGGGTGCAGAGGTGCAGGGAGTGTAGGGATGCAGGGAGGTGCTCAGGCACGTGGCCAGGATTAGAAGGCAAGTGCACATCCTCGCAGTCAGCCTGACCCCGGGAGGCTAGTGCAATTGTTTGGGGCGGCGGAGGCGGCGGCGTGTGGGAGGCTGCGCTGGGAAGCAGGTCGATTTCTTCTCTTCCCTGCAGCCTGGCCTAAGGGGGCCTTGACCGCTGGAGATTCGCCAGATTTTGGACTCCAGGTAAGCTTGCTCCTGGGAGGTGGGGCGGTTAGGTCAGGCGGCAGCGGCAGCGACAGGGGGGCGGAGCGCGGCTGCCACTGGCGAACTGGTGGAATAGCTGCCTTCTCCCGGCTGCCGGGCCTGGGAGCAGCCTCTGCTGCCCCTGGTCACCGTACACGCCTGTCCCACTCAGCTTGCTGAGTGGGGACGGTGCCATTAATGTGCGGGGCCCACGGGGTTAGGGAGGCTGCCGCGCGGAAGCCGGTCAGTTCGCTCAGCTCTCCCCCGCGGAGGAGCCAGGGGCGGCTTCTGCTGCCCTAGTGGCGGGACGCCGGTCTCCAGGTGAGCTTGCTCCTGGGAGGCGGCGGCGGCGGCTGCAGGGGGAGGGGGTCCGTTCCAGGGAGTTGCTCCATTTCTTCTCTCCCGCGCGGCCTGGCCTGAGGGCGACCTCTGCCGCCGGAGATTTGCCTGCGGTCCGACTCCAGGTGAGGTTGCACCTGGGAGATGGGTGCGGTGCAGTCAGGGGGCTAGTAAGGTGGTGGCTGCGGGGATAGGGAGGCTGCCCCGGGGGAGCTTGTGTATTAGTTCCCATGTCTGTGCCGCGTGGCCTGCAGGCGGCGTCTGCTGCGCCAGGTCCCCGGACACCCCTGTCCCACTTTGCCTGCTGGGGGCGGGAGGCAGGGTAGTCAGGGTGCACGGGTGGCGGGGGTCGGGGGCCTGCAGCGGGGGAGCGGGCCCATTTGCTCCCATCTTCCCCGCGGCTTGTCCTGGGGGCGGTCTCTGTTACCCTGGGTTACGGGACACGTGTATCCTAGTCGGCCTGACCCCGGGAGGCGGGCGTGGTACATTGGGGGTGGTGGCAGCAGCGGCAGGTTTTCCCATGGAGCCGGTCCATTTGCTCCCATTTCCCCCCATGGTTTGCCCTGAGGGCGGTCCCTGTTGTCCCAAGTTCGCCGAACGTCCATCTCCAGGTCAGCCTGCTCCCTAGAGGAGGCCACCGTGAGGTCAGGGGGCAAGAGAGGTGGCTGCTGCGGGGGTAGGTGGCTGCCTTGGGGAGCTGGTGGATTGGCTCCCGTCTCCCCGATGGCCTGGTGTGGGAGTGGCCTCTCCTCCCCCAGATCACCAGACACACCTGTCCCATTCAACCTGCTGGGGGAGGGGTGCCCTGGGCGGTGCCTTTAAGGTTCGGGGGTGTCGACGCCGGGGGTAGAAGACCTGCAGCGCTGAGCCTGTCAATTTGCTCTCCTCTTCCCCGCTGCCAATCCTGGGGGCGTCCTCTGCTGCCCAAGAAGCCGGATGCCCGTCTCCAGGTCAGCTTGCTCCTGGGAGAAGGGCGCGATGCGGTCGAAGGGCAGA
The DNA here is from genome assembly GCF_036321535.1 of Camelus dromedarius. NCBI lineage: Eukaryota > Metazoa > Chordata > Mammalia > Artiodactyla > Camelidae > Camelus > Camelus dromedarius. The sequence continues at coordinate 330,399 of NW_026989816.1, forward strand.
GGCAGCTGCGATGTCCGGCTGCCCCGCCTAATGGGGCCACTTCTTCTCCTCTCCCCTGACCTGGCCTGGGGATGGCCTCTCCCGCGCAAGATTCGCCTGACACCCCACACCCGGTCTGGTTGCTCCAGGGAGGTGGGCGCGGTGAGATCAGGTGGTGGAGAGGAGAGAGGGGCTGCCCCTGGCGAGGTGGAGGATAAGCTCCCATCTTTCTGGAGGCCTGACGTGGCCGACCCTCGTTCCCAGGTCACGCTTCTCCGGGTCATATTGCCCCGGGGTTGCAGTAGGGTGAGGGGGCGGCGGGGTGTTTGCGGGGGTATGGAGCCTGCCGCTTGGGAGCTGGTGGTTTAACTCCCATCTCTTCCGCATCTTGGCCTGGGGGCAGCCTCTTTTGCCCCAGGTCCCAAAGCACAGTTTCCCTGACAGCTTAGCCACTGGAGGTGGGCAGGATGTGCTGAGGGGGCGGAGGCAGCTGCCAAGGCAGCGACGAAGGGGGCTGTCCCTGGCCAGCCGGTCAATTTGTTCCCATCTCAAACTTTGCTGCCCCAGTTTCGCAGAACGCCCTTCTCCAGTTAATTCTTCTCCTGGGAGGTGGGCGCAGAGCATGCAGCCCAAGGTCTGGGATCTCCCCTGGGGAGGGGCAGAACCCTCTTGTTCCCCTTTGTCTTTATTCTTCAGCGAAGGGGTTACTTGACCCAATTCTTAATTCTGAGGAAGTGTAGCCTGTGTTACGGAAGAGCTGCTGGACAGTGAGGTTTCTGGGTGGGTTTTCACATCAGCTGATGCCCCAGGCAGGCAGGAAAGCTATTACTCAGAGCTTCTTAGTCTGGAGTTGGGGGATGGCCCCGCCATCCTCACCATGCTTTTTAAAAATGTGTTACTCCTCTCTTTTTCCTAGGTGACATTTTAGGTTATTGGGTCACAGATTGCTGGCACACTCATCCCTGTTCTCAAATATCTTTTAAACTTGGGTGAAGTGATAAGTAGGGGAAGATGATTTACTGAAAGGTAAGAATACTTAAACTTGCATTAAAGTTAAATTCTGTCAATCTTTCTCAAATGATTTTTCTCTGATTCTAAATCCACGACCTAGTGAATGTTGTACTCCTGTGTAAATCATTGATCTTCACATCACATTTGTTGAGTGGTCAGCGAGATTTGTTAATTAGATTATTCCTGAAAGAAAAGCTCAGGCTTTTGAGAATTCCTTGTCTGATGTCACCCAGGCAGTCACAGTAGAAGACAGAGCTGATATAAAAATCCCTCAGCTGCCTGAACTGCAAAGCTTCTGGAATTAATGATCCCTGAAATGCAGGTGACACTTGATGATAATCTGGGGGATGGTTTATATGATCAGATTCTTCCAGTCCTGTAAATGTGTTCCGTGGCACCAGCCCTGAAAGAACTGGTCATAGGGGCCATATCACGACGGGTGCGATGGGAAGGCAAGGTCTAAGAGCTGAAATCACTGAGATTCCACACTCGCTAAACACAGACTCCAGAGCCTAATAGTTGTCAGGTTCTGTTCTGGATTTGAGAGTGTGTTCAGACATGATTCTTGCCCTTCAGGTGTCACTGCCTGCGTGGTAGTAACCTTTACATAGATCTGGGGATAATGGCAATTACGTAGATGGGCTGTTACGGTACTCAGTGTGCCCAGGCTCGCTCTTCCAGGCACTCGTGGGACTAACGAGTCATCTTATTCAATCATTCACTAATTTATTACCATTGAATTGATCATTTGTCCCACAGTATGTGAAAGAAGGTATCAGGAAGCTGAGTTTTGTCCCCTCTCCTATCACTGATTGTATCTGTCAGTCGGGCGCCTTGAGTATGCATTGTGAAATGGTGGTATTTCTTGCCCAATGGGGCTGCACTGTGAGTTTTGAGAATCAGGGGAGTCACGTGGGTAGGACAGCACCCTGACACACATGGCCACCCCACCACATGAGACAGCATTGTCGATGCTCAGGTGACCCGATGTAGACCGCGGTGCTAAACCTGAGCATGTTTAGTGATCTTGGTGGCTATGAAAATACAGACTACCCGTCCTTACCTCTGAGACTCTGAGGGTGTGCACAGCAGAATTCTGCATTTTAAGAAGCACTTTAACTAAATCTGATGAAGATGATCTGAGTGTCCCACTGAGAAACACTGGTGTGCGAGACACCAATATTGAGGATTCTCAGGGAGCGATGTCTTTTCAGGATTTTCCAAGGGCCCTCACTTGAGACTTTTGCCTTGGGTGTAATTGTATGTGTTCAGAAGTGATGTCTTTCACTTCCAGTGCTTATCAGCATGCTCTGTGCAGGGATTTGCTCTCAGTAGATGGCAAAAACTATGATTCTTCAGGTCACCGAGCTAGAGTGTGAGCGATATTTTATTTTGGTTTTCTTTATAGCAATGCAGAGTCTCCCGAGAACAGATTCAGACTGAACAGATTTGTGTCAGAATTTGGGAGACCGCTGGTGCCCAAGATGTTCTCTGGCAGGTCAATGACGAATCTAGGTCCCTCTTTCACTGCTACGTCAATGAAGTGGGCCACTTCAACAAGGCCAAACCTGGTATCCCAACCATAGCCCTTGACAGTGATGTTCGGCTCCAGGAAGCCATCAGATGCAGCAGGTGGCCAGAGGAGGAGCCGAACGTGCTCATGAAATGTGACAACCACAACTTCATCAACACGGACCAGAACTCTTCCTTTGGGGAAGATGATCTCCTGACTTTCGAACCACCGATTGTTCTAGAAAATAAGCCAGTTGCCCAGACCCCACACAAAGACTTGAATTGAGAAACGTGCTTTGTCAGGTGTCTTTTTGAAGATATGAATTCTGTCTTTGTATGGCAGGAATTCCCCTTTCACAAAATTGTATGTGTTTGTGTCTGAGAGAGATAAATGGAGACAGACAGAAAGACGAAGAAGCAGAAGAGAGCCCCCTCAGAAGAGAGCTAGTTAAGGTGAGTTTTGTGTCATTAAAAAATATTTGGGGTTTTGGGGGGAACAAAGTATTTACACTGTCTCATTCTCCACGTTGGAAACCACACTCAGTGTCAGCATCCTTGAACAGGGGTTGGCACGGTGCATTTTATCTCGCGCTGCCTCTTCCATGTTCTGCCTTTAGCACGTTGCTTTGCCTCCCAGGGCTGCCACCCTTTAAACTGTAATGTGAGGAATCTGGAGTAGATGATCCATCCCAGCTCTGCTGTTTTGCAAATTTTTTATTTCGTATTCGGATGAGGCTGGGATACACCCAGAGCAGTATAAACCAGGCCCTACCTCCTGTCTCTTGCTGGGGCATCCCTCAGGTCTGTGCCTTCTACTCAAGCCTTTACTGAGCCCAGCTTTTTTCAGGAGCCCAAGTGCCTACCGGGATGGCAGGAGACCTGTCTCTCGTGGTCACGGTGGCTGAAAATTCTATTGGTTGTGCTGAAACAGCTCTTCTGAGATCCTCCGGCCACCCTTGCTCCAACCTGAGGACAGCCCTACCGTTCCTTTCCTAGGAGGAGGATCAATCCATGGTGCATTTTATGACAATCCTGTCCCCAGGATGCACGGAAGGTTATCAGCTGAGTGAGGGGAAGTGCCTCTGTGTCTCTGTGTCCCTGTATCTCTGTCTGCTCACAGTGCCCTGCCACCGGCTACTGAACAAGAAAAGTGCTATTGACCATGCTGTGTGTTTTGCAGATGTGTAGGTGATGGTCTTGTGGCTCATGTGTGGGCTTTGTGCTGGGATGGTGAAGGGCTTATAAATACCTCATCAACATGTATTCGAGATGGCCTGGTGCCACACAGACTTGATTCATGAAGGCATCAAGCCTGCACACTGGTTTGGAAACAACTTGGTTTTGATCAGTCACACTGCATGCATGACTCACTGCTGATCTCTGGGTGGTTTTTTCATTTTAGATTTATTCACCCAGTGTCTTGCTTAAGCTGAAAAATACATTTATTTCACTAGAATATTCTCAGATTCTTTGTTTTCACACATCCAGTTGTTTAATTCCTTTAAAAATCATTTTGTGTTTATAATGCCTCCTAATATCTATCATCTCTAGGTTCCCAGTGGCCTGAGCCATGCACCAGATTTGATGTAGGAACTGTTCCACCAAAAGAAATCCCTTTGCCATAATATCTTTTGAGGAAAATATTATTCTTTAAGGCTCTAACAGTAAATCGTAGAACAAAGCATGGAACATTTATTGTAGTTAATACATGTTCATGCAAAAAGAAATGATATTTTCATTAAACAATGTTGATTTTAATAAATTTTACTAATGTGAATATTATTATTCATAATTTAAGTAACCAAATAAAACCACAGTTATTTATTATGAAGATTGGAAACTATTTACACTGTCTCTCAATTAGAGGTAGCTTTATTAGAAGACTGAAGGGTATTTAAAAGATGGAAAAATACCCATGATGACACCATCATTTTTATTAACTAAATATCAAGAACTGTGCATGGTTAAGATTTAACCCTCTGCAAGCTGTCAAGTTAGCATGAGGTAGTTTGAGGATGCTGCTAGAAGACAGGAGACTCCCTCAGTATCAGAGACAAAGAACTTCCTTCCAGCACAGCAGGCAGCTTGGGGTTCATGAACATGTTGGTTCCTGAGTTTCTTTCCTTTTGCTGTTGTAACAAAGGACCACAGACTCAGTGGATTAAAGCAATACACATTCATCGTCTCACTGTTCTATTGTGCAGAAGTGCAAAGTCATTGTCAGTGGGCTAAAACCAAAGTGTGGCCAAGGCTATGTTCCACGCCGAGGCTCTAGGGAGGGATTCGTCTTCCTACCTTTCCCAGCTTGCAGAGGTGTTCACACTCCTTGGCCCAGGGCCCTGTGTCTCTGTGACCTCTGCTGCCACTTTACATCTCTGTCTCTGACTATATAGATATAAAGGAAGAGTCTTCTACATCTGGTATGGACCCTTTTTCCTAAATGGACATTGTATCTCTAATTATGTGCAGATTAAAACCCCTTCCTTCCAGGGTGTGGTGGCATCAGCTCACAAGGTTACCACTCTGGGCTTTAAGTGTCCTCTTTTTATTGTCAGGTGGGAACTTCTCTTTCCATTATTAGCACTGTGTTACATTTGTTGTTGTATTTTACCCGGCATTACTGAAAGTTTTACTTAAAAGGGATCCTAATTAGCTCTGTTTACCTGTCTCCAGAGCTGAAAGCTTCAGTTCTAGAGTATCTGTTTGATTTCTCTTAAAAATACATTCCAGTATATTTCTCTGGTGAAAGTCTTTACCCTGTTATCTATTCTCACATAATTTCCTTATTTTCTTGAATATATTAAAAATATTTCATAGCCTTTATTGGTAACTCTGATGCCTACATCACCTGGGGGTTTGCATCCTTTGTCTAATGTTTCTTATTCTCATATTATCCGTTATATAGTCTTGACATGTTGCATGTCTTGAAATTCTTTATTACATGGCAGACATTGCAAATGAAAAATCCATATGTTATTTTCCGTGAGAGGTTTTCTACCTTCCTGTTAGGCAAACAGGGTGAGGGACTGATCATGTCACTCCAATCAGGCGCTGAGGTGGATCAAGACTGAAGTGCCTTTTTTCTTAAAACAGCTTTGAGGTATACTTAGCAAAGTAATTTTCACACGTATAAAGTGTACAGCTAATACGTTTTGACATAAGTATATCCCCAAGAAACCATGACCACATTCAAGAGAGTGAACATACCCATCACCCACAAAGCTTCTCTCCTGCCATTTGTTGTCCCTCCCTCCCTCCCCATCTCTTCCCCTGGAAACCATTGATCTGCTTTCCATCACAACATATTGGTCTGCATTTTCAAGATCCTTGTATGAATGGATTAATGCAGTATCTACTCTATGTTGTCTGACTTCTTTCATTCAGTGTAATTATTTTGAGAGTCATCTGTGTTGCTGTATTAATAGCTTATTTGTCTTATAGCAGAGTATTATTTTGTGCTGAGTTTTTACTGAAGAGTTTGTTGTGAGAAGTGTTTGGATAGACCATCATTTGTTTCTCCATTTAATTCTTGATGGATGCATGGGTTATTTATATCTTGAGCTATTATAAATAAAATTGCAGTGAATATTTGGTTACAAGTCTTTATATGGACATATGCTTTTCTTTTCTAAAGCACCAGATGAGGAATATCTGGGTTATATGGTAGATAGGTATTTACCTTTTTTAAAGAAACTGTTAAAGACTTTTCCAAAATGGTTGTACTATTGTAAATTCCTTGTGGTGTGTATCAGCTCTGGTTGCTCTACTTCCTTACCAGCACTTTGTAAGGTCGGTCTTTCTAATCGTATTCATTCTTGTATGTATGTGTACTAGTATCTCACTGTGGTTTTTAAAAGCATTTCTCTAATGACTAATGGCATCTTTAATCAGCATCTTTTCATATGCTTATTATCCATCTGGATATCTTTACTGAAGTGTGTTTTCTGGCCTCATTCATTCATTCAGGTGTTTGCATTATTATTGAGTTTTGAGACCTCTTTATTCTGGATCAGATACAAAGAGAGACCTTTATCAGATATATGATCTGCAAATAGCTTCTGTCTATGGCTTGTCTTTTCATTTGCTTAGCAGTGTTTAGAACAGCTTTGAAGAGTCTTCATTTTGATAAAGTTCACTCTATCACTTTCTTTTTAAAATAGATTATACTTTTGGTGTCATAGCAAAGAAATATTTGCCAAACCCAAGGTCATAAAGCTTAAGCCTATGCTTTTACTCCTAGCTGTTTTATAGTTTTAGATTTCCTATTAAGATCTATGATCCATTGTGACTTAATTTTTGTATATTTTGTGAGGTGTGGATCAAAGTTCATTTATTTTTTTTTTTTGCATATCACTATCTAATTCTTCCAGCACTACTTGTTGAAAAGATCCTTTCTCCACTGCATCCTTTTTGAGAATCAATTGTCTATATAAGTGTTGGTTTAGTTCTGAACATTCTATTCTGCTCCATTATTCTATTTTCCTGTTTTACACCAACACCATACTTTCTGATTACTGTAGTTTAAAAAAAAAAAAAAGGCTGAAAATCAGATAGTGCAAGTCTTCCAACTTTGTTTTTCTTGTTCAAAATTGTTTTGGATATTTGGGATCCTTTGAATTTTTATATGAATTTTAGAATCAGTTTTAAAATTCCTTACATCCTGTTCTGCCAAAATTCCACCCATGTCTTTGGCCATCTCCAAAGCCACATTTTCTGAAGAAGTCTCTCTAGATCCCGGGTGAAAGGAATTTCTGTTTCATCTGTGCTCCAATCACATTTGATAATATTTGATTACATTTATTCATATTTGGCTGGATGTACTTGTGTGATCTTTCCTGCCATATAGTAAATCTCTCAAGATTTGGAATCTTGACTTGGTTCCATCTGTCTGCTGAGAAAACTAGTTCTATGCTTTGCAGGAGTGAGCCCTGCAGTAAGAGGTATCTGCAGCACACATCTAGCTCACTGCTTGCATATCGTCAAGGAATCCTGCAGATTTAGAATTGTTTATTTATTGTTGTCTCCAAGACGGCTCAGCCTTTTTTATTTCTATTGCTACTGCTGCAGTTTCAAAGGAAAATGGGCTAATTATTTTCCAAATATCAAAACATACTCTAATTGAGCTGTGACGCAAATTATGTGCTGCTGTTTCTTAACAACCTGCTTAGTGTTCACAGGTACCTTCACTCATGGAACTTTTGGGAGAATGTCATATCCTCAGAGATAGCAATGCTGTCTTTGGCGACCTGAGCGGTAGTATCTGAACTCACTCCTGCTGTTTTTCCAGTGCCCCCTCTAGCCCTCCTCCAGCCCTCCATGGGGGGCCTGCAGTTCTTCCCTCGAAAATCCTGTTGCTTCTCAGGAAGAATTCCCTATGAAACATATTCATGTCCTTCTTGTGGGGACATTCAGTCCAGAGACCTGACAGCAGTGGAAAATGTTTAGACTGCTTTTGGTAGAACGTAAATTCTTCCATACTTGTTAGAAGCAAATCCAATGAGGAAACTGTGTTGGCATCTAACAAATCAGGATAAATGTCTGATGAGGAAGATCAGCTTCCCCATCCCAATCAGGCGTCATGTTGATGTGACGCTCACCTTGGCTAACATTTTCTCCTGTGAGCAACGTGAAGTTCAAGACGTTATGAATGGCTTTTTGTTTTTCTTCCTTAGTCTTTCCACATTCACTGTGTCTGGTGAGATTATATGAATCCTGCTTATTTTCAGCCCAGCACTAAGCTTTTTAAAAGGATCACGTATTTAAAAGGCTAGTGGACAATTTGTTAGAAGATTGAAATCCTTAGACTTTGGTCCTAGAGTTGAATCTTGGTTACTGGTGAATGAGAATTCCCGTTAAAATTTTAAATTCAGTGATATAAAGTTTTAAAAATAGTTAAATATTAGTCAATTTCATTAAACACTATAGCAGTTATTTACATTTAAGCCTGTCTCTGGGGCAATTTTGCAATGATTCCCTCCCTTTATTGATTCTCTCTTTATCAGAATCCTTGAGAGGTCCCTGTCATCATTGTCAGTATCATCATCATCATCACCATCATCATGGAACTGATTCCTCTGGGAGATTCTAGGAAAATAAAGAGCTGGACGGGGTTATGTGCAGGTCAGTGTGTGCATATAGAGTAAGAACAGTTGTCAGACATTAGATTCAAGATACCCATTCCATTTAGAGAAGAATGTGGTCATGAAATCCTGATGTGCTGAATGAAGGAAGCGATGGGAACAGGGTAGTCAAAGGAAAGGAGGAGGAAGTGAGTGAAGCGGGGAGCATAGGTCCTTGGTTAGGTGATCAGCACATTGGTGAGAATGAGGGGAGTGTGATGGCAGAATCATGTCCCTCCCGGGCCACAGGGTAGCCACCTGTGACGTGTTACTGTACATGGCAAAATGCATGACAGATATTTTAGGACAAAAATCTTAGAGGATTTCTGTCTTCTAAATTGTCTATCAGTTAGCATTTTAAACCCATGATACATTATTAAAGATTAGTGCAGGGGGACAAATAAAAAGGATTCATATAATCCACCAGACATACTGAATGCAGAAAGTCTAAGGAAGAAAAAGAAAAAGTCATTCATAAGTGCCTTGAACCATAAAATGCTCATGAGAGGAAATGTTACAAAGGTGAGTGTCACAGCCACATCCGTAATGACTGAATGGGATGGGACAAGGGGATCCTGAGATGAGACAATAGGGTGAGTAGCCTGGATTGTCCAGGTGGGCCGAATATATTCACGGGGTTCCTTAAAATGGAGGACATTTCCCAGCTGAGTTTAAATTCAGAGGGAGGTGTAGCCATAGAGCAATGTTCAGAAAGGCTGCTGACCATAAAACTGGAGGAAGTCGTGGGGCACAAGCTAAGGAAGGTGGGTGACCTCTGGAAACTGGAAAAAAAAAACAACAACAAGGAAACATTCTCTTCTAGACCCTCTAGAAGGAAGGAACCCTGCTGCTACCTTGAATTTAGCCTAGTGAGAACTGTGTTGGATCTCTGACCTACACAGCCATAAGCTGATAAATCTGTGCTGGTTTAAGCTCTTAAGCTTATGGAAATTTCTTACATTGGTAAAAGGAAAATAACAGTGAGCCGTAGTGTAACGGATTAAAGGTATAGGATGGGGTGTGGAGAGGATTCTGACATTTACACCTAAAAAACAACCAGGTGAAATGGGAAGGTGTTTTAAGGAAGACCTACCTGGCAGGGCTGTTAAGCAGACTGGAGCGAGGTGAGCATTGGAGTTAGAGGAATCAATTATATCTCTACCAGAAAAATAAGGAATAAAATGTAACAGGGCTTCAGTGATAGTGGATGTAGGAATGGAAATGGGCAGAGAGATATAAATATTACTTTGAAATTAGCTACAGGTTTGATGACTGCATGTTGGGGAGACTTAGCCGATGTGTGGACTGAATGTTTGCATCCCCTCAAAATCCATATGTCGAAACCCCATCTCCCAGGGTGATGGTATTGGGAGGCGGGGCCTTTGGGAGGTGATTTGTAGGACAAAATGAGGTCATGAGAGTAGAACCCTCATGAATGGGATTAGTGTTCTTATACAAGCCCCCAGAGTGCTTGCTTCTCTCTGCTCTCTGGGGTATGAAGATATTGGGAAGACAGCCATCTTCGAGCTGGCAATCTTCTCAAGGATACATTGACCATGAAAGTCTCAGCCTCCAAACCATAAGGAATATGCTGGTTGTTTAAGCCACCCGACACACGGTAATTTGTTACAGCATCCCAGACTAACGAAGACAGTGGAGAATGCCTCTGAGTTTGGCACTGATTGACTGGAGAATGCTGAAACCCAGGGAAGTGGGCAGCACAGACGTTTACTCATTTAATCCTGCCAACACAGTAGGAGATAGAGTCTACATATTCCTCGCTACTTAAAAGGTAAGGAAAAAGAGGCACAAATAATAACAATGACAACAAAAACAACAATAATTTGTCCAAGATTCACACAGAACCCCCTGGAGGCAGAGTGAGAATTTATACTCAGGCAGGCTGGCCCAAGAGCCCCTGCTCATAACTAATAAGTCAGATTACCTTGCTTATGTGGATCAGTTTTTTTCAACTGTGATATGAGGATACTGTGTCCAGTAACTTATAATTACAAAATACTTCACTGTAACGGAATCATTAGTCACAGGCCTTACAAACCACAGAAACCTACACATACAAAAATAAATCGTTAGTTCAAGATAACCAATAACGTTTTTAAATATTATACCTGCTGGGCCTTTGCAATAAAATGTCTTTTTATAATTCTGTCTGGCTACAGAATAACTTCATAATCCTGCATGTTGCTGGTGGCTCCCATGTTGGACAGCACGGGCCTAGAGATTTTAAATTACTTGCCCAGACTCGCCCAGGAAGCTCGTGGTGGGATCAGAGCTATAGTCTGGGACTTTTCTTCTTATCCAACAAGTCCCTCATGGAAGTTTAGAAGCTTCTTCTTTGGTGCCCAGCTGTCTAGCCGTATTTATAACAACTTGTCAGGTGTTCCAGCCTGCTCCTGAACATCAGCCAGAACCCACTTCTGCCCTATTTTGTCCAGGTAATACCTTCTAGCAACTTCCATTGCCTTCTTGGCATCAGTTCTTAACTGGAAGTGTAGTGGCTAGAAGTGGAAATGTGTCCACATGACAAGTTTTTCATAAACATAGTAGGAGTGGTCAAGAGAATAAAACGTCAGGAAGATGAGTAGAAGCAGGTCATTTAATATACCAAATGGATACTTTCAATGTCTGTGTTTCCGAGTCCAGGCTTGTTCTGCTCCTGCATTACAGGCCAATAAATCAGGAGACCAGGTTTTGGGGCAAGAAATAGCGACTTTAATTTGGAAAGCCAGCTGAGAAATGGTAGAATATTGTCCTGGGGAACCATCACCCCAAGTCAGATTTCAGTCTCTTCTTATATTCAAAATGGGAAGTGGGAATGCTTGGTTGTTGCAAACTTGGTGTATGAATTCTTTGTTGTTAGAATCCTTTGCTCTTGCAGCTCTTCACCTGGGTCACATCCGTGTAAACCTCCAACAAACAAATGTCATTTTTTATTCTGTAACTTGTTATCTTTATGTGAATAGAAAAGTGTTAATATCCTTCAAAGTCAGAGCCTTGAGAATAGGTTCTCCTGTATATTTCAGGCTCTAGGCAACATTGTTTTACAAAAGGTGCAGAACCATCAAGACTAAGCCTAGGAAACAGGGCACAGGGTTAAAGTCAAAGGAACAGATCTAAAATGGAGTCAGATTTTTTCTTTCCTATTTCAGTAGTGCCATGGAGAAGGCAGTTTGGGCAGCTTTTCGTAGGGTCCTGGAGGCTTTCTCTCTCAGACTCTGTGTGCCTCTGTTGAAAACCCTTCATAGCTATCTGGCCTGCTGGAAAACCACTCCGCCTGTTTTGCCCTGAAGATGTGTTCTGTTTATAACTGATCTCTACTTCTTGGAAAACAACTCAATAAAAACTCAGTTGGTTTTCCACCAGCCATGGGCAGGGGAGAGGAATAGCACTTTATTATTTTATTAAAAAAAAAAAAAAGAAGTCTTAAAACAGCACTGGGCACATAGGAGAGAGTCAATAAATGCTTCCTGGCTGAAATCAAAAGTGATAACTCAGTGATTCCATGGTTGCTGTATTTGCTGAGCTTGCTACTATTTGCTCCATTACACATTTTTTTAACTGAAAAAAAAATACATGCATGTGGTTAAAAAAATTCAAACAGAGCACAAAAATACACAAGTGAAAGAAGTTTTCCCTCATCCTCTCTTCTTTCAGCCCTCCCTGGAGATGCCACTGTTTACAATCCTTTGTGTGTTTTCCAGATATGCTATGCACATTCCGACCTATGTATGTAAATTCCTTTAAAGTATTACTTATTTTTAACTTAAAGGGATTTAAATCCTCAAGTGTCTTCTGCCCTGGTAATAGAAAAGAACAAATCTGACTCCATATTAGATCTTTTCCTTTGACTGTAACACTGTGCTCTGTCTCCTAGGCTTCATCTTGCTTGTAAAACAATGTTGCCTAGAGCCTAAAATATACAGGAGAGCCTATTTTGAAGGCTCTGACCTTTAAGGATATTTAACACTTTTCCATTCATATAAAGATAACAAGTTACATAATAGAAAATAACATTTGTTTTGTTGGAGGTTTACAGGTATCTGACCCAAGCAGATAGCTGCATGAACAAAGGATTCTAACAACAAAGAAATCCTACATCAAGAAGATTGCAAAAACCAAGCTCGTAGGAAAGAAGCCTGAATTCTGACTTGGGGAGATGGTTTTCCAGGACATTAGTTTGCCATCTAGGTCTACAGAATGTTGCTACTCCATGCCCCAACACCTGGTCTCCCAACTTACTGGCCTGTCCTGCAATAAGGAGAATGAATTTGGACTCAGTAACACTCCTATCTTCCTAGCAAGCTGGGCACTGGAAATGAGGGCAGCTATCCCACACCCAGGGACATACTGTGTGCCCTTGATGGTTCCCCGAGGGTGGGGTGTGGTTTACCCAGGAAGGATGGGGACTATGCACCAACACTCAGGCAGTATGCTCCTTCTGGGGTCTGACCTCGTACCTCCCGCTCCCTACCAGCACAACACCTGGGACAGTGGAGGTAAGGCAGAGATCTTGCCTGCCTGTGTCCCAGAGTGTAAAAGGGGAAAATGTACTCTTTCCAAGGTAGTTCTGAGCGACAACACCTGCGGGTGCTTGGTTCCCAGAGGAAAAGGAAACCCAGCTCCACTTGGGGGCAACGGGTGTGATCCCCATAGGGGTTCTGCAGAGGCCTTGGGTGGAGGGCTGGACCAGGGAGGTAAAATATGAGCTGCGGGCCTTAAAGGGTTAGAGAAGTGTGCAGAGGCAGGACTGTTGCCTCCTTCAGGATACCCCCAGAGTTAAAACTATTTCTCTCCATCTCTGCTACTCTCCTCCACCCTCCATTTCCCTGCCTTCTCTCTGCTCCTCCTGGTCATGTCTCTCCCTCCACTTTTCCCCTTCTCCCGTCCTCTTCCCATCTTCTCCGTCCCTCGCTTCCCCACCTTCTCTCGCAGAACTCGGAGAGGATCGCTGGCCCTCCTGCGCATGCGCAGTCATTGCCAGCTGGATCGAGGGTTGGAAGCTCCAGCTCCGAGCCGGGGATCGGCCCCAAAGCTGCTCAGCTCTTTCGCCTGGTAGGACTTATGCTCCTGCCCCGGCGCCCCGGCCACAGCTGTCCAGAGCCAGGAGTGCACCTGCTGCCTCTCGCCCCAGCCGGGCTCCCCTCAGTCCGCGGCTGGCGTCCCCTTCCCCTCTCCCGCCCGCGAGTCCTCTCCTCCCGGGCTGCCTCTCCTCGGGCGCCGGCCCGTCCCCGCCCCTGGGCGGGCTGTGTCCCGGGCAGGCGAGGTCTGCGGACCCGGATGGGGGTGGGCGGCTGGGGCTGGGGCTGGCCTCCGAGCGGGGCTACAGCCCGCCTCCCCCCACGGATTTCCCTGCCCCACGACCCCGGGGCTGCCCTCCTCTCCCTTTCCCTCTCCCTGGGGACCAGATCAGTGGCGTCTGCGCTGCTCCCCCGGCTGAGTGCCTCCGGCTGTAAACCCCAGATTCTCCTGGTGGAGTCGGGAAAGGGGAGCGTCAGTGCTGAGCGAGCTTCCGTCTCCTCCCTCAGTGTTTCTGCCCCAGGTAAGTACCTTGAACACTTTCACGTGTTATGATGGCGGTGCTTGATGTTGTCACTGTTTTTATAGTGAGAGGGATTACAGTGTTGAAAGCAAGGCTTGGTTCAGTTAAAAATGAGCTGAAGGCATGAGGCTGTGACATCCTCCATCCTTCCCTCTCCCAGGGTGAAACGTGTGACCGTCGATGTTAAAAAAATAGTTACAGTCCCTAAATAGCCCAATCCAGCTAGGGTGTGTTAACAGGAACAGCACCACCAGAGGCTTTGGAGACTCAGGGACATTGCAGTCCTAAAGAGCTCCTGGCAAAATTTGGTTTGTTTTGGTTTATTTGTTCTTCTTAAATTGTGGGGCAGACTAGTTGTATAGAGGGAAAAATAATTGTCAAGAAATATTTTTTCATTTAACATCTTTATTGTGATATTGTTCACACACCATGAAGTCCACCCACATAAATGCTACAATTCAGCAGCTTTAGCATATTCACAGTGGTGCAACCATTAATATTCCAGAACGTTTTCATCACTTCAGAAAGACCAGTGGAAATGAATGACCTATCCACCCCTTCCCAGTGCTGGTTCTAAAGAAGTTTCTTGGCTGTTCCTGACCATAAATTATCTTGTTACCCATAAAAAATCTGGTAAGAAATCTAAAAAGAATTGTATTGAAACTGTCTATCAAAGCAAGAAGAATTAATGTCTTTATGGCATAAATTTCTTCTACCCATGAATATATCTCGGACCTTATATTTTCATATTTACAGAGCCTGGCCCATGGGAAGTCCTTATTAATTGTTGGGTTTGTGAATGATGAGATTCTATACATCGTTATTTGCAACTGAAGCCTTTCACAGAAGAGAAAATAAACTCACTGAAGCCAAGTGACTCTCTGATGGTCAGAAAGAGTGACAGCAAGTGCTGGAGTGATCCAGTGGACTTGGTGTTTGTAACCAGAATTCTCCAGCACCTACAGCTAAGGGGATCAGAGTATTCTTTTATTTTTTCTAAATGGCGTTGCTTTTATTTTTACTTATTTTTTAAAATTATTTTTTATTGAAGTGTACTCAATTTAGAATGTCAGTTTCAGATGTACAGCAGAGATTCAGTTATAAACATATGCATATGTATCTACATATGTTTTAGATTGTTTTTAGTACAACTCTTTACAATAAATTGAATATAGTTCCCTGTGCTATATAGTAGGTCCTTGTCATTTATTTTATATTTATTAATGTGTATCTGTTAATCCCCCTTTTCCTGCCTGCTAACCACAGTTTGCTTTCTATGTCCATGAGTCTATTTCTAGCAGCACCGTTTTTCCTAGTAATATATGCTGGTTGGCTGCTTTCAGTTTCAGTAATTCCACCTTATCTGTGGGCATTTTCCTTCTGGTGGGCCTGTGTGTGGTTTGCACACGTGATATAAGAGTTGTGTATTTGGGAGAAATCCAGGCCTCGTTTAGTGCCTGGTACAGAGCACCCACTGAGCTGATGCTTGAACTGGGAAAAAAAACATAGTAAATGTTGGAATTTCCACTAAGGTTGAGACTTCCAGGATTCTATAACCGGTTTAGCCCACCTTAATTTTGGCTGCACCCATACTGGGTATTTTGGTGGAACTTCATGGTATGGTGGTGTAGAGACGGGGCCTTGTATGCTTCTTCTCTTTCCTTTTTCTAAGACTCATTCTCCTGGGCCTTCCAGATCCTCCCCCAGAAGTGCCCAAGGCTGGCTTGGTGCTGCGCTGAGGCAATATTTGTTAATAAGGCCCTTTCCTCATCTCTTCTGAGCCTCCGTTTCCTTCTCTGCACAATGAAGACTTAGACTAGAAAAGTGCTTTTCACTTTCTTTTAAGCCATGTTTCCTTTGAGAAACAGAAAATACAAATCTCTCCTCCCATTCAACATATACATTTTGACACATCCTCCAAGGAGTGACATAGCTCTTTGTGGAAAATTGAAGTGATTGTGATTCCAGGTGGCACAGAAAAGACTCTTCAGACATTTACTGCAGGGAGAGGGCAGGAAAGGGGCAGTTCATCCCACTTTCTAGTGTGAACACTGGAACAGGGGCTTGGGTTTAAATACAGTGTCCGACGTGGCCTCTCTCTAATCTTTTTTTTTTTTGCCTGTCTTTAATCTTGCACAATTTGATAAACCTCTCTCCCTCAGTTTCTTAATGCATCAAGTTGGGGTGATAATAATTTAAGTCTTTTGTGAAACATTATACACATAAGACATTTGTTTCTCGGTAGAAACAAAACCTGCGAGAGAATCAGGGATTTCTTTAAAAAAAAAAAAATCTTGTCCACAGCACTCTGTCTGTGTCTATTTTGAAGTTCCTTGAGGGTGAGTGTTGGGTCTAAAGTCCATCGTGGGACAGGTGGCCCATGGGTCTGTGTGCCGCAGATGGCCCCCTCCTCCCCAGGCCTCTTCCTCTCAGTCCAGGATGAAGTTCCCTAGTAGATATACACAGAGATCTTGTGGAAATGGCTTTTCATTTTATTGTTTCATGAAGAAGGGCTGACATCATGATCTCTGTAGTCAGGTTTTGGTGACCTGAAGGCTATGCAATTACGTTTTTCTATTTAATAAAAAGAAAAAAATACAAGTACAAAATTAGACCTACGGTGTTGGCAGGGGCTCTTAAAAGTGGGGACCATTAGCTTTGTTAGTTTCAGGTGCAGGGGCCTCTGGCCATGAGGACACATCATCGTGCTCTGAAGTTGGAGGGACCAGTGGGCTCAGTGGGAATGTTTACTGAGTGTATCTCATGGGCTGGGCATTGACCTATTTGTACTGTGTGTTCCTTATTTGAGACAGTGAGCTCATTTATCCTCAATAGCCTCTTTAATAAATTAGACATTTTATTTTGAGATATATTGCATATTCCCATGTAGTTGTAAGAGATAATATGGAGAGGGCCTACGGACTTTTTGCCCAAGTTTCTTTAAAGGTTCCATCTTGCAAAGTTGGGATACAATTCAGTAATGACTCACTAACCCTTTGAGGTTTGTGTTATTGCCCTCATTTCTATTCATGATTAAACTGGGGTTAAGAGGAGCACACAGGCCTGCCCAGGTCACCCATGGTTAGTGTAGAGTCGGGTGAAACGTGGGCTTGGGATTTCCAGGCAGTACCATCATGATGCTCTGTGGCAGGGAGCAGCATTCACTTTTCTTGTTTATTCATTCATTCAACAAGCATTTATTGAGTAAACTCTGTGGGTCAGATGCTATCATAGGTTTATCTGATTTTTCAGCAGTATGGAGAATCCGGTAATGTTTCCTTCTTTTTTTTTAAATCTGAGAAAATTAGCTCTGAGATGTTATAAACCGCCCAAAGGAAATATAGCTCATAAATGAGGGATAGTAAATTTGTACAGTTCCTTCTTCTTATGCAGGTGGGACCCTAGGCATTTTACATTTGTAAAATTCCATAATCCAGATATATTCTTGTAAGGCAAGGATTTGTTTTCAATTGCAGTATACTCATGTTTACAATGTTGTGTCAATTGCAAGGTGTTTTTTTTTTCTTGAATTTGGAATTCAAAAAATATTTTTTGAGGGGGGTAAATAGGTTTATTTATTTTTTTCATTTTTTTTAAATGAGGTACTGAGGATTCAACCCAGTACCTCATACATGCTAAGCATGTGTTCTACCACTGAACTGAACCCTCCTCCCCAAAGCAAGTTTTCTTATCAAGTATTCTGCAGCTTAGGAGTTCAAATAAATTGGAGTTGAAATCCAGGTCTTTTGATCCTACTGTGTTTCTTTGCATTATATCCTGCTGAGGGGTGTGGAAGCAGTTCCTTTATTCATTCCTTTATTCAGCAGTTTTGAGCACTGACTTTGCATCAGGGCCTGGCTAGGTGCTTGGAAACAGAAAACAAGAAATGACCCTTTCTACAGAGGTCGGAAGCCTAGACCAAAAGCTGCGTAATGTGATCCGACCTGCGGTAGCCATGTGCAGATGCTGAGGACAAACTGTACCCCCGGCTTTGCTTGGGCTTCCCCTGCCTTCTGACTGGTACACAGCAGGTCACCGCAACCCAGTGAGGCCCACAGCCCGCAGCACAGTATGTACCTCTGTCTCCTCTTCCCTGTAGTCAGGGCCTGCAACATGAGCATCCCTGACTACGTGCAGTGTGCTGAGGACCACCAGACTCTCCCCGTGGTGGTCCAACCCGTGGGGATCATCTCAGAGGAGAATTTCTTTTGCATCTATAAGCGAATCTCCTTGGTGAGGCAGATCATCCCTTGCGGCTCGCAGTGGGGACTCTGTATCCACTGCAGTCACCACTATGCGCCCGAGAATGGGTGGAGCGACTTCCAGACCCACCGCAAGGTCGTGGGCCTTGTCACCGTTACCGACTGCCTCTTGGCCAAGACCTTCGAGAAGCTCCATGTACAGAGGAGCTGTATGGCACCATGCTCTATAACTCTCGGCTCTTTGTCTTTGTGCTGCATGGGGAGGTGGCCGAGCAGCCGCGCACCGACGTGGCCTTCAATTTACGAGGACTGCAGGGTGGTGGAGAAGAGGATCGAGGACTTCACTGAGTCTCTCTTCATCATGCTCAAGTCCAAGTGGCTGGACGGTGCATCCGACAAGACTGGGGACAAGATCCTCCTGCTCTACATCCTGTTTGAGAAGGAGGACTTCGTGGGACTGGACACAGAGAGCAGGAAATTCTACCTGGATGCCCGGCCACCCTGGCTATGTGAAGGGTTTCTTCCCTACATCCAGAAAGGGATCAGCAAGGAGGGCTGTCTTGTAGCCAAGGCGTGAGGGAGGTGAAACCCGCCGGTTTTCAGACGTTTAAAAGTGAATCCGCCTTTGTTTCAGAGAGATTCTTTTAGAGTTATTATGGACACTTACTCCCGCTTTTCAGCCAATTCCCCTGGTGTGACCCCTGGAGTTGCTGTCCAATAGAGTAGCCAAAGCCACTGATGCTAGGAGAGCTGGGGAGGAGGCTGGTCTGAGCTGAGATGTGCTGTAGGTCAAATGCACATCAGACGCTGAGACTTGTCTAGTAAAAAGAATGTAAACTATCTTGTTACTTTCTTTATTGATTACATGTCAAAATGATAGTATTTTACATACTGTAGAATAAGTAAGGTATGTTCTTAAAATCAGTTTCTAGGGTTTTTTTTGGGGGGGGTTATATTTTTAAATGTGGCAACTGGGAAACTTTCTTTACATGGCAGTCATTTCATTCCTGTTGGACAGCCTGTCCTGGGACAGTCTCATCCCTTTGCTTATAGATGTCATGCTGAATCCTGAGACGCAGAATGAGGTGCTGGTTGAGCTGGGGGTGGAGCCAGTGTCTCCTGCCTCCCAGGTCCAGCACCTGCACTGCTCAGGCACTCTCTCCCGGCCTGACACCACCATGCCAATTTAGGACAACAGAAACACTGCCACGGGCTTCCAAATGAGCTCCTTAGGCAGGGAAAGGCGTGTCACAGAGAATGGGGCACAGCAGGGAAAGATTCGTCCTCACTTTGTCCCTGTGATTAGGTCAACGGACCCACTTTGCTTTGGAAGTGCAGACGAGCTCTTCTGGGCTGCCTACCCCCCCACCTTCTGCTCTGTTTCCCTGTGTATCTATCGAGATGTCCCTCGGGCAGAAGAAGTTGAGATGCCTTTGACGAGTGGTGGTCCCCATTTGCTGGGGAGAGTGTGGGAATCTGTGTCCCCCCGAACTACGGCCTCGGGCCTTGAGTCTGGAGAGGGCTCATGGCGGTCCCACAGGTGACGGTAGGAGGGCCTGGCACGTGCTGCCGGGCCTGATGTGGAGGAGGTTTTCTGCGATTCTCTGTGAGTCTAAAATCAGATTCTACTTTCTGGTTGTTGGTAAGTTGGAGGAGAAGATGCCAGAGAATTGATAAAAAGATAGTCCAGACCAGTCCTGTGAGTGACAGGCACAGGGGACCCGAGTCCCACCTGCTTGTGGTGCCCGGCGGGTTCTGGATGAATTTTCACTTCCTCCCCGGACATACTTCTATGTCTTAAGGAAGGGGTGAGGCATGTCATGGCCATGACCTGTACTTGTCCTCGCAGGGCCCCGTGATCTACACGGCTTTCTCCCCTTCTGCTTCTTGTAGATGAGCTGGCAGATGTAGTGGCCTGGGCAAAGCTGAGGGCACAGATGCCAGCACCGTGCCACTCCCAGGCTGGCTCCATTCCCGACACGTGTCACCTCCTGCTGAGTCCCCAGGCATCAGTCAATGTCATTGCATTGGTGCAACGTAAGCAGGGACCACCTTCTCCCCCTGGACAAAATGGTGGGTGAGCAGTGGAAGCCTGGAGCCCTGCCCCAGCCCCCTTACCAGTGCCTCCTATTATGTCACAGGAGGCACTGGTGACATGTTTACTCAACAACTGCTTGGCTCTGAGTCTGCAGACCCACCAGAGAATGCCAGCTTGTTTTTGCCTTTTGAAGTCTGTCCTTGGGATTTGGCGGAGTAGCTGGTTGTGTGCTTAGCCCATAGTGGTTGACACTGTCACCATTGTTTACCCAGAACCTTGTGTACCAGGCATGGCTCCCAGCATCAAAATACAGCAGCGCATTAAACCTCCCTCCTGGTGGGTCTGTCTGTTTTGGTACCGTAAGGGCTCAACCAGCATCTGAACGTCAGTGAGATAACGCGGCCAGTGAGCTCGGGTCAAGTAAGTTCTCCTCCAGTCACTTTTACTCCATTGTTGCTTTTACTATTCCACAGTCATTAATTTTTTAAACAATGCTTTGGTGCAGGAACAGAGCCTAATTCTGTCCTGTTACTCTTGGTGGGAATGAGTAAAATTGTCCAGCTTGAAATGCGACCACATTTTGTAGCTCCAAAGCAGTCTACACGCATCTAGGTGAAGTTTAGGTTTGGGGAGCTGACCACGTTGGGGTCCCCCGGCAACGCCGCTCGCCTCAGGCCCCTGCCTTCCCTGGAACAATAGGTGAGGGTGGGTCTCACCGTCCCCTCATCCCTTTCCTCACCAAACTCACGTAAATTCTTGTAATTGCTCTCAGTTATTTTTGTTCTCATGTGTTTCTAATTTTCGCTGTTCCTCTTTTCCTTTTTCTATTTCCCTTTCTATCTTGTACTGCTCTGTGAGCATGTTGTTGCGTCTGAAAAGTGGGCTGTGCACACCCTGCACTGGAAATAGCCAGATTGTCCTCCGTGCTGTCCCCATCGCTTTAAAAAGCAAAAACTTAATAGTTGCCTTGATCCATATATTATCATAGTCATCTTTTTCTTTTCTAGTTTTTTGGAATTTTTGCTTTGTTAGCACATCCCCACTGGTGTTTGATACCTGTTAAAATCCTTGCTTTGAGGAACCAGTTTGGTCCTCCTTATGTTTGGTGACAAATGCGCCCTTATTAAATTTGTTTGATTGTTTTGAAGAAGTGAGATGTGAATTGATTTAGGCGGCTGCTGAGGGATTTTTTTCAAGGAGTATTTAAACTTGGAAAGTCAAAATCTGCAGCATCTTCCTTGATTCTGGCTTTTACACAAACGTGCTTGGCACGCGGTTCCGGGCTGTCGCTGTGTGACGTGCGTGACGGAGCTTCCTGGCCAGTGGTCACTGGTGAGAAAGTGGCAGGCTCGAGGGTGAGCAGCTGCAGGGGATGCTGTTGGAGGAAGCAGTCACCGGTTTTTTGTTTTTTGTTTTTGCATTCACCTTCCCCGTGCCATTTACTTTATTTTGCCTTCATAGAGAGGCAGGAGCGGGTCTAAACTCCATGCCACTCTTATTTTCCCTTTACGAGGCTGGTTTTTCTTAGTATCAGAACAACATGGCCTTCTCCTAAGTAGCTGGCTCACTTGGATCTTGTGGACACAGGGACCACTAAAGGGGACCGTAGCTTCCTCTCTGCTCCAGCCAGTGGGCATTCAGAGCCGGGTCTGTGGTTTGCCTCAGCAGCCGTGCAGGTCTCCCTGCACCAGCCTTTACTATTAACTCATGTTGGCAGTAAATAGCTGACTCGGTGTCTGTTGCAGCTGACGTCCACCACTGACGGCCGTGTCGTTACTTTGCGGTAGTGAGTCTCCAACACCCCAGTCAGCCGTGAAGTGACCTTGCATTCTCACCCACACCCTGGTTCATCTCACCCGGGAGAAGGGTTTCGCCACCACCGTCATGCCGGCCATGAGACATTGTTTCTCCATTCATGCCCTGGTCCATTTGTGGACACTTCATCCTTCACTGACATGGTCTCGCTTGAGAAAGGCCAGACGTTCTGAAAGAGCCCATCACATTCTGGGGGGGAACAGAACACAAGAATCGCAAGTAGGTGTCTAGGCTATCTGGGTTGGCAAATGCAGGCTGGGATCTGTGAAGGCTGGGCTGCGCCCTGAACACAGGCCTTTCCCGTGGCTCCCGATGGCCCAGGGGTCGGAGTGAGAACAGCCTTGCCTGGGTTCCCCCATCCTCATCTGCTCACTGGCAGGTGTGACTGCTAACAAGGAACTCCCCCAAACCTTGGACCCTTCAAAGTTCAGACCACAGGAGAACATTGAGTCCCTTCTCCTGGGCCTCCTTTGTGAGAATCCAGTGCCTTCTGAGGTGACCAGAGGCAGGAGATGCCTCCCCCTCCAGGGAGCTCTCTTCGGAGGACTGTGACGCACTGCACCTTGCTGTGAGCTTGTGGGGTTCCATCCGTGGTCCTTGCAGAACCAGACTTGAGACTGGCTTAGCAATAGAAATGACAAGACTGAATCCAGGGCAGGGCCGGGGGGAGGAACAGGGGAAATTGAATGTGACCTCAAAAACCTAGGTGGGTTCTGGGTCTGTTACTAAAATCGGGAGCCTGGGAGGTACCTGCCAGGAATCGAACTCTAGAGTAAATGGTGGACATGAGGCATTTTTAAGATTCCATTTGTCATCCAAGTTAGGACTTCAAAGAGGCACTCGGGTCTATGTCCCCGGGGCTCATGAGAAGGAGCCGGAATAGAGATACACGTTGGGGGTTGTCATTCTTAGCTGGTGTTCACAGCCGTGCAGGTGGATGAGCTCATCTCGAGAGGTGCAGACTGAGGCTGAGGCGGGGCAGGGCTGTGCCTGGGTTGGAGGAAAGCCCAGACCATGCAGCTTTGGTGTGTCACTCAGTGGCGTTTGGGATTTTCAGAGCAATGGCATTTATCCTTAAGGGTCTTGGGGGTGGGCAGGGCCACCCAGGAAGAAATCTGAACGGAGGGTTGTGGCCACTCGTGCGCGTCTGGGGATGATGCAGAGGCTGCATGGTCCAGGAGGGGAACCTCCTCGGAAGCTGGAGTCGGAGTGGGGAGTGGGGAGAAGGTAGTCACACTCACCTGTGAGGGAGGGACAGAGGCCTAGGGAGTCTCCACCCTAGCGGACTCTCTTTCCCACGAACAAAAGGCCAACAGACAGAAGATTTGAGGTGAGAAGGGGCGGGCGCTGGGAGAGGAGCCAAAGTGGAGAATGGTGGTTGGACAGTTTTGGAATAGTCTTTCTCCAAAATAGAGTTAAAAAAACCCAGACTCTTAAGAACATTGATAGTGAAGTTGGAGGAGATAGTTCTTTTTCTGGCCTCCTAAAGGTAAGGCATGTATCCGGGAATACACAGAAGAATCGGGCAGTCTGGTCCGGGGGCTTGACCCTTACCAGGGGGAACAGTGCAAGTTTAAAGGGAGAGAAGGGCAGTGGAGGGAAGCTAGTCAGGCCCCGTGTCAGGTACCAGTCGGCAGCACTACTTGCGTGTTGCATTCTCATCCATGCCTCCCAGGTGGGCGGTGGCAGCCCCCTTTTGCAGATTGGGATCCTTCTCAGAGGGGTTAAGGAATAGGTCCGTTTAGCGGCTAGTCAATGCTGTAGCAGGATTCAAGCAGGGCCTTGTCAGACTTCAAGGGCATGTTCTATCTACTAATTCCGGTACCTCCCTGTTGTACCTGGATTGGTGTATTGGGTCAGTTTTGGAGCCTTTCACAAAAAGTACGATTTAAGTGCCTCAGGACTGTTTCACAAAGCTCAGTGTTTAATGGTTCAGAAGCACCGCAGTGATTTTCGCCCCATAGAGGTAAGGTCTTACTCCTTTGACGCTGACGTGGCTGCAAATGACGTACAGGTGCAAAACCAGACTTAGCAGCTTCTGAAGGGAAACTCTCCAGTTCTCCCTTGATAGGCTTTCTTCCACGGGATGTAACCTGCAGCAACGTAGATCTGAGCTTTCCGTATGGAGTGAGGGTTTGATATCCAAAGTTAGCAAAGAAGGGTCAGATGGGGAAAATCGACGTTAACAATTTATTTTGGGGTTTCATTAGACAAGATGCACTATCGCTTAATGTCCCATATAACGTTTGTAATTGAGTACAGAACATTGCATTCCTTACTTTCTAATGAGAGCTGTCTTGCAACGTAAGGTTGTCTGCTTTGGAACTTCAGCTCAGCCACTAGGGCGCCTGTCAGTGTGTTGGTGTGATTGTATTTACACAGTGCATGTAATCTGGGCTTCCTCAGCCCCAAACACTCCAGTGCAGAATCATAGGCTGTAGGCATCACTTAGTTATACAAATACTTCTACAACTATATGATACAAAAAAAAAAAAAAAGAGAGAGAGAGAGAGAGAGATTGCCTTTATCAAAGTTCCTTTGATTTTAACTGCAAACTGTTGTTGAGCAGCTCTGGTTTCCTTTGGATATGAATATGTACATTTCTTTGCATGTAACTTGGATTTTAGACTAAAACACCAACCTCTTGCTTTCCATGAGCCACAAAACTCATAGCCAAATGACATACGTATGAAACATTTTATTCTTTTCTTCTGAGACAGAATCCTTGAATCTGGGACTTGGGCTGTGATTTTGCTTTTTGCTCTTCCCACCCCTCTTGTCGTCTCAGTCCTTTTCCCACGTGGCCTCCAAGAGGTCATGGTCTCCGAAGAGCATGTGGACAAACACCAGTTGGTCGCCAAGCAGTCCTGCTGTAGAGGGAACCCAGCCAAGAGCTAAAGGACATCATCAGAGAGGGCTTCCTTGAAGAAATGGGCTCTACATTCAGTTATGAGGGCAGAGTAAGAGTCAGCCAGGAGAAGGAATCAAGAGGGTGACTCAGGTGGCAGGAGCAGCCCGGGTAGAGGCCTGGAGGCTTGTGGGGTGGGGACTCGGGGAGAGTGCCCTGTGTGGTCCAGGGTGGAGGGTGCCCCTGCTTGGAAGGACCCTGCAGTGGGCCTATGGATGGAGGGCTTTGGGGGAGCTTGGTTTTTTACTAGAACTGACACAGAAGAGGCAGTGAAGGGTGTCAGCAGAAAGTGACCCTCAGGAGAGGTACTCCTGGTTTTGCTTCTGATGTTCTACAGAAAGAAGGGGTCGGGGTGGGCGAGAGCAGCTCTGCCCGTCCCTTTGAGACCCACCCCTTCATTCATTTATTCATAACACATGCAATTCTGAGTGTCCAGGGGAGAGAGGGTGGACTCACAGTATTAAGCAAAATGTATTGCTTCTTGAGAGCTTAGCAGTGTCAGAAGTTGTCTTAGAGTAGAATGTTCTAGGAACACAGCAGGGGCACCTAACCCAAAGTGCAGAGGTTCGAGGGAAGGAAGGCTTCCTTGACAAACCGTCAAAATGAGCCTGGAGGCAAGTGGGAAGTAGCAGCAGGTCAGGGGGCACCTGAGGTCATTGGGGACCTGGGTACTGAGGTGAGGCTGGGCGAGCAGGGTCAGGGGTGGGGCTAAAACTCTACCAGGGAGCCTCTGAAGGGTTTGAAGTGGGGGTGAATGTAATCAAATTTGTGCTTTGGGAAGGCTGTCCTGGCTCTGTGTGTGTGTGTGTGTGTGTGTGTGTGTGAAGCGGGGAAGAGGGGGAGAGTGCCACCAACTGGGAGGGTCATTAGAAGACCATTGACAGGCTGGGGGACCACCAGTGGGAGAGGGGCGTCGGGGTTGCTTGGGGACGTCAGAGTCATTGTGGATGCCGGATTTCCTCATGGAGAGGGCTTATTAACGGGGACCCCCTAGCGGCACCTTGTGGCTGGAAGAAAACGGATGCAGCCAGGTGGACTTTTCTCTTCTTCCCTGCCTTGTGTGATGATCTTAGCTCAGCCAACATTTGGAACAGAAGAGCTAAGTTTCAGGGTAGTCCAGGAGTTTGTTGAGCTCGTTCGAGTGAGATCTGATAGGATTTAGGCTTGTGTTGAGATCTGCATGTTCACTTAGCTATAAACGTCCCGTCTTTTGGATTTCCATAGGGGTATTTATTCTTGATAAAGATTGCTTTCTTGGTGAGAGGAAATTTAATACAGCTGCTGTCTTTCTCAAAAAAAAATCTTATCTTTTAAGAAATTTAATATTCAAAAGAATAGCAACATTTAAAAGTGATAAAGTAAGGCTTTGGTGTACTTTCTTTGGTTTCTGAGTTAATGTAGAGGTAGAGCCTTTGCATTACTTAAATAGCACATCCTTGTCAGTATTTAAAAAGCTGTTAGTGAGCGCCCCAGGCCCCACTTCTCAAAGCATCATTAAATCTTGTTCTGAAATAGTGAAGTCATAAAGTTCTTGTTGGCAGAAGCCAAACAGTTGGTTTATAATGTGCAGCATAGCACCCTTTATAAAATAATAATAGGTTCAAAATTAAGACAGTGGAAGATAATTGATATTTTTAAAGCTGAAACATAAACTCTCGTGTTAATGTTGCAACTGGAAATTTCGAAAAGAAAAATCCTACTGTAATATCATCTACGTGGAATACATATATGTCTATCACGTTTGCAATGTAACTGCGCAGTGGTTTTTGAAGTCAGGACCATTCCAGCTGAGATACTGGCAGTGATGCTTGCTGGTTTTCAATGGAAGACCCTAAATTTGCCTTCTTAGCTTTATTCTTTTCTTTTCTGTTCTCTCTCTCTCTATCTTTTTTTTTTTTTTTTTGTAGTGAGAGGGCTCAGTAGTGCTTTGCCAGCATGATTTTGGGGCAATTTGGGGGCAGATATCGTGCACAAGCAGTGAGATATTTCCATGCATTTTACTTTCCGGACATCACCATGGAACATGTGGGGGTTTGTGCCTGCAGGCCGGGATGCTGCAGGACTCCCTGGTCCATCACCGTTATGTCTTGGAGCTGCTCCAGTCAGTGAATGACTTTCTGTGGCTTGGAGGTAAGGTGATCTGATGCAGATGATCAGATGTGTAACTAAGTACTGTTACTTGAAATAGAACACCTATCAAAAATAGCTCTAAAATACAGGATGAGGGAGGAGAATTGGCTGAGCTGCTTGCATGGGGAATATTCTCAGGTGACTCCCTCATTGTGTCTCCTGTCACTCCACACCCCCCCAGCCCTGCACGGCAGTCATGCTGAAGCAAGCATGCACTTTCTCAGAAACGCGCTGAATTTCCTTGTGCCTCTGTTTGTTGGCTTTTATTTTTTGAAAGCACATCTTGCCCTTTGCTTAAATGCCATCCCTGCCTAGTCACCTCTTACACTCATTCTTCTGGACCTTGTCCATACATAGCTGCTGAATGGATGAACAGAATGTAGTATCTCCATGTAGTGGAACATTATTCAGACGTAAGAGTGAATAAAAAAGAAAAAAATAATAAAGGGGAATATGAAAATGGCCACCACTTCTGGGAAGTCCACCCTAACTGCTCAACCCGCTCTTTTCCCTTCGAAACCCAATCACTTATGCTCCTCTCTACTCTATTTGATAGTACTTACCACCTTCTAATAAACTTTAACACTTTCAAAAAAAAAAAAGAGAGATGCTGATACCACTTCAACATGGACGAACCTTGATAACAGCACGTTAAGTGAAAGGAAGCAGACACAAACGGCCACATATTGTTGACTTCAGTGATCTGAAATGCTCAGAATAGGCAGAGGCAGAGAGCAGGTGATGGTTGCAAGGGGCTGGGTGGAGGGGTGTTGGGGAGTGACTGCTAGTGACAGGGATGTTCTTCTGGGGTGATGAAGTGTTCTGGAAATAGATGGTGGTGAGTGCTGCACAACCGTGAGTGTGCAGAATACTGCTGAGCGCTGTCTCTGGGAGTGCCTGTGGTTGGGGGCGGCTTTATTTTGTTCTCATCCGTGAAGAGTCATCTTGTGCTGAGGCCATTCTACTCCTGTGAGTGGTGAGGCTCTGAGACTTTGCAGAGTCATGTGTTATTTTCCCCCTTGCTGAGTGTAAGCAAAAAATTTTTAAGCTTGAGAAAATGCTCCATCTGCAGAAATGTCTTTCAGTTTTGCATGGTGTAAAAATCTTGAGAGATTTTTAATCGTTGAGGACAGCCTGTGGGGGGAAACAGCCCGTGAAGCCTGGGTGACACTGGGAAGAGCCTCGCTTCCATCCCTGACAGGGGTGGGGATTTCACCCCCGTTCAGGCAGTGAAGTGCCCAGACCCGTGAGCGGAGTTGACAATCGTGAATATTTACGTGTATCCGCTGCTTCATCTTGGATATTAATTTCAAGCTGAGTCAGTTTGTGGCGGCAGCCTCATCCTACATCAGGAATCTATAGTATCTGCTCTTTGAGGTGAAGACCTGACAGACTTGATTATTTAACAGTCTCCCTTGAATTGATATCTCAGATTCCTTTGTCAATAGTAAAACAGCAGAAATATAGAGGTCCTTTAATGCCGATGTGACCTGGAGCAGGTTTAGTCTCTGTGCCTCAGTGGCCTTATCTGTGGGTGTGGAAGATGATAACAGTGTTTCCCTCAGAGGGGCTGGTGAGGGGAGAGTGAGGAGCACAAAGGGAGGACTTACACGAGATGCTCATGAATGACAAAATTTAGTGCTCTCAGCCTGGTGAGGCCTCAGGGGCAGAGATGGCCGAACAGAGCAGTCCTAGCCGGAGCTCAATCCGTTGTTGGCAGCTGTTATGATCAGTATCACCACTGTGGGTTATCAGGCAGTTTTAAGACTTTGTAATAGGAATTCATGAATAATGTTAAAAGATTAGACAACTCAGATCCGGTTTACATAGTTCTCAAGATTTCCTATGAGAAATGGATATTTTTTCCCCATCTTAAATCTGAGTTGAGTCTCTAAAAAAATTCTGTATTCCTCCATCTTTTTGATTTAATTCTCCATTTCTTGAAAAAAAAAGTCTTTAAATGGCGTTACTGGTGTCTGAACTGAGGGTCTCATGCATGCTGAGCACATACTCTCTCAAGTGAGGTATAATCTCCCCCGTGATTTTTTTTTAAACTTTTCTTTCTTAGTATTCAGAGGTTAGAGGCCTCTAATTCTTTTTCTGGAGACATGTCCATGAACTTGTAAATCGATAATTAGTGGACAAAAATTGGTTTATGAAAAAATTCTATAAAACATTCTGCAATCCATTCAAAAGGAAATGCTCATTGACATAAAATGTTTCTCCTTTATGGTGATTTCTAATTTTTTGTCTGCCTTAACTTATTAAAAGTAATCCTCATCATCATAATGACCAAGCTTGCTCTGAGTGGACACCTCCCTAAGGCTAAAATGCTTTCCTCATATTTTACCTCATAGCAGGTGTTTAAGTGTAGGCATCAGTGTCTCCTTTTTTGCAGCTGAGGGATTGAGAAATGGGGCAGCTTGTCCAAAATCTCACACAGCTGGCGCTGGCAGACTCAGGGCTGGAACCCAGGCTGCACAGGATGCTTTCTCAATGTCTCCTCTGATCAGCCCCGTGTTGAGTGGTTTCCCGAACTCCTGTGAGTCCATAAGTGAACAATTTTAGCGGTCTCAGTTTGATGAAGCCTTCAAAGGAGAGACACCAGTGAGAATGTGAGACAGAGTGGCATAAATTGAAATTGTACATTTTCACAAATGTTGCATTCTCAGGCAATGGCTTAAAAAGTTTATATTTTTTTATTTTAGTGCTCTGTAAACACTAAAAACAAAATATTAAAAATGATTATAGTGCAAAATAGGAGTGGGCTTTGAAAGTCCAACCATTGCTAATGATGTTGCTTGTTTTTCTCTAGTGGTGCTTATTGACAGAAAAATTTACAAAGACTGAATTGGTTCTATGTAGTCTTAGTATGGAGGAAAGTTTTGTCAGTGAATATTGTAAGTAAAATCTTTACTCTTTTCTTTCCTGATGATGAATATGTAAGTTGTTTTCATGGCTTAAGTACATTTCCTCATTTGTGAAATTTGAGTGATGCCGTTTACCTTGTTTGACTGTGAGATGTAGACGCCTTTTATACGAAGCACCCAAGAGCTTCTTAGTAAAAATATGCTGTCACAAGGACAGATAGTTTAGAAGGATCAACTTTGAATACTAAAGAGGGTGGCTTGTTTCTGATGCATATTCAATATGCATATATATGAATATATGAATATGGCTTAAAGTAACAAGGATACAGGGTTTTGGGTGTGTGTGCAGTATGAAGGTTTAATGAAATCTGTATCATTCTAGTGAGACAGGGACTAGTTAAATCACCTTAAGCAGACGGCCTTGAAGATTATTTACACAGAATGTGTGTTGTTACAACTCAGAATTCATGTTGCCGTGTAACCATCCACTCAGACATTTAAATTCGTAGAAATCTGACCAGAACTCTTAAGTATAGAAAAATCCACATTGATCATTTTAAGGGAATAAGCTTCTTTCTTTTGTGATTAAAGAAATTTTGATTTATTTTTCTGAATGCTTAATAGGTTTTAAAATATCAAAACATTGATTTGACATGTCACTTTTTTTAATAGAATAAATCTCATGCTGTTTTAATGTGCAAATAAATGTTTTTGTATTTCAATACACTTGTATGATTTCCTGGCTCTTTGAGAAGTATTTTGCAAGATACTTAGATTACCTACTTTTGGAAAAATACAGACGTGACTTTTATGAATAGAGGTCTAGTACAGATCAGTTGGTTTTTGCTACAGTGCATGACATGAGGCCTAGGAGAGAGAGCTTTGCTGCTGATTGCCGGAAGTACAGATCCCAGACCTCAGTCTCCCCTCCTGTAAAATGAAGTGGCTGGACTGGATTCTTTCCTCTTCTAAGATGAGTTTCCATGAGCCTGTGTCTTTTGTTTATATTCAAGAGTATTAGCAATGTTAGATTAAATACTGAATACCCCTCCCTTCCCCGAAGCAAACTGCAGTATGTGCTACATAAGCTTTTAGTTATCTGATTCTTGTTTCTGATTCAACAGGCAATTTTTGTGTTGCATCTTTCCCGGCAACCTGGAAGGTCTTTTTAGCCATAGGAGGCGCTGTTGCACCTTCACACAGTCTTAATTTTCCTGTTTGTAAAAGAAGGCTTAACAAATATTTTTTTGCTTTGATTCCTTTGCTTAGTGCTTCAGAATAGCACAATGTCTATTATGTCTGTCTACCTGGAAAAATTATTCTGCTTATATCTTTGTTTTATTCTGTCATCTCGCTGTGAACATTTCAGACTTGCTGTGCAAACAATGGCAAAATCAGTCTTTTATTCCAGTGTTAGCAACCAGTGAGCCGGGATTTTATAAAGCAGCTAGAAGCGGCCTCTTGAGCACCTTAAAGCTGAAAAGTGTACTGAGTTCCCTGAGTATTGACCCAGCCGCTGTGTGTCATTTGGTGGGAGGTGATTTTGTACATAGAAGAAGGGGTGTAGTGATTTGACTTGGGTTTCGGTGCACGCGCTGCCACTGAGCCACGTGAGCCTGAGTCAGTTTGTTCTGAGTTTCTCCCTCGTCTGTGAGATGGGGATGCTCGTATATGCTTTGCAGAATTGTGAGAATCAGAAATTATGTAAATTGTTTAGCACAGTGGGAATGTCAAAGGGCTCATAAAGTTTAGCTCCTGTTTTGTATGAAGCCATCATTTTACAGTCTTTGGCAATTACTAAGAAACAGGAAAATAAGAAAAGCTGGTTTTATGATGAAAGTATTTGAGGAGGTTCCATAGTTCCTATACCCATAATTTAGCATCAGCAAAGTCAGGACCGTTACGCAGTCACCCTGAAACAATGTTAAGCCACAGAATTTTTTGGTACTTCATATATATTGGGGCTTAAGTGGACCCAATACTTATACACATGTTTTCTCCAGCAGCCAACTGAGAGATGACACAGAAGAACAGACAGGCGATTAATGTCTCCTTTATTACTGATGAAGCCACGTTCTCCATGAAATTCAGGGCTGTGGGAAAATGCGTGTCATGATACTGTGTCCCAGAATTAGAGACTCATGCAGTCCCAGTTAGCTCTGGGCCACAGCGAGCCTTCCCTTAAGATGATCTGCCCCATCCTGCACAGGGCTGCCCTGCCATGGAGCTGAGCATCCCGGGTGCTTCCCAAGGGTGGCCAACACTGGAGGGAAAGGAAAGGTTTCATATGCCCTGCTTGTCTCTCCAGACTCACACCTCAATCTGTTATTGGGAAGAGTGCTAGCCGTTGGCCAGGGGTCAGGGGTGTGAAGGGGGAAGCACTCTCCATGGACCAGAGGAGTGTGGAGGAGGCATCCCTTCTCTCAGTTTAAACAGGTGGTGGGATGCAACAGAAGGGTGCTCCCCAAGAGTTTATAAGAGGGGAAATAAGGATTTCCTTTGGGACTCAGACTAGCCATGAAACACAGAAGATGATTAGTAGGGAGACTTGTAAATCACTTTCTTATTAAATTCACATTTGTTGAGCACCAAAAATGTGCTACATTCTTTTCTGAGCGTTTTACAGAAATGAATCCTTCAAACTTCACAACAAGTGAGTAAGGGATATTTGATTGTTATCCCAGGTTTACAATGTGGAAATTGAGGCATGGAGAGAGTAAGTTGGCCAAGGTCACAGAGCTAGTAAGTGGCAGAGCTGGTATTTAAACCCTGGCTGTCTGGTTTCCAGGCTCCCAGGGATGGGCTTTGGGTGTTTAGAGGTATCTGCATCCCTGGATCTCTGTACCTCTGTGCATCACTTAGCCCAGAAAGGACAGGGAAAGGAGAGTTACACAGGTGCTCACAGTCGTGTCTCAGCCACTGTCCACGGACAGTGCACCGTGATTGGCGTTAAATGTCTTCTGGGCAGCAGATCTGTTCGTATAACAGAAATTTAGTCCACTGAGTTAATCTAGAAACCCTTCCTGCTCTGCTTCTGTCCATGGTTGCCATGTGACTGCCTGCCCGTGATTGGGCCACTGAGGAGAATCTGTACTCATAGTTGAACTCTGATATTTCAGTCTGGTTCGTAGTTTCACATCTCCTGTTACATTAATAAATTCAATTTCTGGTTTTCTTGCATCACTCTCTCATGAGTTTGGTTAATGTGACATCAGTCCATCGGATCCCAGGGTTGCTGACGGTATAATTTCTGAGCACGTTGTGGCACTTCTACCCGTGCGGACCTGGGTGGCAGTTTTCCGCCTTCCGCACGGATTTCCCCGAACAGCAGGGTCCTCTCCCACCCCCGGATGTGAGGCTGGGAGCTCTCAGAGTAGGCCAGTCAGAGGCCAAGTCCACCAATCAGAAAATAATGAAGTCCTTGGAAGTGGGTTTAATAGAAAAAAAGGGCTTCCAGGTAGTCCGATGGGCTGTTCGATTCCATTTGGTGAAAAGCTATCCGCTGTTTCTGGTTGAGCTGCTTCTTTGCTGTTGAAAAGTCTGGATTACATGGAGGGATTTTAAAAAGCAGAAAGGTGTGATTTCATGTGGTACATCCACACCGGTGAGAAGTGATGGATGACCGCCTGTGTGAGGCATAGACAGAGTCTTACAAACTTCATAAAACAGCTTTAAAAGCTCTTCCATCTGAGTGCATTTCATATGGGGTCCAGTTCATCACTGGTCACCCTGAGAGGGCAAATAATTGATAATGGCAGAAAGGACACGGAGGCATCAAAAAGTCTCAGTCATGTTCCCTGTTTAAAGGATGTGGCACAATGTAATATATTTGAGCTGGTTCTTCACTGAACAGTTTTGAGTGTTTTCTGGGACTCACCAGTGCACCAAGGTTCCTTGCAGCTGGGTGTACCCTCAGTGCAGCTCTGTCAGCCCTCATCCTGGGCTGACGTGGTGTCACGGGGAGCAGGACGGTCAGCATCCCCGGCTCCTCCGAGCTCCGTTTCTTCATCCGCAATGCTGGGTTTCTCTTCGGTGTCTACTTAGTAGGGTTGCTGAGAATCACACCTGATGGTGGTCAGGGGCGATTTGTGGTTGTCTCTGTGATTGTCATATAGTGAATATTTGATAGAAACTCTTGTTTTTTATTAAAATTATGGCTCCTAGATTGCAGTGTTTTTTAGTCTGCATTTACTCTTTTTATAAATTTATTCTTATTTTTAAATAAGCACTTATTTTTATTTATTTTTATGAAGGTACTGGGGACTGAAGCCAGCACATTGTGCATGCTAAGCAGGTGTTCTACAACTGAGTAATACAGACCCTTCTTGTCTGAACTTAAAAATAAATATTTCAATACACAAAATAGCTCTTAAACACCATCATGGGACCTATTTTCTGTATAGACAATTGAATACATATGCTATTTCAATAAGAATAAATGTTGTTGGGACATACTTTCTGAATCTGTTTACGTGTTTAAAAACGATCATAGGTAGTGATAAACACGAGTCTTGGATCCACTACTTAGGGTCTGTTTTGCCATCATGGGAAATTATATTCTACAGAGAAGGCTAATTGGGTCTCGTTGATATTTGGATGATTTAGCAGATGATGAAGGCTTTCAAAAGCTGACAGTTTTGTATTTTAAACTAACTACAAAGTTATCTTCTATAAATTGGAAGTCCTCAGCTTGTGAATTGCCCAGTAATTCAGTGTGTACATGTATGTGTATCTGTGAACGTGTGTGTGTGTGTGTGTTTGTGATTTCAGGAAGGTAGAAATAAGTTCCATATAGCCTTCTGATACCTTTCTCTTCCAGTTCAAGGCGTAGGCATATATTTATACAAATAAATTGATACTCTTTTGTCATTTGGCATATTGGTGGGAATAAAAGGTTCTCATACTTGTTTCAGAAGGGTTGGGGAGAATGAGCTTAGAAAATAGGAGGAGATAGAGGCAGGAAGGTTCTTTACTCTTTGTGCAGGATGAGAAACAGTAGCTTTTCTTTTTTCCACTAAAGCAAACTGGCACTGAATTGTAACATACTATTACTCAGAATTGCCTTTCTGATCAGATACGAGTGCCTCAGATTTTTCAAGGCAATATGAATGATGAAATGTGTTTTAGCAGTTATCTTTAAATGTAGTTTTGTTTTTTAAGTAAAAGGCTATAGCCTGTTCTTTCTTCCAGCGTTACAAGAATTTCCCATTGATCCAGGTACATGAAAATTGTGCTTAGATTCTTCGGGTTATTGCTTTTTTTTTTTAAGTGCTTATTTCATTGTGGTGTGAATGAATGTTTAAAATTTCTGGATTTTGATGTTTAGAACATGCTGATTTATCAGAACTGTTAAAAACCTGATTGTTGTTTGGTCCTCGTTTGGTGGGGCATCCTATTGATTTCTGTTGTCTGTTAAAGAGGGAAATTCTTCCTCTAGCCTGTAGATCATTAAGTGAATGGTTTGCAGTGTGCCTTTAAAATTCTTTGAATGCATTGAGCATGTTTGTCCAGTGAATTTTGAATTGACTCATAGTAATGACTTTGATTATGTGGCTTTTGCTCCTCTCCACATGAATTTGAATTCTCTGTTGCATTTTGTATACGTGTTCTTAACAGGGGAAGAAATTTTGCATTTTTTACATAGGTGGGTTTTCCTATCCCCTCTGAATGCCTTCTGTAATTGATACAGCGAAAATCTGTTATTGCAGTGCTTAATTATTTCATAAACTATTTTTTGGCTTAATCAGAAACAATGACAAAGAATGATAATAAAAAACATGAAAACCTTCCTTCCTTTGAAGAATAGAAATGAGGTGGTCAGGCTCACGCGTGCTTTGTACCTGACACCCTTACTTTCATGTCATTGTGTATCATGATTCGGAGATAGAGTTGCTTCAGGTTTGTAGATATTTGTTTTAACATTTGTGTTGAATTCATTCTCTACGCTGATGTTTCCTGTTGCGTTTGTGGAAAGTGTAGATAAAGGGAAACAGATGCTACGTTTTGTATTCAGGAGGCCTGAGTTGCTGAAGAGAATAGAGGGTGGGCTGAGGAACAGAGTGACACTCCCTCACCTCCAGGCTGAAATTGATGAACAATGAAATCAATTAGGTGTATCGGTATTTATTTGACCAATAGAAGTCAGAGGGCCCAGACTGTCTAGTTATGCGCAATGGAAAGTACTGAATTCACCTGCAGAATTAGGTGATTTACCAAGTAGAAGCAGCTTAGAGCAATCAGAAAAATCAGTTCTATGATGAGATATAAAAAGAATATAATATCTATTATTTCTGAAACTTTTCTATGTTAAGTTGTGTAGAGCTAAAATTAAGTTCCAAGCACCAGGAGTTAAGAGTCTGGGTGGTTCTGTGGGATCGTTATTCAGGGATGTGTCTAGACCCTGCTGGAATGGCCGAAGCTGGCAGGAAAAGACCCAGAGCCAGGATTTGTCATCCTAGGGTGTCCTCCATAATGGTTCCATGTGATAACCCATGATTGGGTTAACAAATTTAACAGACACCAGATGCATGTCAACTTTAAGAAGAAAAAGTGTGCTTAGTAACTGCTTTCAAGCAAGCACCTGTGCATCCTCACTCCTGTCTCCTTGCCATAAAAAGCAGAGACAATGCCTTGCTTGCATATTTGAGGTTTTAGATAGCACTCTGTTCATTGCACAGCAATGACCCAGGCCATCAGCTATAAATGCTGGGCGTGCGTGCTGTTAGTCTATTATCCACAAAACACGGACCTGGCTGGACTGTTGGTCTGCTTTTAATGAATATCTAAAGAATTTATCTTGTTCCCCTCTCCCCATGACTACCCTAAAGGTAAACTAAGCCTTTTTACTCATTGTGGATTCTACAAGCTCTGTCTCATCCTGTCTTTCCCCAAGTTCCTGTTTACTATCACACAACTGTTAAAGACTATTTTCTTTGATTATACACAATAAATATGGGAGCATTTGAGAGGCTCTTGGAGTTGGCTCCCTACTCCTTCTCGCTTTCTTTCCTTTTTCCACAGTCTTGAGTCATTCATTCCATGTCGGTAAGACTTCTGTCAGCCAGAACCCACAGTTCCAGGTGAGAAGGATGCAGACTTTATCTCTCCTACCCTAGGGAGAGAGAGAAGAGAATTGAGATCTGCTCCCCCGTGGTCCCTTCCTGCCCCAGGGCCACTCCAGTTCACCTGCAGCCTTCTGGCCTCTGCTCTCAGGGCCTCTGTCCCAAGACTGACATCAGCCTTTTTTTCCCTTGTCAATATTTCCTGTGCCTTTCAGAAGTTGGTCTCTTCTCTGCAATTACACCCTGGCAGATGTGATGGTGGTCAGCGTGCTGGTGGGCAGTTATTTGGGGACTCCCAGGAGACATTCTGATTCTCCTGAGTCTCTCATTCGGGGTTACAAAACTGTCGAGCACCGGAGGAAGCCCATTCACGTGAGGTCAACACAATATCACATCACTTTCATTTTGTTTTTGAATTTTCAGTGGAGAAAGTATTTGTAGCAAACTGTTCCAGATTTTCGGCCGCCTACTTTCCTCACCATTATTTCCTTGTTGGCTCTGGCGCTTGTTTAAAGAACCAGGTTTCTTCTCTGGTCATTTCTAGCATCTGGGCTTGCCGAATCCTTGATCTGCATTTGAAGCAGAATGCTTCTTCGTGATGTCAAACTGATTTTCCTTGTCATGTCTTAATAATTTGTGTACACTCAGCAACTCTTTCAAGTGAAATGCTCTTTTCCAATTTCGGTTAACTCACATTTGCTGAACTCCTGCTTTCATGCTGAGGGCAGTTTCTTCTTCCTGTAATAAAATTTAGCAATTTGCATTTACTATAGGAAGGTAACTGGCTGGAGGTGCTTTTTTTCTTACCAGTTTTAATAACAATTCACCCATTAAAATGTACGGCGGTTTTTACTCTATGCCCAGAATTGTTCATCCCAGTCAATCTTAGAACATTTTCATCCCCCCAACAGGAAGCCCCTTACGCATATGCAGACATTCCCATCTTCCCCATCCTCCCACAGCCCCAGAAAGCCACTTTTCTCTCTCTGTGGATTTGCCTGTGCTGGAAATTTCATGTAAATCTAGTTACTTCATGTAAGTGGAACCATCTATTGTGACTGACTTCTTTCACACTGAGTAACGTTTTCAATATTTGTCCAAGTTGTGGCCTGGGTCAGTACTCTATGCTTTGCTATTCCTGAATAGTACTCCACTGTATGGCTGGGCCCCTCTGTTTACCCATTCATCACGTGATAGACATTTGTGTTGTTTCTGCTTTTTGGCTGTGATGAGTAATGGCGCCGTGAATATTCCTGTAGGAGTTTTTATGTGAACATTTGTTTTCAGTTCTCTTACGTGTGTGCTCAGGAAGCAAAATTGCCTGGTCATTCAGAAACCAAATGTTCAACTCTCTAAGGACCTGACAGGCATTTTTCCAAGTTGGCTACGCTGTGTTATATCCTCACCAGCAACGGCTGCGACCTCCGTTTCTTCTGTGTCCTCATTAGTGCTTGTTACACTTTTTTTGATTATAACCTATTGTAGTGAGTGTGAAGCGGTTTCTCCTAGTGGTTTTGACTTGATTTCCCTTACAGCTAATGATATTGAACATCGTTTCTTTGTGCTTTTTGGCCATTTGTATATTTTCCTTGAAAAATATTTTTCAGATCCTCTATTCATTTTTTAATTGAGTTGCCTTTTTATTGTTGAGTTGTAGGAGTTCCTTTTTGTTTTTTTTTTTTTTTTATAGATACAAATTCCTTATCAGATAAATGATTTGAAAAAATTTTCTCCTGTGTGTTGTTTTTTCACTTTCTGGATGGTGACATTTGAAGCAAAGTTTTAAATTTTGATGAACTCCAATTTATCTCTGTTTTCTTTTTTCCTTGTGCTTTTGGGGTAATATTTAATATCTGAGGTATTTTATTTAACCTTTTATATATAAAATAACTTAATTATTAGGACCGTTCTAGGAGACAGGTGCTGTTGTTGTCCCCAGTCTATGGATAGGAGACTGAGATTCAGAAAATTTCACTGACTTATCAGTGTCAAAGCTACACAGTGCTGTTGGAATTCAGACCCTCATGTTTGTCCCAAGCATCTGTGATCCTCACCACCATGCTCCACTACTTCCTGGAACCGTTAATGAAAAAGTCTTTACTTTTTTGATTTCTTGTTTTTGTTTTTCTCATTGGGGCCTCATCTCCTCATTTCCTTAAAGAGATCAGTGTAGGTTTATTTTAGGTCTCTTGTAGGCAGAAGCATTGCTATCAGTTAACTTCTTTATTACTCACTCCCCAGTGATGGCTTTTGCCAATTGACCTAATCAAGTCATGCTTAAGTCTTTCCTTCTCATGACACTAACAACAGAGTCATGACTTACTGAATGCTCAAAGCAGAAAGTACTTGATTGATTTTATTTTGCTAACCAATCAAACCAATCAAATAAATACCCGGTGTTGAAACATACGGTAAGCCCTCCAGAATAGGGTCACTGTCTTCCTTGTGTTTCGTTTGTTTGGTCACAGTGTCTGGATAGTGCCTTGCTGTCCAGCAGTTTTGTTAGGATACGGTGCTCGTGAATCATTCTAAGGACAGAATTTTGACAACAGACTGTGTTGTTCATTCCACGAGGGAAAAGTTAATATAGAAATACTGCTCAGATCTATTTTAAAATTAAGTTTGGAATTTTGAGAAGAGTTCAAGAAACCATACAAAGAACTTTTTCACTAATTTTAGATCTATCTTAGACACATTATGGTTACATAGCAGAGTAACTTATCAAGAAGATTTGACAAGAGTTGTTTATTATTGATTATTTGTTTTAGTTGAAATATTCTACATGGGATAAAATATTCAGTGCCCATAAATGAACAAATATGTTTGTATTTCTATGCAACATGGGAGTAGACTTCATATGTTTCTATATAATATATATGACTGTGTGTTTTAATCTGTCTTTCAGTGTTTTTATAGTTTTTCAGCAATGTTGTAACTTTGGAATTCTTCTAAGAAAATCACCTCAGATTCTAGTGCAGTTTGTACTGTGTATGCTGTCTTATGCATGGGATTCCTCTGTCCCCTTAGTGAGGAATTTCCTCTTCTATTGAGTTAGTATCAGAGTTCAAGGAACTGTGATTTCTAGGCCTTTGCTTTCCATGTGTTTGCACTTGGGTGTCAATCACAATTTTCCCTTTCTTGAGTTTTCATTGTTCAATTAGAATTTTTGAAAATAACTTAATTTGTTGCATCGGTCTCCCTAGAAACTTGATGTGTTTGTGCTTTTCAGTTTTCAATTAATGAAAAATGTAAATACACCCTTGTTTTTAAGTAGTCCTTTTTCACTAGATATTTGTTTACCTCTTTATAGTTAAAATATTTTTTTCCCAATGAGTGAATCGGTTTGTATATTTTAAAACAACCCTTACTTTTTATTCTTTTTATTGTAACAGTTATATTCATTGTAGAGAATTTAGAAAATAAGAATAAACAAAGTAATAACTTCACAATGGCCTCTAATCTCACTGGAGATACAGTTGTAAGGATTGAAATTGAGAATAACAAGTCCTCTTAAATTGTTCTTCTTTTTCAAGTACGTTTTGGTTACTGAGACCCTTGAATTCCCATATGAATTGTAGCAGCAGCTAGTCAGTTTCTGCAGAGGAGCCCGCTGGGATTGTGATCGAGACCACGTTGAATATACGGATCGCTTTGGGGAGCACTGCCATTCCAAGAGCTCTGTCTTCTGATCCAGGAATATGCGTGGTGTGTCTGTCCAAGTATTTAGGTCTTCTTTAATTTTTTTTCAACAATGCTTTGAGTTTACAGAGTTTTATTTTACTTTTTGTTTTTTGCCTTTATACTGAGGACAAGTGTGCAAGGTACCAGGATCAGAAGTGTATTTGAGCCCCGCCACTTGCTGCCACCATGGTCGCTGCGCTCTTGCTTTGCCCGCTCTACAACCTTGCACAGAATAGGACCTCAGTAACTCTCTCTCTCTCTTGAATGATTGTATGATTGTTGGATGATGCTTGAGAGTCCTTGTGATGATTTTATTTCCCCAGCCTTTCCCCACTTCTTTACTATGCCCTTTCACTTCCTTTCCTCCAGCCTGGGTTTCAGTCTACATGTGGCATTGATTTTTCTTGTCTATAGACACTTCCTTTCACTTGTTCACGATCATTTTACATGTGGGCTGTGGAAAATTGCTAGATGTCAAGAAAGAGCCAATCGATTGCATGCTAGTATTTTTAGAGTGTGTTACTGTTTTATCGATTGAAATTAAATCAGGCTGACCCCCTGAGCCCTCCCGTGAGCTGTTTTCGCCTTCCTACAGGTGATAATGCTCTGGTTGCTGAATGTGCCCTTCCCCAGACTTGGTTTTGGAGTTAAGTCACCATCAGTGGAGCCCTCTCTTTAAAAGATGAAGAGAACATTTGCTCCTTCTCCCTGGTTGGGGACTTGGATGAGATGAGGTACCAGATAAAGAATGGAGCCCCACCTCATTCTAACACCCGCTAGTTCCATTACTTTCTCCAGGGAAAAAGAGTACAATTCAACACTATAAACATTGATTGTGAGCTAATGAGATAGACAGGACAACCGATCATTTATTAAATATCCTTTCATGCCAGAAACAAATGTATTATACACACAAAAAGCACGCAAAGCCCGGTAGTACCGTGATTACAAACGTGGGTCCGAGTTCGAGTCCTGCTCTGGAGTGACCAGTCCTGAGAGATGGAGAAATGTTAGGTCAGCTTAGCTTCTCCCGGACTTGTTTGCTGTCCTGCAAAGACGGGCTTGCTAGGCGTCCCTCCCCCTTAGAGGTGCTGTGAGGTGTAAATGGCGCGTGGGCAGCCCGAGCACAGCTGCTCATTCCTCGTAAGGGCAGGATAGCATAGCTTTTGTGATTACAGTTTTATGACCGTCCCGTGTAGACTCTTAGTGCTCCGAAGGGATGCCTTGTGGTTTGGAGATGGGATTCTCACTTCTGTAAATACCCAAGGATTGTGTTATTGGGCCGTGCTGATTTGAATCTATTCTTTAGAAAGTACATATTGTAGATATATTTTTCAAGCATGCATGCTTTTTTCTTTTATTATTTATAGTTCTACCCTCTCTCTTGGTGGGACTTTTCATGGAATCCAGGAAATAGTCCTAAGCCACCTGCCTCTTCACACTTCTCCGTGGTGGTTTTCTTCCCTGACTAGAAGAGGGTTCTGCATAGGAAATTTTCTTTGTTCCCCTTTTCTTGGAGTCTCTCTGTCTGTCTGCCCATCTCTCACCTGTCCATCTGTCCATTTATCTACACACTGAATCTTCTGACATGTTCCAAAAAGCATTTCAGGCAGCTTACAGAACAGATACCAAATAAACAGGTGAGGA
This sequence comes from Camelus dromedarius, assembly GCF_036321535.1. NCBI lineage: Eukaryota > Metazoa > Chordata > Mammalia > Artiodactyla > Camelidae > Camelus > Camelus dromedarius. The sequence goes on from NW_026989816.1 coordinate 372,932, forward strand.
AATGGGGCCAAGTTCAGACAGTGAGGCTAGGAGGCAAGCCTGTGTGAGTGTTGCAGGCATGAGAGACACACGTCTGCCCTGTGACTTATAAGATCGACAGCAACAGTGTGCCTGAGGCTCCCAGCAGACACAGGGAAACAGGGTTTGTGGGAGATGCTCACTGGCTGCGAAATAAATAAGTGGCTTAGGAGATGCCCAGCCTTTCCAGCTACTAAGGCTTAGGAGAATATTTTGAGTTTCTTCCAAAATCAGAGTATTGCATCTTTTCTTTTTTCAGAGATCTATGTATAGTTTGTGTCATTCTATACCTGGTAATTTCTCCAAAACTGCTTCCCACGTGAGTCCCATGACTCGGGAATGGGGTGGTTCTGCTCATTGACGGGGGTTGGCCAGAAACAGAAAATGACAGCCTCAAAGGAGCCTGGGATTTGTCAGTTATGTTTTGTCAGTCCTGTAGAGTTCAAACTCTTTCACAGTATCTCTCCATCTGAGGCGGCAGCGTGCTCTCTTACCAGCATCAGGAGCTCAGGACCACAGGATGGTGCGGGCTGAATGCACTGCCGTCAAGGCAGCTGTGCTAGTCACTGCAGGTGTGGTTCTTTTACATAAGGCATTTCATGTTCTTTACTAGAATGTTTCAACAGAGAGTTAATTAACTGAGTCAATTCACATTTAATAAATATGATGCTTTGTTGAAAAGACAGTTATAGGCAGAATATAAGCTGTGAAGACTTTAAAAACGGTTTCATTACTGAAATTTCAGTAGGGAAGATACACAGTTTATCTTATTTATTCCTCTCTTTTAAAGTAACAAAGAAACAAGACAGAAAAGGCAGAGGATGGTTTCTGTTCTTCCTCTCCGCTTGCAGGTGCCCTCACCTCCAGTAGCATTCATCCAGACACCAGCACTGACACTGGCCGTGCTCAGAACTGCCTCAGACCTGAAGACAAAACTGACAAATAGAAGGGGGCTACGCCCTGTTACAGCAGGTGCCCTCACTTTGTGGGTCCTTATGTAACTGCACGATGTTAATCAGGATCGCCCGTTCTACATTGTGTAGCGCTGCTGCGGTGTCTCCTAGTTACTTGTTTCTGTAAGTATTCATGTATTATTCCCCAATGCGTGGTACTACACGCCTAAAAATGCTTTTTTCAGAGGAAAAATAATTTGCATTTAATATAATAAGTCTGAAAAAAGGGGCAAAAGAGTCTATCCTGGTCCCGCTACTCAGAGATAATAATTAACAATTTAACATTTATTTTCTGTTCTTTTCGTCAGTGTGTATCAGCTCTGTCATAAAAACCAGTGAGCACTCTGTCCCTGTTTACTGTGCGGAGATCTCCATTTTCCATTCGGCTTATTACATGTTTTTCTACAATATTCTATCTCCCCTGGCATGATTTTTAATGACCAGTGTAGCATTCTGTCTTAAGGAATGCATCATCCATTTTACTTCGGACTTAAATAAACTTTTAAATTCCAAGTATACTTAACTGAAATACTGAAAAGAGAACTGTGGTGGTACAGGAAGGCCCCTAACTCCCTTCCCATTATTTCCTGAGAGTAAAAGCTGTGGAAAATTTCGTATATATATTTCATGACCTTTATGCCTATGAGATACATATATATACACATATGAGAAATCAATGTATAGGTGTGTGTATATTTGATTTATTTAAAAATGAGACCATACTATATGTTTTTCTGCAGCTCGCTTTATACACTCAGGGGTATATCATAGACGTCCTCCCACTCCAGACTCACCCTGTCCTTTCAGATAGATTGGAGGGGTCTCCTGATGTGCGGGTGTCGTCTCTTGTCCACGGACACATTTGGTGGGAGACTGCTGTGGACAAGACCCTGGACCACGGCCAAACGCCGGATCCCTCAGCAGCCGCAGCTCGCCGTGATTTACCGTAATATTGTCTTAATGGTGGACAGTTAAGTTTTCTCCACTTTCCACTGTCAGAAAGAATGTTTGACTTGCATCCTTCTTGTACAGACATTCCTGTGATCTTGTATGTATATTCCTTTAGTTAAGGCTTCTGGAAATTTAGTCCCTGGATGTGACATTTACATTCATCACAGACTCCTTTCAAGTGACTCTAGAAATTCCTTCTCCATTGGGGAATGAAAAAATGCACAATTACTTATGTAACCAATTCTCTATCGCTGGATATGATTTCACTTCAGTTTTTCTTCCCACCTTTGTAAACAGTGCTGTGTAAATGCCCTGATGAATACATCTGTTTGGACTGATTTTTTTTTTTCCTAAAGGAAACGATTCCTAGAATTGGAGTTGAGTCAGTGCGTACGTACGTTTTTCAGAGTTTACATATCCATTGATATGTCATCCTCTGAAAAAGTCGCTCATGATTTGTTCTCCCACAGATGGACACTAACTAGAATATCTTAAAAATATTCACCAATATGATAAGCAAAAGTGCTTTTTCATTGTTTTAGTTTGCATTTGATGACCAGTGAAGTTTTGAGCTTTTTTCACTCTTTAGCCTTTTGAATTTTTTAAAATGAATGATTCATTTTGTCCTTTGGAAACATTTAAGTGAGGGAGCTTCTTGTTGCTTTGTGACAGCTCTTTGTATGCTATGAAAATTTACTTCGTGACTTCATCAACATGTATCACAGAGCTTTTTCTTGTCATTTCTTTCCTTTCATTTTGTTCAGAAACAAGATTTCCTTTTAATCTTGTTGTGGCTCAAACTACTCTTAAGATAATAAATGTCTTCCTTATGGGTTTTAACTTTGACATTCTTAGAAATACTTCCTTATAATGGAATAAATCTCTTATGTAGGTTTTTTTAATCTCTAAGGTGGTGATTATAATAGTACTTGTTATAGTGAGGAGAAGTTGAGTTAATAAGAGCAAAGGGTTGTATTTGCTGTTATTAGTACTTTTTATTATTTACATCACTATGTGCAATTTATCTTGTGGTCATTATGACAGGAATAAAATTTATTCTTTCTAGGTGATTCTGATTGTCCCAGGACAATTATTGAATTCATACTTTTCTCTTTGATTTGAAATCCCACCTGTACAAAATAATTACATACACTAGAGTCTCTTTTTGAGCTCATGGTTCCCTTCTGTCAATCTCCCTTCCTTACTCCAGCACCATATCTTACATATTGTAAAAATTTATTTAATAACTGGCAGTCTGATTTTTTTTGATTCTTTTCTTCCATCCCAAATTTTCTTGTCTAGTATTATGACTTTATTATTCCTGAAGAGTTCCAAAATATTTTGTTCAAGTTAAAAAAAATCAGATTGGAAATTTCATGGGAGTTTTTAGTAAGTTTTGAATTATTCTTAGGAGAACTTACATCTTTACAAAACTGTTTTCCTCCATGCAATATGTTTATGTCTCTACATTCATACCGCTTACTTTAACCCTCAGTATAGTCCTGAAGTTTCTCCATTTAGAACATGGGCATTATTTTTGAATTTATTCCAGTTTATTGTTTATGTTTTTGTTAATTTTGTGAGAATTTTTTGCTATTATATATTTAAATGCTTAAAACTGACATTTAGAAAGGAAGATTCGGTTTGTCAATACTCAATTTGTAACTTGTCATTTAAAATTGTAAGTATTAAGCACTTGTTCCAGAATCCTTTCTTTTCTGTTTTTAAAAATTTGTTTCCAAGATTGTCAAAATGGTCATAGCTAAGTAGTATAGGTGGGGAGACAAATGGAGAGAGGTAGTGTGGCTCATGTACAGACTATGAGCAGTTTCATGGCTGCCTTTAGGCTGGAGAAGCTGCAGAAGAGCCCAGGTTAGACCGGGGGTGGCTTTGTATGCACTTGAAAGCCAGCTTTCCTGCCTGTATGGTGAAGCCTGGTGGGCGTGGCAGGTAGATGATCAAGGTCTGATCAAGGTCATTGGCTGCACAGAGCGCTGTGTCTGTGAGAACTGGAGACCATTACCATGGGAAATGCTTGGCGCCAGGAACACTGCAGGGGAGCTGGGGAGCCTGTGTGTTAAGGATTTTCCAGTCCTGGGAGTGGGAAGATAAGACTCTACATTCAGATCTGAGTTTGAATTCATCCTCTCTTGTTTACTGGTCCTCTGACTTTTGTCAAGTTATACATCCTCTTTGAACTCCTGTTTTCTTGTCTCTCAAAACAGGAGAATTACAGCCTGCTGCTAGAGTGTTTGATCAGTGTAAATGATTTGTGTCTATAAGATGCCATGTACAGCCACAATCTCAGTGAGAAATGGGTTGTCGCCTCTTCTTCTTCAACTCAGTGCTCGGTAAGACATCGGGGGAAAGCCAGTCCCTAATTTGTTGTGATGCAATGAGGAACAAAATTAACGTCTTGCCTTTCCCTAGCAGTATTCTTTCTTCTTTGTTTCATTTACCTCTTTCCTCCTTTACTCTCCCCTTTCACCTCCTCCACCAAAAGAAACTGAGACTGTCTCAGAACACTAGATTCAAATTACTTTAAATGTTGGCTCATCGCCATGAAATTACAGTGACATTAAAAAAAATCTGTACACATCCCAGACGATTATATTTGATTTATACACACACACACACACACACACACAATCAGGATGCCTCCCGTTTGCTGAAGGAGAAGGACCACTTTTTCTGAGTTTTCATTCACTGAGCGTGAGAGGAAAGTCTCTTAAGCAGAAATTCACCTGGCTTCGTGCATGGTTTTTTAAATTGGATTTCTGCTTTGTGTCCATAGAAATATTCTCCTATTAGAAGAGGGGAAGTGGAGACATAGATATTCTGCTGAGATATTGGTGTCATCATATTTGAGTTGGAAAGGACTTATGACAGCATAGAGTTGTACCTTTTTATGGGTGAGAATCCATGATAGTGTAACTTGGACAAGAACCCGGGTCTTCTGTCTTCGTGTCCACGTGGATGAAGAGGCAACTGGTTGGGGGATGGCAGGGATCCTTCTTGCTTGATTTCCAGGGTCTTGCTAGTTTTCATTGTTCAGCTGCCTTTAGTTTATGTCCATGTGGCCTCTCATGGGAAGGTCACTATGTCCTGATAGATTGAGTTTCTAATCAGCAAAAAGGTCTGGACCCACTCATGGTTTCCAGAGATTTTCTGCTGACCTGCTGACACTTTATATACATGAGACCTAAGAAATTGCTGGATATAAAATCCTTATTGTTATCGTTTGCCCTCGAGTTCCATAGGAATGGGGTGCTGTCTCAGGCTGCCTAAGGCTAGATCTGAACAAAGATATGGTGATAGGCTGCGCAGCTGGACCCTCCCCAGTCTAATGGGATTTCCACCTTAGTTTTTAGAATCAGGCAGATTAGTTCAAATCTTGCCTTTACCAGTTATTAGCTTTGTGACCTTGAGGAAGAAACTTTACTTTTTGAGGGACCAATTTTCTTTATCTGTAAATAAGTTCAGTATTTATTTTAGGGTTTTTGTTTTAGAATTGAATGAATTCCCTCATTTATTCCTAAAATACAGATCACATGGTTCTATGCTGGTGCCTTAGTAGTTGATTACTAAGGGACTCAGCAGTGAGAATGTGGGTGAGGTCCCCTGGATAATAGAGCTTATATTCCAGGATATGCTTGTAAAAGACTGGATTGCAGTGGATTTTTAGTAAATGTCCACTCCTTTCCTAATCCCCATTGATTGTGTATATATCTTTATACTAATATATGAACAATTTTTTATTGAAATTTAAGTCTCTGTAGTATTTAAAGTATGTAGCTATAACAAAAATACGTGAAATAAAATGATCTGACTTTTATTTTCTTTTCAATAAGCAAAACAAAATAAAATAGAAAAAAAAAGAAAAAGTTTTGAAGGAGTAGAAATAATTTTATTTCCGTGGAATCAACTCCCTATGTTAGGTTTTTCGGTTGTGTTCTTAAACAGCTTATAAAATTGACAGGTTTTGTCTTCAGTGTTGATAGCTGGGTGAGTATAGTTTCTTTTTGTGGTTGTCTTTGATGAATTATTTGCACTAGATCATAAGTAATGTGCATGTTACATATTGGAAACGAGGAAACAGTGGAGACATACTACCTCCAATGCAGTCATTTTGTTACCGAGTCCAAACTCGTTCTGCTCGCTGCATGACAGGCCAATAAACCGGGAGATGAGGTGTTGGAGCAAGGAATAGTGACTTTATTTGCAAAGCTGGCAGATCCAGAAGATGGCAGACTGATGTCCTGGAGAATCATCTTCCACAAGTCAGAATTGTGTCTCCTTTTATACTAAAAAGGGGCGGGGTTTTGGTTAGTTGTTGGAAACTTCTTGCTGTATGAATTGCTTGTCCTTTGAATCCGCTGTTCTTGCAGCTGTCCATGCGGATCAAATCATGTTGCCCCTGTGAAACCTCCAAAAAAAAAAAACAAAGGTTATTCTCTATTTTGCAACTTGCCATCTCTACATAAGTGCAGATGAATTAGCATCCTTCAAGATCACGGCCAGGAGAATAGGCTGTCCTGGATATTTCAGTCTAAAGGCAACTTTCTTTTACAAATGGTGCAGAGCTAGCCAGTCTGAGCCTAGAAAACAGGGCACAGGGTTAAAGCCAAAGGAACAGACCTAACATGGGGTCAAAATTGTTCTTTTCTATTACAATTCCCTTTTCTGCTTCATAGATAATTTTAGTAAGAAACATGAGCAATTTTGTATTTTTGCTTCTTAATAACCGATAAGTGGGCCAAATATATTTTTGTGAGCAGAGATGCTGTGCGGGCATAGGGGTCACAGCACACTCTTGTTGGGGGTGGCCAACCCTGAAACATGTCTGATGCCACGTGAGTGTTGGTGAGGGTCCCCCTAGCCAGCGGCACTCTTCAGGAAGTAGCATATGTGCTTTGACTTCTTGAGACCTCATTTTCGGCTGCAGGAAATTTTTTCAGATACTGCGATTGAAAAATCACTCCAGCTGGGGATAATTAGGGAAAAAAGGAAAAGGAAAAGGGTTTGGAGTAGAGTAGAAGAGAAGGACATAAGATCACGGAGCCTGAGTGCTTGGCAGCGGGGCCTCGGGAGAGAGGGGAGCAGAGTTGGGGAGGGGCCTGACCCCGGAACCAGCTCCTGCACCTGTCGCCGTGCCCAAGCCACGTAGGTTTCAATTGGCCTGGGCCACCTCTCTGGGCTGGATCTCACCCTGGGCAGAACCTTGAGTATCGAATGTAAGGGGTGGGCAGCACTCACTTAGGGGGTCACTGTGGATTTCAGTCAAGTCCACAGTGCCTTTTCTGGTCATGTGCCTTCACTTGTCCTTTATCTCAGGATCTGAGGAGGAGGAGAAAGGAACTCAGGCAGAGATCCAGGAAGATATCCGACTGTGTTAAGTGAGGACAGACACAGTTACAAGGGGACCGAGGACACTTGCAGCAAAGTAAAATGACTTCACAACTCTTGCTTCAGAGCTGCAGGTGTGAGAGAGCCTAAGCCTGTTTCAGAGTGCAGGGGACAAGCGGAAAGGAATGGCAAAATTTCCACTGACAATTGAAATTATGTTAAATAGCCTGCTACTGTTGCTTGTATCACTTGAATGAATGCAGGCATAATTCTGTGGGCATTTATATGTTCACTCAACCCCACCAGCCACTCTTGCCCCCATCGGGGATGGGCTTTCTCAAGCACAGTGCACCTCCTGCTTCGGTGGGCCACGCTGCGTGTCCTCGCCTGGGGCCGGGCTGCTGCAGGGCACTGAGTCCCTGAGGCACCGCCTGTGATAAACGACAGGAACATCTCTGCTATCGACTGAGGGCCTCCTTTTCCCCCTGCAGTGTAAGAATTCTGGTGACTGTTAGAAGCATGCTTCCAAGCTGTCCGTGTCCTCGGCATCCAGAAGCGGAGCCTGGAAGCTACTGAATTTCTCCAGAATGCGTTCTACATTCACCTTCGGCAGGTGAGTGTATGTCCTTACACAAGTGGAGGAATTACTGCCATTTTCCTGGAACTTACTCACCACTTGTCCATCTGATTTTTCTGTGCTAGGATTCAGTATGGCCTGCTAAAAAATCTGGAGTCAGATCTTGAAACCCTGATGAAGAGGATTATTTATTTTATTTCACTATATGATAATCTTTTACTTTCAAAATTCAGAATTTTTTGTTCTTTCAGGCATTTTTGAGGGGGTTGGCAAAACAAATTTGCTCTTACCGTCTTTGCGACCTGTTGCTTTGTGCCTCTCACCTGTCTTCTGTCACTTGTGAGGCAGTTCCATTTGTGACCCTGTCCGGGTTGTTCATGTTATACAACATAAAGTCTGTAAAAGTACAGACTTTTACTCCGAAGACATTCCACAAATAACTTCTTAAATCTGGGTGTGGTTTTAAGAAGACAGAATCATTAGAACATGTAATTGCAGGTTGCTAGTGCAAAATCCCCAAATCAATAGTCTAGCTCAACATCTAAAATCTTTCTAATCTACCTTGGATTTGTATGGATAAGTGAAGCAATTTGCTAAGTATTGAACACCAGGGTTAGAATACAGGCTGGTGTATCTCAGCAGGTCCTCCTGAGCCAGCGCTGTGCCAGAGGGCGGGGCTGAGGGGGAGAGGGTGGGCCGAGGGAGAGGGCGGGGCCTTGGGGAAAGAGGAGGGCCAAGGAGGAGGGGGGTCCTGCCCTCCCTGAGCTGACAGTTTCATGGCAAACACCTTCACCATGTGAAGAACTTGGAGATTCTTCTAAGAACACTAGGTTTGAAAAGAGTCATAAAAGAACGGGAGTGACAAAATCCAATTTGTCTCAAGTAGGGGAGAGCAGCTGGAAGGCCACTTGGGAGACTCGTGAGTCCAGGTGGGCAGTGTTGGTGGCTTCTACCTGAGCGGTGGGACAGTCAGTGGAACAGTCACCGGGAAAAAATGAACAGATTTTAGGCATGTTTAGATGGTAAAAAGGAAAGGATGAATGATGTCTGTGAAGGTAGGATGGAGTAAGGCCCAGGTTTCTGGGTGGATTAATGAGGTAAATAATGGTCCTGCTGTGCTCTGAGGAGGGAAAGCTGCAGAGGGAGCTTTGGGGGAACCCTGATGAGTTCAGCTGTGGATAGAGTGAAAGGCTGTTAAATGTGTGGTCTGGGAGCTCAGGTGAGAGCCAGTAGCGAGTAGGGGGAGGGGAGAGAGACGTTCAAATCATTTTGTCTTGTGAGCATACAAATAATTATGAGTAATGATACACTTACGCCTCTATATTCTGGATTTAACACCCATTAACATTTTGTTATATTGACTGCAGAGGTTCCTAATATTTTTTAATAGAAATAAAATAAATAGAAACAAAATAGTGGGGTTAATAAACATCTTAGAGTTGATGTGTGTCCTTCTATGTATTTTGATACCTCATCTGTTTATAACCATAATCTATAAAAAGTTAACTAGTTTAGCATAAGTGTTAAACAGAGGGACGTGACACACAGTTTTGGGGCTTGAAGCTGATCTTCTCGGGCAAATTATGTAGCTTCTCTGTACCTTTGTTCCATCTTCTGTGACTGCCCCCGGGCCCCTCATCACAGATGATTTCCTAGACTAGATGATGGGAGGGAGGCTGCTGAAGGGAGTAAGAAGTGGCAACTGCTAGGGACACTTAAGAGAGAGACAAAAAGAGATTAAAGTCAATAAACTCAGTACAAACAAATACTCTCAAAAGAGAAAGAATCCTGCAGTGTTTTGAGCCACTTAGCATAAGGGAAACAAAATCACGTGGACCCAAAGCTCTTGAGCATGTGAGTATTGTGGGTGGGAAGGTGTCATCAGAAAAGAGTTGAGAAAAGGTCTTTTGGTTTCCCTTGACGTTTCCAGTAAGTATGGGGAGCAGAAGTGAAAACCCTCAGCTTCAGTGGAAGCTGCTGTTTTGTGTGAAACTGACCAAACTTTGGAGACCAGTCATCAGCGGTGCTGGCAAATGAAGAGATTTCGGGATTGGGTGGGGCACTTGCTGTGACTTCCAGGTGACCTACTGGCTGGGGGCTGTATGGCGGGCAGTAGGTTTGCAGGGAGACCCGGGCATAATCCCTGGTTCTGAGGCTGCTGGTCTGACTAGCAGACCTGGGCACAGGCAGTCCTAACGGGGCAGCTCGGGATGTGGCCTGGGACACTTGCTGTGCTGAGGGCGAAAAGAGGTCTTCCCTGTGGGGGTGTCCCTGCGGAGAGTGGGAACGTGTTCCTGCAGGGGAGGAAGAGCCTCTGAGCAGGGTGCTGGATGCACAGGCAAGACCACCCTGAGCACTGAGGGTTTGGGGAGCCGGAAGTCACACAGTGGCCCGAGCAGCCTTGTTCCTGAGAAACTAGAGGGAGAAGAGGCTGAAAAGTCAGGCTAGGGTCAGACACTGTGGTGGGTTATGAGTGACAGTAAAGGACTGGTCAGGCAGGCACGAGAGAACCCTGTGGGTGTCCCAGCTGGAGCGTCACGCCAGAGGGTGGAGCTGAGTTATAGACTTTGCCACTTATTAGCTGTGTGACTTTGAGCAAGATTACCCCACCTCTCTATATATACCTTCATCTGTAAAATGACACAGTGACAAGCTCGTGTCATCAGAAGGCTTAGTTTAGCTCTGATCCTCTGTGTCCAGTCCTGTCAGTGCTGCCCTGCAAGTTTCTGCAGTGGCTGCTCTTACCCTGAGATGGGAGGGCATATAGGGAATTTGTAGCGCCCGAGGGCAGGAAGGGGTTGCTTTAAAAACAGACATGTAGCCGCCTGCAGCTGCAGGCCTGCAGGCAGTTTGGTTGATGGTCCTGGAGAGGACTTTGGAGGCCTTAGCATCGTCATAAGACTTGTTTTCCCTTGGGGGCCAGAATTGCCTATGCAGATTAATGTGGAATATTTGGGCTTCTGGCAAAGCTGTTTTCAGAGATGGTAATATACATAACATATCGTAGAAAATATAATGCTTTTATTTAATCTGTGGGACTTTGGAGCTGTTGGGAACACCTCTGTTGGCCTGGTCTCCACGGAGGACACTAGGGGTCGGCAGAGCGTGCGGGAGGGCAGGTAGACTGCAGTGCTGCTGCGGGGTGTTCTCCCGAGTAGAGCACTCTGCTGAGTTGACTCTTCTCTGAGTTTGGTTGCCAGATGAGCAGACAGCAAATTAATGAGTTCTGGTGGGATTGTATAATGACAGAAAGAAAGAGGGACCCGTAGTTTTTCTGGACTAGAACACGCTTTTGGTTCCTGATCCAGTGTGTTCCATTACAGAATTGATGAGTTGTGTCTATTCTGGGACTTGTCGACTGAAAGAAATGTGTAGCCTGAAAGTTTAGTGTTACACTTTATTAGGAGGGAGGACTCGAGGCGGGATGACAGCCTTCAAATCTGTCTGAGGGACTGCTCCCAAGAAGTAGGGGAGGAACTAGGATTATATAGGAGCTTTACAACAAAGACCAGGGAGTTGGAACAATAAAAGTTTGCTTGTTATCTAAAGAAATCCAGGCATCTCAAGTTAAAGAATTTAGTGCCTTTGTATGTATCATTTCACCTCACTGGATTCATTCTTTAGACAAGCACTTAGCTATCTAGGGCAATTATCCTGTCTTCTTATTCTCAGTCTGTTCAGAGGGCAGCATTGTGAGTGGCTGTAGAGGCTGGGCTTCAGGTCTGTCCGCACTGGGGGGTGGCGGCAGCCTTGATGACTTGGTTTCAGCATTCTTTGTTTACTGACATGGTTGTAGTATTTTAATTCACATTGTAGTATTTTCATTCACAGACTGATTGTGGATAAACTGGAAACTTGCAAAGGAAACGAGATGGAATTACTGTAGGTACCTTCTACTTTAATAAGCCGTGTGCAAACATAAACATGGAGGAAGCATACATTTGAATTTGGTGGTGTAGGGAATGGTTTCTGCACATTACAGGAGAACGCAAGGCAGAATATCTCTTCTTTGTTGGCAGGGATGTGGGTCAACCTGTCTTTTCTGTAGCGGTTTCTGAGAGCACTTTATGGTAATTAACAAACATTGACAAACGGTGGCACACTTTGCATTTAAGAGCTGACCTGTGCAAACGTGTATTGGACAGGTGGATTTCATAGGCAAGTGGTGAGGTGGATTGGAGAGAGGTGTAGCCCAGGCCTGGGCTCAGATTCAGGTTTAAATCGTCATTTCCTCACCAAAGGACCTTGGACTAGAGTGTAACCTCCATTAAACTGTTGGTGAATCTGTGAAATATGCATTATAATATTCGTTTCTTCCTGGGTTTGTTGTAAGTTTAAACAGTATTATAACACACATGAAACACTTAACAGGCACTTAGCAGTGTTCACTGTGTCCTTCCGCCCCGCTTAGCGTGTGTCACAGCCGTAAAGGTAGCATGTGCCTGTTGAGGACGTACTGGTAGCCCCTTGAATAGGTTGTGAATTTGGTGATTTCCTTTAATCCTTGAAACTCTACGTGCCATGGGCAGTTATTTTCATGAACAGATGAGGAATCTTAGGGTAAAGAAGACGGTGTAATTTGCCCAAAGTCAGACCATAATTTTGGGTGCAGGGGCCTCTGTTCAGCATGGGCCCCTGGGCTTTCTGCCCTCTCCGTTCAGCACCAGAGCCAGACGTGGAGTCGCCTGTCTCCCAGCCCAGAATATCCGGCAGGCAGCAACACAAACCTGGACCTGTGCTGCTTAAGCAAACACTCCGGAGGGGAGGCAGGTACTAAAGGAATAAATGTAAAAACAGACGACTGCAAACTGTTATCAGCTCAGAGAAGGAAAGGAACTCGTCTCGCCGTGCAGAGCTAGGAGCTTTCCCTTCGGGGCTGCTCTGGGGGCGTTCATTTCAGCTAAACAAACTCCGCTCCTGCACCAAGGCATGAAGGCAGGGTGCATGTAACCAGGCTGACTGGGCCTCGTTGATCATACTCATTCCTAATCCAGTGTCAGCTGTCACGGGCACTTACCTAGTAAACAGATGTCGGCCATAATCATCACGCACTTTGCTTGGTAGTTTTATTGGCCCCACTTTTGAGATGAGGTAATTGAAGCTGGGGAGATTGCTGCATGCCCGTGATTACCTTGGAAATACCCCTACTGGTCTTTCAACTTAGACTGGTGTGGCTGTTACATCCCAGCCCTGTGAATGGCATCGTGTAGCTTCTACCAAGTTGCCCAAATGACTGACATTGATTTTCTTAATCCGTAGGAAATGGTATGTGACAATAAGAGAACAGGTGTTAAGAAATTCTTTGGAAAACTAGAACAAAATCCAATACTTCCCCAGCTGGGGTAGCGTACCCAGTGTCACTCATCCCACTCACAGCCTGGCACCTCCTCCCTCCCGACTCCGTGTTCAGAAGCCACTCTGAGCCTTCGAAGAACATTTTGCCTCATGACACTGTTGACTAAGACCTATGACCTCTCTGTCCCTGGTTAACTCTCTCTTCAAGGCCATTTAAATTTTATGCAGGCTCCTCCACTCCGATGTAAGAAAAGACTCTTTAAACTTCTTGATGAAGCTCCTTAATGAAGATCTTGTGAAGGAAACCTAGTCAAAACCTGGGATGTATGCACACAGTGACTGCAACCTCAGCACTTTGTGAAGTTCAGAATCAGAGGGGTGGGAGACTCAGGAAAGGCTTTTTAAGGTAGAAAGGGGAAAGTGAAAGGATGCAGGCTGTGTGAGACTGAAACATCTCTGTCCCAGCCAGCAAGGCACCTGCGTTCAGGATGGTGTATGGGGAGTACAGAGTTCTCACAAAGAAAGAAGTGGTGGGATGGGAGGGTGGACAGATAGATTCTTTACTAGGGAAGGAAATAGTGGTCTGAAAATTTCCTGGTTGAATAAGAGGACTGTGACATGATGTGCTTGCATTTTGGAGAGAAGGGTTTTGTGGGGACAGGCCTAGGAGAACGCTCTCTGGCTGGGGAGTCAGCACAACAGAGAACCACAGAGAACCGGGCTGACCTCAGGGCCCCTGCTGGGGGAGGGGCTGCCCGCCATTTTGGTCCTGGGGGCTACTTCTGTCCCTTAGCTGGGGCCTCAGAACTCCCTTCACATCCCAGTCCTGTTGATACAAGAAAACACATGTGGGGCATGGGAAGGGCTGTGTCCCAGGCTTTGGTTGAGCCCCTGGAATGTGCCCCACCAGACGTGGGTCCTTGGCTTCATGCAGGAAAGATTTCAAGAGCAAGCCACTGTTGAGTAAAGGTAGATTTATTCACAGAGACACGTTGAAAGGCAGGAGAAATGCCACGAGGTGTGGGGGTTGGGTGCTCAGATTAAAAGTAGGTACACACTCCACAGACAAATTGTGGGCCTTCTCCGAAGAGGGAGAGAGAGTGATGACCACGAGGTGGCGCTGTGTTGCTGGTTTTCATGGGCTTGGTTGTTTTATATGCTAATAATTAGAAGGAGCAGCCTAAGGGCAAGGGGCTGGGATTCCCAGGGATTTGGCCATTTCCCACCTTTTGACATTTTGTGGCTAGCCTTGGGATGGCCATGGTGCCTTGGGGCGTGTTATTCACCATGTTACTATTACAATGGGTGTATAATGAAGCTCAAGATCTGCTAGAAGTAAAATCTCTTCATCCTGAGCCTCAAGGCCTACTGGGGGTTGAATCCTTCACCATTTTGATGTTAATTGCTGTGGACTTCTTTGAATGGCTGTGCTCTGGCCCCTTCCATCCTGTCTCACTGTGTTGACACAGAGAGAGCAAAGGCCGGGCCCTGCCTGTGCTCCTGCATTTAACAGGGAGAGGGGTGGGGTGGGCTGATGATGACTCTGAGTGGTGAGAAGTATGTTTCACATTTTCCCACGTGGGAGATGGGGACCTGCCAGCAGCCACCGCAGATTTATCTCACGGGCATTATCGCTTGTGTCACTCATCTTTTTCTATTTTTCTTTCTTTTTTTTTCAAGTATTTAATCTAAATTTAACATCAGGTTTTCTTAGGAAAGAAATTTCTCTTTTTCTTTTCTTTGGGCCTCTTTTGGGGGGGGTAGGTAATTAGGTGTATTTATCTGTTAGAGGAGGCCCTGGCGGTTGAACCCGGGACCCCGTGCACGCTAAGCACACGGTCTACCACTGAGCTCTACCACCCGCCCCATCATCTTTTACTTTTTGCTTTAGCTGCCAAGAATCTTACGGCTGAATTTCTAGTCGGCCTTTAACACTTACCCTGACTTCATGGCATTCGTTTTTATGAGTTTACCTCCCCCTGGTTTCATTTAAGTATTGAATCTCCATTTTCTCTTCACTCTAACTTTTGTCTTTTTGTTGTTATGGTTGTTAAGCTGTGTTAAAAATTGTTTAATTTCTCTTTTAGCAGGAGGCTGAAAGTAAATAAATATGTAAACAAACATCACACTTAAATGTTTTATACATTCTAAGCTGTTTATTAGTTACTTAAAAACCGAATTGAATACTGAAGTGATAACATTTTAAAATTATTTTTTAACATTTTATAAAAGTATAGCTGATTTACAATATGATATGTTTCAGGTGTACAATAGTTGCACAATTTTTATTGTTATGCTCCATTTATAGTTATTGTAAAACATTGGCTATATTCCCTGTGTCGTAAGATACATCCCTGTAGCGTGTTTATGTTACATGGAGCAGTTTGTATAAGAAAGTTGGGTAATACAAAGTCTGGGGCGTGGCTCTGTCTAACCCATGTTCCCGGTCACCCTTCCTGTCAGAGCCCAGGCCCTCACTCCTGTCTGCAGGGGAGCGACTGGAGGCAGCCCTCATCAGCGCTGGCACCACCCTCTGAGTGGCAGTGACAGCAGTGACTGTGTGTGGACGTGCAAAGTGTTGTTCCAGGAGCTTTACATGCATTTCTGCATTTAAAAATTAAAGCCCTCCTGTGAGGAATCATTTTAGATTTTTAATTAATAATACATTTTATTTTGATTTTGAGAGTTCAAACTTCCAGAAAATTTACTGGAATAGTACAATAAACGCTTAGATACAGTTCACCTAAAAGGGCACTGTTTGCCCTTTTGTGTCTGGCTTATTTCAGTATAAACTTTCAAGGTTCATCCATGTTGTAGCCTCAGTCAGTACTTTATTCTTTTGGTTTTATAATATCCTTTTTCTTTTTTTTTTTTCGTTTTTTCTCTATTTAAAAATATTTTCATTGAATTCTAGTCAGTTTATAATGTTGCGTCAGTTTATAATTTTGCATCAGTTTCTTGTGTACAGCACAACACTTCATTTATATAGGAACATACATGTATTCATTTTCATATTCTTTTTCAACATAAGTTACTATAAGTTATTAAATATATTCTCCTGTGCTATACAGTATAAACTTGCTGTTTACTCTATACATACTCAGTATCTGCAAATCTTGAACTCCCAATTTATTTCTTCCCACACCCTCTCCCCTCTGGTAACCATAGTTTGGTTTCTATGTCTGTGTGTCTGTTTCTGTTCTGTAGATAAGTTTATCTTTTTGTTTCTTTGTTTTTTTAGATTCCACATGTGAGCGATCTTATATGGTATTTTTCTTTCTCTTTCTGGCTTACTTCACTTAGAATGACATTCTCCAGGTCCATTCATGTTTCTACAAATGGCATTATTTTATTATTTTTTTATGGCTGAATAGTAGTCTATTGTACAAATATACTACAACCTCTTTATCCAGTCATCTGTCAGTGGACATTTAGGTTGTTTCCATGTCTTGCTATTGTAAATAGTGCTGCTGTGAATATTTGGGGGAAGGTGTCTTTTTGAATTACGGTTCCTTCTGGATATATGCCCAGGAGTGGGATTGCTGGGTCATATGGGAGGTCAATGTTTTGTCTTTTGAGGAACCTCTGTACTGTTTTCCACAATGGCTCCACCAAACTGCAACCACAGTGTAGGAGGGTTCCCTATTCTCCACAGCCTCTCCAGCATTTATTGTTTGTGAACTTCTGAATGATGTCTATTCTGACTGGTGAGATGTGATATTTGATTGCAGTTTTGATTTGCATTTCTCTGATAATGATATTGAGCATTTTTTCATGTGCATATTGGCCATTTGGATGTCTTCATTGGAGAAAAGCTTCCTTAGGCCTTCTGCCCATTTTTGAATTGAATTGTTTGTTTTTCTTTCTTATCAAGTGTAAAAGGTGTTATATATTCTGGGAATTAAGCCCTTGTCAGTCTCATTTATTGCAACTATTTTCTCCCATTCCATAGGTTGTCTTTTAGTTTTGCTTACTGTTTCCTTTGCTGTGCAAAACCTTGTAAGTTTAATTACATCCCACTTGTATATTTTTGCTTGTATTTCTATTGCTTGAGTAGACTGCTCTAGGAGAACATTGCTGAGATGTATGTCAGATATTTTGCCTATGTTTTCTTCTAAGAGGTTTATAGTGTCTTGTCTACATGTTTAAGTCTTTAAGCCATTTTGAATTTATTTTTGTGTATGCTGTGAGGGAGTAGTCTAACTTCATTGATTTACATGCAGCTGTCCAGTTTTCCCTACACCATTTCTGAAGAGGCTGTCTTTACTCCATTGTATGTTCTCACCTCCTTTGTCAAAGATTCAATGACCAAAAGTTTGTGGGCCTATTCTTGGTAATTTTGTTTATCCGTTCATTGATGGATGGATATTGTTTGTAACCTTTGGCTACTCTGAATGATACTGCCATGAATATTGATGTGCAAGTTTTTGTGAGAATATGTTTTCATTCTGTTGGCTGTACAGTTGGCCCTCCATATCTGTAGTTTCCACTTCATGGATCCAGATGGCTGGTGGTAAAGGGAATCGAACTTCCTTGGATTATGGTATCCAGGTTGGGGGGTTCCTGAAACCAACCCCCCGAGGATACTGAGGGATGACTCTACATGTAGGAGAGGAATTGCTGAGCCATATATCTCTAACATTTTGAGGAAACACCAGACTTCTCCAAAGAAGCTGCACCATTGTCCCTTTCCACTGGCCGCAAATGAGGTATCTCTGCCTCCTCAACGACACTTGTTATTGTCCATGTTTTGATTATAACCGTCCTAGTGGGTGTAAAATGAGAACTCATTTTGATTTTGATTTGGCTAGTGATGCTGAGCTTCTTTTCATGTGCTTATTGGCCATTTGTGTATTTATTTAAATCCTTGGCAAATTTAAACATTGGGTCGATTTTCTTTGTATTGTTCAGTTGTAAGCATTTTTTATATATCCTGAATACTAGTCTCTTCTTAGATACATGCTTTGCAAAATTTTTCTCCTATTCTGCAGATTGTCCTTTCACTTTAGTTTTCTTAAGCATTAAAACAATTTCTTTACAGGGGAGGTAATTAGATGTATTGATTTATTTTATTTTTCTTGCTAAGGATGCACTCTGTCACTTGATATACCCCCTTCCCCTGTCATTTCACTTTCTTGATGATGTAATTTGTAACAAAAAGGTTTTAATTTTGATGAAGTCCAGTTTATCTGCTTTTTTCTTCTATCACTTGTGCTCTTCGTATTGTATCTAGGAAACCAAAGCCTATCCTAGGACCACAAAGATTTATACTGCGTCTTCTTTTGGAAAGTTTGTAGGTTTAGTTTTTACGTTTCTGTCTGTGATCAATTTTGAATTAATTTTTATTTATTTAAAATATGGGGGTCCAGATTCCAGATTCATTCTTTTGCCTGCAGATACTCAGCACTCCCTGCACCATTTGTTGAATAGACTATTCTTTCAATGGAGTGTTGTTGGCACCCTTGTGGAAAACTGACTGTAAATGTAAGTTTTTTCCCCCTGGGTTTTTATTATGTCTCATAGATTTATTTATCCAAACTTATGCCAGTACCATACTGACTTAGTACTATAGCTTTTTAGTACCCTTTAAAGTGAGTCCTCCAACTTTGCTCTGCTTTTTCAAGATTGTTTTGGCTGACCTGGGCCCCTTGCACTTCCATATGAATTTTGGGATCACTTTTTCAATTTTTGCAAAGAAGTCAGCTGGAATATTGATAAGGATTCCACTGAATTTGTAACTCACTTTGGGGAGTCTTAACATTTTTAACAATATTGTCTACCATTCCATGAACATGGGATGTGTTCCATATATGTAGATCTTTTAAGTATTATTTTGGTGATACATCAAAATATTCAATGTACAAATCTTGTAAATTTTTGTTAAATGTATCTCTCATTTTATTTTTAATGCTGTTGTAAATGGAAAGGCTGAGCTTCTTGAGGGTAGGACTATATATTAATTTGTTTATTTCTAGGATTTCTACACAGCAAATACCCTAGGTTTATATTTGCTACATAAATCTATCCACAACTCTTCCCACCCCCGTGTTATAAGAAACCAAGACCCAGGTTAAGCTACCTGAACACCTATGTGGAAGTGAGAAATGAGACCCTTGGGTGGGGCTTTGTGAAGATGATACTTAGAGCTTATTTAGGATGGCTTCATCTTAAATTCCTTTAAACAACACTTTTCGTGTAGTCAGATACATTAAGATCATGCCCTTTTTGATGTGCAGGGGAGCTAAGACTATCATTTTCAAATATTTTCTAGTGAGAGTGTTGTACTTGAAATCAAATTTGCATCAATCTTTGAAGATATATGTTTCAGGAATTTTGACTAAAGAACACCTGTCTTTATTCATTAATGACAACTAAATTCTCAAGCAACATGTAAGAGTTTGAGCAAACTGCCCCAGCCCCGTAGGGCTGGTTGGCTGCAGCTGTAACTGGAGTCAGTGCTTACCTCTCCCAGCACGCTTGGGCTGATCTGCTCAAAGGTGTTCGTCCAAATGTTTGTCTGTAGTCTGTTGGACAAAGCCATAAAACATTGAGTTAAGGTTGCTGGAATGCAATATATTCCTATTAATATTAAGTAAGCACATATTGAGTGCTTACTGTATGTTGGGAATTGTCCCTCAGCCTCACATATATATTATTTCACTTAAAACTTCATATATTTCCTTGTTATTCTCATTTTACAGATAAGGAGACTGAGAATTAGGTCTTCAGTATTTTGGATGGAGCTCATTATCAATGACAGGAAGTTGTAAGGAAAAAGATATTGATTCATCCTGAGAAAATATTTTTCTGACCGTCAGCATTGAAGAGGGTGAACACTGAAGAAGGTGATCATTGTTTGATTGAGACGAGCCCCGGGTTGTACGGAGTCAGCATCCCTGTCCTGGACACGGCACGTGTAGATCTGCGTGGTGGGTGAGGCGGCGAGGCTGCGCAGGGAACGCGGATGCCGGGCCGTTGGGCTGTGCTCAGGCCCGGTGGGGCTTTCTCCTAAGGGCAGTGGACCGTCATTGACAGATCTTAAGTAGGGGAGTGGGGTGCTCTCGTAGATCACTTTTGTCTTGTAGAATGCTTAGAAACATTTAGAAGGCTCTGCAGGAGGTGATGTGATGAGTCAGATTAGGGTGGCAGTGAGGTGTAGGAGTGTAGAATTTTCAAGTGGTTTTCAGTCCCAGTTTTGTGGCTGAGTAGCTGTGTCACTTTGGATGATGCACTCAAGGAAGTGAAACAATTTATCTAATCAATTGAAGAAGTGATGTACCGACCTCCCAGGACTGCTGTGGAGATCCAGTGAGATAACGTGTGAACAGTGTGCAGCGTGGTCCCCAGCACACAGTCAGTGCTGAGTGAGTGCCAGTGAGTACCTGGTAGGTCAGGTGTGGGTGGTGGGACTCGGTGACTGAGGAAATCTGGGCCCTGAATGTGGGGTCCAGTCACATCTGTGAGTGATGGGCCTGAGCTGGGAGAGGCAGGGAGACCTTGCCCCCCGACCAGGGGCCCTGGGTAGGACGGCTATGGGAGGAGCACCCTGAAGTCAGCTCTTTGCAGGTGGAGCTCGAGTTGCCCTTGAGACATCTAAGTGCATTGTCATGAGCTCAAAGAGGATGTCTGGGTGCGGGCTGTGAATTTTCCTATAATCTTAATCCCTGAGGACTCTGAGGTATTGATCACTGAACGTGAAGACATACTTTACAGGACAAGTGAATAGTAGTATCATCTCTGTCATCAAAGCTCACATCTCTTTATTCATCACAAGTTTGCTATTGGGTACTTACAGAGCTCACTTCACCGCCATCCCCTGGGCTCAGGCTCCACAGTAAAGAGCTGGTGAGCCTCCCTCTTTTCCAGAAGAAGACACATTTAGCTGGTAGACTTCTGTACCTCGCCAGACTTAGAATTTTAGTTTGTTGTTTTAATTCTATTTTCTGTTAGACATCTCCTGACAGGAGAGACGTTTTACCTCATGGACATATTTCAATTAGCTGTTACTGAGAATTGCTGATCTGATCCATAGTGTAAGTATTATATTAAACTTGTAGAGTATTTATCATTTTTCTGTCTTTGCCCTTTAATTTTGTATGCCCCTTCAAGTCTCTATCCTATTTGGGGCCTTATTTTTTTTAATTAAAAAATGTCTATTTGCAGTTAAAAAACAAAATAAAAGAAAAAATACACATGATAGCTAAACTTAGAAAATATCTAGTGTGTTTTCTGTCTCGGCAATGGATGGTTGTAGAAACTCGTGAAAACCTTCATTACACAAGTTTCTTAAAATGCTGATTAAGAAATAAAACCTTCCTTCTTCATCTTTCAAGCTGCACAGCTAATTGTGAAGAAAGTGAGGGGAAATCCTCAGAAGCCAAGACAAACCAGAAAGCAGGGATTCTGGGTGATACGCAAGCCTTAGAAGCCCTGGGGTGCCTGTTGGCTCCTGTACTGAGTTTCAGTTGCCTTGACAGGAGGGTAGGAGGTGAGCCCGAGTCCTCTCACACTGGGAGTTGGATGACTGATCATATGTAAGGCCAAGCCCATCCCGAGAAGCATGGTTTACTAAAGGGTTAACTATGAAAAAAAATTCATCAAGGTAAGACAGTAAGGAAAGTCAATTTTGTTGGAAGAGGGGAAAAATAACAAATCCAAAGTAAGGATATAGTTTAAAGCTCTTCTGGCATGAGAGTAACCACAAACTCCTGGCAGAGAATCACAGCTACTCCTGGAATGAGAAGCTGTGGTTTGAATGAATCAGTGAGCAGCCATTCCGAAAAAGGCCTCCAGAGTCCTGTGGATCAAAATACTTTACTGCAAACACCTGTCTTCCAAGGTCTCATTCAAATAACCAGAAAGGTTTTAAAGGAAAGAAGCCATAATCATAGTTCTATTTCTTAACATTACTTTATGCTAGGAATTCAGATGTGACTATGGAGTTGTCTCCTCTTTTATGGACCTTACCTTCTCTTTGGGGAGACAAACTGACACAGTTGGGGAGCTTGGTGGAGGGAGGTGATAGTCTGTTGCAATTAGCCAGGAGAGGAGATTAAGAAAGCAGTGAAGGGTGGGTGAACTTCTTAGCTGAGGACATTCTTGTTCTGCTGGCCCTTAATTGCAGGCTCAATGAGCAGTCACTGGAGGGAATATATCTTACGGCGGATGGACTTAGCTCAGGCCTCTTTAGAATGGACAAGTGAACCTGGAGAAAGACAGTCAAATCTGTGCAGTCATTAAAGTTCACTTGAACATGCTCCATCCCTGAGCCAAAGATAGGACAAATATGCAGCACTTCTTAAGGACAGAGGAGTGGTTTTTAAGTTTCTCCAAGAATGAAGCCCAGGGAACCGAGATGGCCAGTTGTCAAACTGTGACTTTGCTCTTTGGATGGTGTACTCACCAAGTATATTGGCCTTTTATACATTTCCATTTCTCTTTAATACATGTCAGGTGATGAGGACGTGGGCACAAGTGTTTGACACCTTGTCGAGGCGACTTTGGGTACCTGCCTAGAAACACGGGCATGGCTACAGCTGCATCACACATCTTGCCGCCCATCCCGCTCCCCGGCTCCATGATCATGGCAGAGTGGTTCCTTGTTGACCTGTCCATCTCCTCTGTGACATCATAACCCATGAAAAGACCGGAGAGTATTAACTTGGCTTTGTTAAAGTCAAAGGAACAGATCTAATATGGAGTCAGATTTGTTCTTTCCTATTTCAGTAGTGCCATGGAGAAGACAGTTTGGGCAGCTTTTTGTAGGGTCCTCGAGGCTTTCCCTCTCAGCCTCTGGGGGCCTCTATTGAAAACCCTTCATAGCTGTCTGGCCTGCTGGAAAACCACTCCGCCTGTTTTGCCCTGAAGATGTGTTCAGTTTATAACTCATCTCTACTCCTTGGAAAACAACTCAATAAAAACTCAGTTGGTTTTCCACCAGCCATGGGCAGGGGTGAGGGATACCTTGTTATTATTTCATAAAATAATAATAATAATAATAATAATAATAATAATAATTAATAATAATAAAAGAAGTCTTAAAACAGCACTGGGCACATAAGTGAGAGTCAATAAATGCTTCCTGGCTTAAATCAAAAGTGATGACTCAGTGATTCCATGGCTGCTGTATTTGCTGAGCTAGTTACTCCTTTGCTCCATTACACATTTTTTTAACTGAATAAGAAATACATGCAAATGGTTAAAAAAAAATTCAAACAGAGCACAAAAATACACAAGTGAAAGAAGTTTTCCCTCATCCTCTCTTCTTTCAGCCCTCCCTGGAGATGCCACTGTTTACTATCCTTTGGGTGCTTTTCCAGATATGCTATGCACATTCCCACCTATGTATGTAAATTCCTTTAAAGTTTTAGTTATTTTTAACTTAAAGGGATTTAAATCCTCAAGTGGCTTCTGCCTGGGTAATAGAACAGAAAAAATCTGACTCCATATTAGAACTTTTCCTTTGACTTTAACCCTATGCTCTGTCTCCTAGGCTTCATCTTGCTTATAAAACAATGTTGCTTAGAGCCTGAAATATACAGGAGAACCTATTCTGAAGGCTCTGATCTTTAAGTATATTTAACACATTTTCATTCATAAAAAGATAAGAAATTGCAGAATAGAAAATAACGTTTGTTTTGTTAGAGGTTTACAGAGATTTGACCCAGGCAGATAGCTGCAAGAACAAAGGATTCTAACAAGAAGGAATTCCTACACCAAGAAGATTGCAACAACCAAGCACGTAGGAAAAGAGCCTGAATTCTGACTTGGGGAGATGGTTTTCCAGGACATTAGTTTGCCATCTAGGTCTACAGAAACTTGCTATTCCATGCCCCAACACCTGGTCTCCCAACTTATTGGCCTGTCCTGCACTGAAGAGAATGAATTTGGACTTGGTAGCACTCCTATATACCTAGCAAGCTGGGCACTGGAACTGAGTGTTATGGAAACAACAGGCCAGCCAAGGAACAATCACCACTCGGAGTGTTGGCGTACTCAGATTTATTATGCCGGCGGGCTCAGAGGGGCTTCTGCTCCGAAGTTCTGAGCACCCACCTCCAAGACATACACATGAAGTTTTAAAGGGTTAATTACAAGTAAGGGTGTATTAGCCTATAAGGCTCAAGCAACAAAAAGCAAGGAATCAGCACACTGGTGCTTATCAACTTGTAATAGACACTTGTTGAGCTTCGATTTACGAGTTAGCTTGTTAGCCCAGTAAACTGACACTAAACTTCAGATTTACGAGTTAGCCCAGCAGAATTTAGATCAGTAAACCGACACTTATCACACTTAGATTTGTGGCTTAGCTTGTTAGCCCAGCTGGGCTTTTCCTTCACATGAGGACAGCTCTCCCACACCCAGGGAACTACTGTGAGCCCTTGATGGTTCCACTAGGGTGGAATGTGGTTTACCCAGGACGGATGGGGACTATGCACCAACACTCAGGCAGTCTGCTCTGTCTGGGGCTCTGATCTTGAACCACCCCGCTCCCTGCCAGCCCAACACCTGGGACAGTGGAGCTAAGGCAAAGATCGTGCCTGCCTGTTTCCCAGCGTGTAAAAGGGGAATATGTACTCTTCCCAAGGTAGTTCTGAGCGACAACACCTGCGGGTGCTTGGTTCCGAGACCAACAGAAAACCCTGCTCCGCGTGGGGGCAACAGGTGTGATACCCGTAGGGGTTCTGCAGCAGCATCGGATGGAGGGCTGGATCAGGGAGGTAAAACTTGAGCTGCGGGCCTTGAAGGGTTACAGAAGGGTACAGAGGCAGGACTGCCGCCTTCTTCAGGGTGCCACCAGAGGTAAAGCTTTTTCTCTCCATCCCCGCTAGGACCTTACCCTTTCCAGATCCCTCCCTTCTCTCTGCTCTTCCTGTCCTTCTGTCTCCCTCCACTTTTTCCCTCCTCTCCTCCCCCTCTCATCTTTTCCCTCCCTCACTGCCCCACTTTCTCTTGCAGAACCCAGAGCGGATTGCTGGCCCTCCTGCGCATGGGCGGTCGGTGTAATCTGGACCGCGGGTTCGAAGCTCAAGCTCCGAGCCGGGATTAGCCCCAAAGGCTTCTCAGCTCTGTCGCCCGGCAGGCCTTTAGGTCCTGCCCGGGGCCGGTGCCTCTGGCTGTGGAAGTGCAATGTGGGGTCTCCCGGGAAAGGGGTCAGGCGGCTGCGGGAGGGCGGTCCGCGTGTCACAGACCACGAGGGCTCGAGTCAGCCTGTGTTCAGCTGAATTGCTCAGGCCAGACCCCTCTGCCCGCGCCACCTGCCCCAGTGCCCCAGCACCCCGGCCACAGCTTCACGGGGCCAGGTGTGCACCTGCCGCCTCTCACCCAGCCGGGCTCCCCTCAGTCCGCTGCTGGCGTCCCCTTCCCCTCTATCGCCCGCGAGTCCTCTCCTCCCGGGCTGCCTCTCCTCGGCCACCGGCCTGTCCCCACAACTGGGCAGGATGCGTCCCAGGCGGGCGGGTTCTGCTTACCCAGACGGGGCAGCTGGGGCTGGGGCTGGGGATGGCCTCCGAGCGGGGCTGCAGCCCGCGTTTCCACCCATTTC
This sequence comes from Camelus dromedarius, assembly GCF_036321535.1. Lineage (NCBI taxonomy): Eukaryota > Metazoa > Chordata > Mammalia > Artiodactyla > Camelidae > Camelus > Camelus dromedarius. The sequence goes on from NW_026989816.1 coordinate 398,616, forward strand.
CCTGCTCTGCGACTCCGGGGCTGCCCTGGTCTTCCTTTCCCGCTCCCTGAGGGACAGCTCAGTGGCGTCTGCGCTGCTCCCCGGGCTGAGAGCCTCCGGCTGTAAAACCCAGCTACTGGTGGAGTCGGGAAAAGGGATCCTCAGTGCCAAGCGAGCTTCTGTCTCCTCCCTCAGTGTTTCTGCCCCAGGTAAGTTCCTTGAACACTTTCAGGTGTTATGATGGCGGTGCTTGTTGGTGTCATGTGTTTTTATAGTGTGAGGGATTACAGTGTTGAAAGCAGGGCTTTGTTCAGTTAAAAATGAGCTGAAGGCATAAGGCTGTGACATCCTCCTTCATTCCCTCTCCCAGGGTGAAACGTGTGACCATCCATTTTAAAAAGACAGTTACATTCCCTAACTAGCCCAGCCCAGCTTGGTGTGTTAACAGGAACAGCACCACCAGAGGCGTTGGAGACCCAGGGACATTGCAGTCCTAAAGAGCTCCTGGCACAGTTTGGTTTGTTTTGGTTTTTTGTTTTTCTTAAATTGTGGGGCAGACTAAGTAGTATAGAGGGAAAAATAATTGTCAAGAAATATTTTTTCATATAACAGCTTTATTGTGATATTGTTCACACACCATGAAGTCCATCCATTTAAATGGTACAATTCAGCAGCTTTTAGCATATTTACAGTTGTGCAACAATTATTATTCCAGAACATTTTCATCACATCAGAAAGACCAGTGGAAATGAATGACCTATCCACCCCTCCCCAGTGGTGGTTCTAAAGAAGTTTCTTGGCTATTCTTGACCATAAATTAACTTGTTACATTCCATGAAAAATCTGGTAGGAATTCTAATCAGAATTGCAATGAATCTGTCTATCAAAACAGGAAGAATTAATGTCTTTATGGCATAAACTTCTTCTACCCATGAATATATCTGGGACCCTATATTTTCATCTCTCCAGAGCCTGGCCCATGGGAAGTCCTCACTAATTGTTGGGCTTGTGAATGATGAGATTCTATACATCATTAGTTGCAACTGTAGCCTTTCACAGAAGAGAAAATTAACCTCAGTGAAGCCAAGTGACTCTCTGATGGTCAGAAAGAGTGACAGCCAGTGCTGGAGTGATCCAGTGGACTTGGTGCTTGCAACCAAAATTCTTCAGCAGCTACAGCTAAGGGGATTAGAGTGTTCTTTTATTTTTTCTTAAAGGCGTTGCTTTTATTTTTACTTATTTTTTTAAATTAATTTTTATTGAAGTGTAGTCAATTTACAATGTTAGTTTCAGGTGTACAGCAGAGATTCAGTTATAAACATATGCATATGTGTATACATATGTTTTAGATTGTTTTTAGTACAACTCATTACAAGAACTTGAATATAGTTCCCTGTGCTATATAGTAGGTCCTTGTCATTTATTTTATATTTATTAACGTGTATCTGTTAATCCTCCCTTTCCTGCCTGCTAACCACAGTTGGCTTTCTATGTCCATGAGTCCATTTCTAGGAGCACCATTTTTCTTAGTAATATATGCTGGTTGGCTGCTTTCAGTTTCAGTAATTCCATTTGTGGGAGCTTTTCTTCTGGTGGCCTTTATGTGGTTTGTACACGTGGTAATAGAGGTCTGTATTTGGGAGAACTCCAGGCCTCGTGTAGTCCCTGGTACAGAGTTCCCACTGAGTTGATGCTTGAACTGGGAAAAAAACAAAGTAAATGTTGGAATTTCCAATATGGTTGAGACTTCCAGGTTTCTATAACCGGTTTAGCCCACCTTAATATTGGCTGCACCCATACTTGGTAATTTGGTGGAATTTCATGGTATGGTGGTGTAGAGACAGGGCCTTTTATGCTAATTCTCTTTCCTTTTTCTAACACTCATTCTCCTGGGCCTCCCAGATCCTCCCCCAGCAGTGCCCAGGGCTGGCTTGGTGCTACGCTGAGGATATATTTATTAATAAGGCCCTTTCCTCATCTCTTCTGAGCCTCCATTTTTTTCTCTGCACAATGAGGGCTTAGACTAGATATGTGCTTTTCAGTTTCTTTTAAAGCCATGTTTCCTTTGAGAAACAGAAAATGCAAATCACTCCTCCCATCCCAACCCTTTAGATTTTGATACAGCCTCCAAGGAGTGACATAGCACTTTGTGGAAAATTGATGTGATTGTGATTCCAGGTGGCACAGAAAAGACTCCAGAGATTTATTGCAGGGAGAGGGCAGGAAAGGAGCAGTATGTCACACTTTCTAGTGTGAGCACTGGAGCAATGGCTTGGATTTAAATACAGTGTCTGACGTGGCCTCTCTCTAATCATGTACAATGTGATAAACTTCTCTACCTCAGTTTTTCTTGATGTGTCAAGTTGGCGTGATAATATTTTAGGGCTTTTGTGAAACATTATACACATAATCCATTTGTGTTTCGGTAGAAATAAGACCTGCTAGGGATTCAGGGATTTGTTTAAAAAAAAAAAAATCTTGTCCATAGCACTCTGTCGGTGTGTATTTTGAATTTCCTGGAGGGTGAGGGTTGAGTCTAAAGTCCATCGTGGGACAGGTGGCCCATAGTTCTCTGTGCGCCTGATTGCCCCCTCCTCCCCAGTCCTCTTCCTCAGTCCAGGATTAAGTTCCCTTGTAGATTTACACAGAGGTCTTGTGGAAATGGTTTTTCATTTTATTGTTTCACCAAGAAGGGCTGCCATCATGATCTCTGTGGTCAGGTTTTGAAGGGCTGCCATCATGATGTCTGGTCAGGTGAAGGCTATGCAATTGGGAGTTTCTATTTAATAAAAAGAAAAATATTACAAATAGAAAATTAGAACAAGGGTGATGACAGGAGCTCTTGGAAGTGGGCACCATTAGTTTTGTTAGCTTCAGGTGCAGTGGCCTCTTGCCACGAGGACCCATCCTCTTGCTCTGAAGTTGGAGGGACCAATGGGTTGAGTGGGAATGTTAACTGAGTGTATCTCATGTGCTGGGCATTGTCCTATTTGTGCTTTGTGTTCCTTATTTGAGACAGTGAGCTCATTTAACCTCAATAGCCTCTTTAAAAAATTAGACTTTTTATTTTGAGATATAATGTAGATTCCCATGTAGTTGTAAGAGATAATATGGAGAGGGCCTATGGACCCTTTGTATAGTTTTCCTTAATGGTTCCAACTTGCAAGTTTGGGGTACAATTCATTACTGACTCACTAACAATTTGAGGTTTGTGTTATTGCCCTAATTTTATTCACGATTAAACTGGGGCTTAGAGAATCACACAGACCTGACCAGGTCACCCACATGGTTAGTGTAGAGACGGGTGGAACGTGGGCTTGGGATTTCCAGGCAGTACCATTATGATGGTCTGTGGTAGGGAGCAGCATTCACTTTGCTGGTTTATTCATTCATTCAACAAACATTATTGAGTAACCTCTGTGGGTCAGATGCTTTCATAGGGTTACCTGATTCTTCAGCAGTCCTGAGAATCAGGTAATGTTTATATTTTTTAATCTGAGAAAATTAGCTCTAAGAAGTTATAACCCCCCCAAAGGAAATATAGCTCATAAAGGAGCAATACTAAATTTGTACAGTCACCCCTTTTTATGCAGGTGGTACCCTAGGCATTTTACATTTGCAAAATTCTGTAATCCAGATATATTCATGTAAGGCAAAGATTTTTTTTTTTTAATTGAAGTATAGTCAAGTTTACAATGTTGTGTCAATTGCAAGGTTTTTTTTGAATTTTGAATTAAAAAATATTTTTTCAGGAGGGTAATTAGGTTTATTTATTTGTTTCATTTTTTAAAATGAGGTACTGGTGTTTGAACCCAGGACCTCGTACATGCTAAGCACATGCTCTACCACTGAACTGTACCCTCCTCCCCAAGGCAAGTTTTCTTATCCATTATTCTGAAGCTTAGGAGTTCAAATAAATTGGATAGAAATCCAGATCTTTTGATCCCACTGTAGTCCTTTTCTTTATATTCTGCTGAAGGAGGTTGGGGAAAGCACTTCCTTTGTTCATTTCCTTATTCAGCATTTTTCAGCAGTGACTTTGCATCAGGGCCTTGGTAGGTGCTTGGAAACAGAAAACAAGTAATGACCCTTCTCTGCAGGGCAGGAAGCCTAGACCAAAAGCTGGGTAATGTGATCCGAGCTACGGTAGCCATTTGAAGACTCTGAGGACAAACTGTACCCCCGGATTTGCTTGAGCTTCCCTTGCCTTCTGGTTGGTACACACCAGGTCACCACAACCCAGATGGGCCTGCAGCCCACAGTACAGTATGTACCTCGATCTCCTCTCCCCTCTCGTCGGGGCCTGCAACATGAGCATCCCTGACTACGTGCAGTGTGCTGAGGACCACCAGACTTTCCCCATGGTGGTCGAACACGTGGGGATCATTTCAGAGGAGAATTTCTTTTGCATCTATAAGTGAATCACCTTGGTGAGTCAGATCAGTCCGTGCGGCTCCCAGTGGGCAATCTGTATCCACTACAGGCACCACTATGCGCCCAAGAATGGGTGGAGCGTCTTCCAGACCCACCGCAAGGTCTTGGGCCTTGTCATCATTACTGACTGCCTCTCGGCCAAGGTTTCGAGAAGCTCCACGTGCAGAGGAGCTGTATGGCACCACGCTCTATGACTCTCAGCTCTTTGACTTTCTGCTGCATGGGGAGGTGGCCGAGCAGCCGCGCACCGAAGTGGCCTTCAATTTACGAGGACTGCAGGGTGGTGGAGAAGAGGATCGAGGACTTCACTGAGTCACTCTTCATCTTGCCTAAGTCCAAGTGGCTGGACGGTGCATCCGACAATTTTGGGGACAAGATCCTCCTTCTCTGCATCCCATTTGAGAAGGAGGACATCATGGGACTGGACACAGAAAGCAGGTAAGTTTACCTGGAGGCCAGTCCACACTGGCTGTGTGCCGGGTTTCTTCCCTACATCCAGAAAGGGATCAGGAAGGAAGAGGACTCTCTTGTAGCCAAGGGTGGAGGGAGGTGCAGCCCGCCGGTTTACAGACATTTAAAAGTGAATCCGCCTTTGTTTCAGAGAGATCCTTTTAGGGTTATTGTGGACACTTACTCCAGCTTTTCAGCCAGGACCCTGGTGGGACCCCTGGAGTTGCTGTCCAATAGAGTAGCCACAGCCACTGATGCTAGGAGAGCTGGGGAGGAGGCTGCTCTGAGCTGAGATTTGCTGTAGGTCAAATGCACATCAGACGCTGAGACTTGTCTAGTAAAAAGAATGTAAACTATCTTGTCACTTCCTATATTGATTACATGTCAAAATGATAGTATTTTACTTACAGTAGGTTAAGATTTGTTCTTAAAATCAGTTTCTAGTACTTGTCTTTTTGTTTGTTGGTTTGTTTCTTTGTTTACCGTTTTAAATGTGGCAACTGGGAAACTTTCTTTACATGCCTCTCATTTCATTTGTTGGGCAGCCTGTCTTAAGACAGTCTCATCCCTTTGCTTGTAGATGAGATGCTGAATCCCGAGAGGCAGAACGAGGCACTGGTTGAGCTGGGGCTGGAGCCGGTGTCTCCTGCCTCCCAGGCCCAGCACCTGTTCGGCTCAGGCCCTCTCTTCCTGCCCGACAGGCAGCATGCCATGTTAGGACATCAGAATCACCGCCAGGGACATCCGAATGAACTCCTTATGCAGGGAAAGGCTTATCACGGAGTATGGGAAAGAGCAGGGAGATGTTCATCCTCACTTTGTCCCTGTGATTAAGTCAATGGCCCCACTTTGTCTTGGAATTACAGACGAGCTCTTCTGTGCTGCCTACCCCCCCACCATTTGCTCTGTTTCCCCGTGTATCTATAGTGCTGTCCTTCGTGCAGAAGAGGGTGACATGCCTTTGCCGAGAGGTGGTCCCCCTTTGCTGGGGAGAGTGAGGGAAGCTGTGTGCCCACGGCCTATGGCCTCGGGCCTTGAGTCTGGAGAGTACTCATGGCGGTCTGACAGGTGACGGTCGGAGGACCTGGCACGGCTGCCGGGCCCACTGTGGAGGCAGTGCTCTGTGATTCTTGAAATTAACTAAGATCAGATTCTACTTTCTGGTTGTTGGGAAGTTGGAGGAGCAGATGCCAGAGGATTGATAAAAAGAATGTCCAGACCAGCCCTGTGAGTGATAGGCAGAGGGGACCCGAGTCCCCCACGTGTGTGAGGTGCCTAGCGGGCTCTGGATGAATTTTCTGTTCCTCCCGGTCATAACTCTATGGCTTAAGGAAGGGGCAAGGCATGTCATGGACTGTACTTGTCCTCACAGGGCCCTGTGATCTTCATGCCCGCAGTCCCCTTCTGCTCCTTGGAGATGAGGTGTCAGGTTTAGGAGCCTGGGCACTGCTGAGGGCATAGCTGCCAGCACTGTGCTACACCGAGGCTGGCTCCGTTCACCTCACATGTCACCTCCTGCTGAGCCCAGAGGCTTCAGTCAAGGTAGGTGCATAGGTGCAACATACGCAGAGACCACCTTCTCCCCCTGGACAGATTGGTTGGTGAGCAGTGGAAGCCTAGAGCCCTGCCCCAGCCCCAGGCCAGTGCCGCCTCTTTTGTCATAGGAGGCACTGGTGACATTTTTGCTCAGCAACTGCTTGGCTCTGACTCTGCAGACCCACCAGAGAATGCCAACTTGTTTTTGCCTTTTGAAGTCTGCCCTTGGGATTTGGCGGAGTAGCTGGATGTGTGCTTAGCCCATAGTGGTTGACACTGTCACCATTGATTACCCAGAACCTTGTGTACCAGGCATGGCTCTCGGCATCAAAATACAGCAGCGCATTAAACCTCCCTCCTGGTGGGTCTGTCTGTTTTGTTACCATAAGGGCTCAGCCAGCATCTTTACGTCAGTGAGATAACGTGGCCAGTGAGCTCGGGTCAAGCACATTCTCCTCCAGTCACTTTTACTCCATTTTTGCTTTTACTATTCCACAGTCATTAAGTTTTTCAACAATGCTTTGGTACAGGAACAGCCTAATTCTCTCCTGCTACTCTTGGTGGAAGTGAGTAAAACTGTCCAGCCTGAAATGCGACCACAATTTGTAGCTCAAAAGCTGCCTAGACGCATATAGGTGGAGTTTTGGTTAGGGGCGCTGACCACGTTGGGGTCCCCCGGCAGCGCCGCTCCCCTCAGGCCCCTGCCTTCCCTGGAGCACGAGGTGAGTGTGGGTCTCACCGTCACAGCATCCCTGGCCTCACACACTCACATAAATTCTTGTACATGCTGTCAAAATCATTTTTGTTCTTGTGTGTTTCTAATTTTCTCTTGTTCCTCTTTTCCTTTTTCTTTATTCTTTTTCTCTTTTACTGCCCAGTGAGCATGTTGTTGCGTCTGAAAATGTGGGCTGTGCACACCCTGCATTGGAAATAGCCAGATTGCCCTCCGTACTGTCTCCATCGCTTTAAAGAGCAAAAACTTAACAGCTGCCTTGATCCATGTATTATCCTAGTCATTTTTTATTTTCTAATTTTTTGGAAAATTTGCTTTGTTAGCACATCACCCACTGGTGTTTGATACCTGTTAAAATCCTTGCTTTGAGGAACCTGTTTGGTCCTCCTTATATTTGGTGACAAATGCGCCCTTATTAAATTTGTTTGATTGTTTTGAAGAAGTGAGATGCGAATTGATTTAGGCGGCTGCTGAGGGATTCTTTTCATGGAGTATTTAATCTTGTCAAGTCAAATTCTGCAGCATCTTGCTCGATTCCTGCTTTTACACAAACGTGCTCTTCACGCGGTTCCTGGCTGTCACTGTGTGACGTGCGTGATGGCACTTCCTGGCCAGCGGTCACTGGTGAGAAAGTGACAGGCTCGTGGGTGTGCAGCTGCAGGGGACGCTGTTGGAGGAAGCAGTCACCGTTTAGTCATTTAATTTTTTTTTTTTTTTGCATTCAACATCCCTGTGCCATTTACTTTACTTTGCCTTCATAAAGTGGCTTAGGGGGGTCTAAAATCCATGCCACTCTTGTGTTCCCTTTACGAGGCTGGTTTTTCTGAGTATCAGGAAAACATGGCCTTCTCCTAAGTAGCTGGCTCACCTGGATCTGGTTGACACAGGGACCGCTAAAGGGGACCGTAGCTTCCTCTCTTCTCCAGCCAGTGGGCATTCAGAGCCGGATCTGAGCTTTGCCTCAGCAGCTGTGCAGGCCTCCCTGCCCCGGCCTTTACTTTTAACCCATGTTGGCATAAATAGCTGACTCCGTGTCTGTTGCAGCTGATGTACACCACTGACGGCCGTGTAGTTAGTTTGCGGTAGGGAGTCTGCAACACCCCAGCCAACCTTGAAGGAAGATGTTTTGGCCGACCTAGGACCTTGGATTCTCACCCCCATCATGCTTCATCTCACTCGGTGGAAGGGTTTGGCCACCACCATCATGCTGAACATGAGGCCTTGTTTCTACTTTCATGCTCTGGTCCAAATGTGGGCACTTCATTTATCACTGAATTTGTATCGCTTGAGACAGGCCATAATATCTGAATGAGTCCATCACATTCTGGGTGGGGAACAGAACAAAAGTAAGTGTCACAATTAGATGGAGTCTAGGCTGTCCGTGTTGGCTAATGCTGGCTGGGATCTGTGATGGCCGGGCTGTGCCCTGGACACAGGCCTTTCCCGTGGCTCCCGAGAGCCCAGGGGTTGGAGTGAGAACAGCCTTGCCTGGGTTCCTCCATCCTCATCTGCTCACTGGCAAGTGTGGCTGCTAATTAGGAGCTCCCCCAGACCTCGGGCCCTTCAAAGCTCAGACCACGGGAGAACCTTGAGTCCCTTCTCCTGGGCCTCCTTTGTGAGAATCCAGTGCCTTCTGAGGTGACCAGCGGCAGGAGATGCCTCCCCCTCCAGGGAGCACCCTACGGAGGACTGTTAGTCAGTGTACCATGCTGTGAACTTGGGGGGTTACGGCCATGGTCCCTGTAGAACCACATTTGAGATGGGCTTAGTGACGGAAATAATAGGACTGATTCCAGGGCAGGGATTAGGGGAGGGAACATTGGAAATTGAATGTGACCTCAAACACATAGTTGGGTGCTGGGGCTGTTACTAAAATGGGGAGTCTGGGAGGTACCTGCCAGGAATCGAATTCCAGATTAAATGGTGAACATGAGGCATTTTTAAGATGCCATTTGTCATCCAAGTTAGGACTTCAAAGAGGCACTCGTGTCTATGAGATTGTGGCTCAGGTGAAGGAGCCGGACTATAGATACACGTTGGGAATCGTCATTCTTAGCTGGTGTTCATAGCCTTGCATGTGAATTACATCATCTCGAGAGCTGCAGACTGAGGCTGAGGCGGGGCAGGGCCCTGCCTGGGTTGGAGGAAAGCCCAGACCATGCAGCTTTGGTGTGTCAGTCAGCGGCATTTGCGATTTTCAGCCTAATGCCATTTATCTTTAAGGGGCTGGGGTGTGTGCAGGGCCAGCCAGGAAGAAATCTGAAGGGAGGGTCGTGGCCACGTGTGTGTCTTGGGAAGATGCAGAGTCTGCAGGGTCCTGGAGGGTAGAGTTCTTAGAAGCTGGAGTTGGAGTGAGGAGTGGGCAGAAGGTAGTCACACTCACCTGTGAGGGAGGGTGGAGTCCTTGGGAGTCCACACCCTACCGGACTCGCTTTCCCATGAACAGAAGGCAATCATACAGAGTATCTGAAGTGAGAAAGGATGGGTGCTGGGAGGGGAGCCAACCTGGAGAATGGTGCTTGGAAAGGTCTGGAATAGTCTCCCTGGAAAATAGAGTTAAAAATACCCAGAATCTTAAGAACGTTGATAGTGACTGGGGAGGAAGCAGTTTTTCTGGCCTCCTAAGGGTAAGTCATGTATCCGGGGATACACAGAAAAATCGGGCATTCTGTTCCGTGGTTTTGATCCTTACCGGGGGAACAGTGCAAGTTTAAAGGGGGAGAAGGGCAGCGGAGGGAAACTAGCCAGGCCCCGTGTCAGGTACCAGTCGGCCACCCTACTTGCGTGTTGAATTCACATCCATGCTTCCCAGGTGGGCGGTGGCAGCCCCCTTTTGCAGATCGGGAAGCATTCTCAGAGGGTTAAGGAATTGGTCCGTTTAGTGGCTAGTAAATGCTGCAGCAGAATTCAAGCAAGGCCTTGTCAGACTTCAAGGGCATGTTTTCTCTACTAATTCCGGTACCTCCCTGTTGAACCTGGAATGGTGAATTGGGTCAGTTTTGGAGCCTTTCAGAAAAAGTACGATTTAAGTGCCTCAGGACTGTTTCACAAAGCTCAGCGTTCTTTGATTTTTCTGAAGCACCGCAGTGCTTTTCGCCCCACAGTTGTTAGGTTTTCTCCATTCTCGATGACGTGGTTGCAAATCACGTACAGGTGCAAAACCAGACTTAGCAGCTTCTGAAGGGAAACTCTCCAGTTCTCCCTTGATCGGCTTTCTTCCACGGGATGTAACTATGCTGCAGCGTAGGCCTGAGTTTTACTTATGGAGTGAGGGTTTAATATCCAAAGTTAGCATAAAATGGTCAGATGAAGAAAATCGACTTTGACAATTTATTTTTGGGTTTCATTAGACAAGATATACTATCAATTAATGACCCATATAGCAAATGAAATTGACTACAGAACATTGCATTTCTTACTTTCTATTTAGAGCTCTCTTACAGAATAAGGTTGCCTGCTTTGGAACATCATCTCCACCACCACGGCACCTATCAGTGTGTTGGTGTGATTGCATTTATGCAGTGAATGTAATCTGGTCTTCCTCAGCCCCAAACACTTCAGTGAAGAATCACGGGCTGTAGCCATCTCTTGGTCACGCAAATACTTCTAAAATTATATGATGCCAGAAAAGAAGGAAGAGAGAGAGAGAGATTGCCTTTATCAAAGTTCCTTTCAATTCTAACTGCAAACTGTTGTTGAGCAGCTCTGGTTTCCTTTGGATATGAATATATACATTTCTTTGCATGTAATCTTGGTTTTGGACTAGAACACCAAGTTCTTGCTGTCCACAAGCCACAAAAACAGTAGCCAAATTGCACACGTGTGAAATTCTTTATACTTTTTCCTGAGAAAGTATCCTTGAATTTGGGACTTGGGCTGTGATTTTTGCTTTTTGCTTCCCGCACCCCTCTTGTAATCTCTCACTCCTTCCCACGTGGCCCCCAAGAGTTCGTGGTCTCAAAGGAGCGGGCAAACACCCAGTTGGTCACCATGTACTGCTGCTATAGATGAAGCCCAACCAAGACCTAAAGGACATTATCAGAGAGGACTTCCTGGAAGAAATGGACTCTACATTCATTTGTGAGGACAGAGTGTCAGCCAGGAGAAGTAGTCAAGAATGTGGCTCAGGTGGCAGGTGCAGCCCGGGCAGATGCCTGGAGGCTTTTGGCGTGGTGAAACGGGGAGAGTGCCCTGTGTGGTCCAGGGTGGAAGGTGCCCCTGCTGGTGAGGACACTGGAGAGAGTCCGGGATGGAGGGCTTTGGAAGAGCTTGGGTTTTACTAGAACTGACACAGTAGTCAGTGAAGGGTGTCATCAGAAAGTGACCCTCAGGAAAGGTAATTCTGGTTTTTCTTCTGATATTCTACAGACACAAGGGTCGGGACGGGTGAGAGTAGGTATGTCTGTCCCTTTGAGACCCACCCCGTCATTCATTTATTCATAACACGTGCACTTCTGTGTGTCTAGGGGAGAAAGGGTGGAGCCACATTAGTAAGCAAAATGTATTTGCTTCTTGTGAGCTTAGCATTGTCAGAAGTTGACTTAGCCTAGAATGTTCTAGGAATAGAGGAACAAATTCTGGTAGTCGGAAGGAGGGAAGGCTTCCTTGGGAAACAGTCAAAATGAGCCTGGAGACAAGTGGGAAGTAGGAGCAAGTCAGGGGGCCCCTGAGGTCACTGGGGACCTGTGTACTGAGGTGAGGCTGGGCAAGCAGTGTCTGGGGTGGGGCTAGAATTCCACCAGGGAGCCTCTGAAGGGTTTGAAGTGGGGGTGATGTAATCAAATTTGTGATTTGGGAAGACTGCTGTGGCTCTGTGTGTGTGTGTGTGTGTGTAGCAGGGAAGAGGGGAAGGGTGCCACCAACAGGGGGGGTCATTAGAAGAACATTCACAGGCTGGGAGAGAGGCGTCGGGACTGCTTGGGGACGGCAGGGGCAGTGTGGATGCCGGATTTCCTTATGGGGAGGGCTTGTTAGCAGGGCGACCCTAGAGGCGACTTTTGGCTGGAAGAAAACAGATGGAGGCTGCCAGGTGGACTTTCGTCTTCTCTCCTTCCCTGCCTTGTGTGATGATCTTAGCTCAGCCAGCTTTTGGAAAAGAAGAGCTAAGTTCCAGGGTAGCCCAGGACTTTGTTGAGCTCGTTCGAGTGAGATCTGATAGGATTTAGGTTTGTGTTCAGATCTGCATGTTCACTTAGCTAGAAACGTCCCGTCATTTCGATTTCTATAGGGGTTTTTATTCTTGATAAAGATTGCTTTCTTGGTGAGAGGAAATTTAATACCGCTGTTGGCTTTCTCAAAAAAAATCATATCTTTTAAGAACTTTAATATTCAAAACAATAGGAATATATTAAAATTTTAAAGTAAGTCTTTGGTGCAGTTTCTTTGCTTTCTGAGCTAGTGTGGAGTTAGAGCCTTTGCATTACTTAAGAGCACATACTTGTCAGTATTTAAAGAGCTGTTAGTGAGAGCCCCAGGCCCCACCTCTCAAAACATCATTAAAGTTTGCTCTGAAATAGTGAGGCCATAAAGGTCTTATTTGCAGAAACCAAACAGTTGGTTTATAATATGCAGCATAGCTCCCTTTATAAAATAATAATAGGTTCAAAATTAAGAAAGTGGAGGATAATTGATTTTTTTAAAGCTGAAACATAAACTTTCTTGTGCTAATGTTGCAACTGGAAATTTTGAAAAGAAAAATCCTACTGTAATATCATCTACGTGGAATACATATATGACTTTCACTTTTGAAAAGTAACTGCGCGGTGGTTTTTGAAGTCAGGAGAATTCCAGCTCAGATACTGGCAGTGATGGTTGCTGGTTTTTAATGGAAGGGCCTAAATTTGCCTTCTTAGCATTTTTTTTTTTTTTTTGGAGTGAAAAGTTTGAGTAGTGCTTTGCCATCATGATTTTGGGGCAATTTGAGGGCAGATGTCGTGTACCAGCAATGAGATATTTCCATGCATTTTATTTTCCGGACATCACCAGGGCACATGTGGGGTTTGTGCCTGCAGGCTGGAATGCTGCTGGACTCCCTGATCCATCACCGTTATGTCCTGGAGCTGCTCCGGACAGTGAATGATTTTCTGTGGCTTCTAGGTAATGTGGTCTGAGGCAGATGATCAGATGTGCAGTTAAAGTACTATTACTTGAAATAAGAGTAACCTAGAAACATGGCTCTAACAATACAGGGTGAGGGAGAATTGGCTGAGCTGCTTGCAGTGGGGAGTCTTCTCAGGTGACTCCCTCACCGTGATTCTTGCCAGTATCCGCCCCAGCCCTGCACGGTAGTCCTGCCGAAGCAAGCATGTTCTTTGCTCAGAAACGCACTGAATTTCCTTGTGCCTCTGTTTGTTGGCTTGTTTTTTGAAAGCACGTCTTGCCCTTTGCTTAAATGCCATCCATGGTAGTCACTTCTTACACTCATTCTACTGGACTTCGTCCATAAATAGCTGCTGAATGGAAGAACAGAATGTAGTATCTCCATGTAGTGGAACATTATTCACATGTAAGAGTGAATAAAAAAGAAAAAACAAATAAAGAGGAAAATGAAAAAGGCCACCCGTTCTGGGAACTCCTCCCTGACTGTTCAACCCGCACTTTTCCCTTTGAAACCCAATCACTTATGCTCCACCGTACTCTTTTTGATAGTACTTACTACCTTCTAATAAACTTTAACGTTTTCAAAAAAAAAAAAAAAGAGAGAGAGATGCTGATACCACTTCAAAATGGACAAGCCTTGAAAACAGCATTTTAAGTGAAAGGAAGCAGACACAAACGGCCACATATTGTTGATTTCAGTGATCTGAAATGCCCAGAAAAGGCACATGCAGAGGCAGAGAGCAGGTGATGGTTGAAAGGGGCTGGGTGGAGGGGGATTAGGGAGTGACTGTTAGTGACAGGAGGTTTCTTCTGGGGTGATGAAGTGTTCAGGAAATAGATGGTGGTGAGGGCTGCACAACTGTGAGTGTGCAGAAGACTGCTGAGCTCTGTCTCTGGGAGTGCCTGTTGTTGGGGCGGCTTTATTTTGTTCTCATCGTGCAATGAGAAGACTCATCTGCTGCTGTGGCCGTTCTACTCCCGTGAGTGGTGAGGGTCAGAGACTTTGTAGAGTCATGTTTCTTTTTTTTTTGCCCCTTGCTGAGTGTAGGCAAAAAAGGTTTAAGCCTGAGAAAGTGCTCCATCTGCAGAAATGTCTTTTAGTTTTGCATGGTGTAAAAATCTTGAGAGCTTTTTAATCGTTGAGGACAGCCTGTGGGGGGAAACAGCCCGTGAATCCTGGGTGAGTCCCGGAAGAGCTGCGCGTCCCTCCCTGACACGGGTGGGGATTTCACCCCCGTTCAGGCAGTGAAGGGCCCAGACCCGAGAGCGGTGTTGACAGTCGTGAATATTTACATGAATCCGCTGCTTCATCTTGGATATTAATTTCAAGCTGAGTCAGTTTGTGGCGGCAGCCTCATCCTACATCAGGAATTTATAGTATCTGCTCTTTGAGGTGAAGACCTGACAGACTTGACTATTTAACAGTCTCCCTTGAATTGATATCTCAGATTACTTTGTCAAAAGGAAAACAGCAGAAATACAGACGTCCTTTAATGCCAATGTGACCTGGAAAGGTTTAGTCTCTGTGCCTCAGTGGCCTTATCTGCGGGTGGGGATGATGATAACAGTGCTTCCCTCAGAGGGGCTGGTGAGGGGAGAGTTAGAAGCACACATGGAGGACTTACACGAGATGCTCATGAATGACCGAATTTAGTGCTCTCAGCCTGGTCAGGCCTCAGGAGCAGAGATGTCAGAACAGAGCAGTCCTAGCGGGAGCTCGATCCGTGTTGGCAGGTGTTACGATCAGTATCACCTCTGTGGGTTATCAGGTAGTTTTAAGACTTGGTAATATGAATTCATGAATAATGTTAGAAGACTAGACATCTCAGATCCTGTTTACATAGTTCTCAAGATTTCCTCTGAGAAATGGATGTTTTCTCCCCATCTTAAATCTGAGATGAGTCTCTAAAAAATTCTGTATTCCTCCATCTTTTTGCTTTAATTCTCCATTTCTTAAAAAAGAAAGTTTTTAAATGGAGTTACTGGGGACTGAAGTGAGGGCCTCATGCATGCTAAGCACATACTCTCCCAAATGAGGTATAATCTCCCAAATGATTTTTTTTTTTAATTTACTTTCTTAGTATTCAGAAGTTAGAGGCCTCTAATTCTTTTTCTGGAGACTTGTCCATGAACCTGTAAATCTATAATTAATGGACAAAACTTGGTTTATTAAAAACATCAATAGAACTTTCTGCAATCCATCCAAAAGGAAATGCTGATTGAATTAAAATGTTTCTCCTTTAAGGTGATTTCTCCTTTTTGGTCTAGCTTAATTTATTAACAGCCATCCTCATCATCATAATGACCAAACTCGCTCTGAGTGGACACCTACCTAACACTAAAATGCTTTCCTCATGTTTTACTTCATAGCAGGTGTTTGAGGGTAGGTATCAGTGTCTCCTTTTTTGCAGCTGAGGGATTGAGAGATGGAGCAGCTTGTCCTAAATCACACCCAGCTGGCGGTGGCTAGCTCGGTGCTGGAACCCAGGCTGCACAGGATGCATTCTTAATTGCTCCTCTAATCAGCCTCCCGTTGAGTGGTTACCCGAACTGCTGTGACTCCATAAATGGCCGATTTTTGTGATCTCAGCCTTATGAGGCCTTCAAAGGAGAGACACCAGTGAGAATGTGAGACAGAGTGTCATAAATTAAAATTGTACATTTTCACAAATGTTTAATTCTCAGGTAATTACTTAAAAAGTTAATTTTTTTAATTTAGTGGTCTGTTAGCACAAAAAACAAAACATTAAAAACAATTATAGTGCCAAAGAGAAGTGGGCTTTGAAAGTCCAACCACTGTTAATGATGTTACTTGTTTTTCTCTAGTGGCCCTTATTGACAGAAATACTTACAAAGACTGAATTGGTTTTATGTAGTCTTAATATGGAAGAAAAGATTGTCAGTGAATATTATAAGTAAAATCTTTACTCTTTTCTTTCTTGATGGTGAATATGTAAGTTGTTTTCATGGCTTAAGTACATTTCCTTATTTGTGAAATTTGAGTAATATCGTTTAACTTGTCTGACTGTGAGAGTTAGATGCCTTGTATACAAAGAACCCAAGAGGTGCTTAATAAAAATGTGCTGTCAGAATGACAGATATTTTAGAAGGATCAACTCTGAATACTAAAGAGTGTCGCTTATTTCTGATGCATATTCAATATTTATAATATTCATATATATGATATATTTGAATATGGTTTAAAGTAACAAGGATTCATTTTTTTTTTTAGTGTAGTATGAAGTTTTAATGAAATCTGTATCATACTAGTGAGACAGGGACTAGTTAAATTGCCTTAATCAGACGACCTTGAATATTATTTACACAGAATATGTATTGTTACAACTCAGAATTCATGTTGCCGTGTAACCATCCACACAGACATTTAAATTCGTGGGATTCTGACCAGATTCATTAAGTTTAGTAAAATCCACATTAATCATTTTCAGGGAATAAGCTTCTCTCTTTTGTGATTAAGCAAAATTTTGATTTTTTTTCCTGCACTCTTAACAGGTTTAAAATATCAAAACATTGATTTAACAAGTCACTTTTTAATAGAATAAAGCTCATGCTGTTTTATTATGTAAATAAATGTTTTTGTATTTCATCAATCTTGTATGATATCCTGGCTCTTTGAGAATTATTTTGCAAGATACTTAGATAACCTAATGTTGGAAAAATACAAACGTGACTTTTATGAATATAGGCCTAGTACAGATCTGTTGGTTTATGCTACAGTGCAAGACATGAGGCCTGGGAGAGCTTTGCTGCCGATTGCAGGACAGAACCCATGTCTCAGTTTCCCCTCCTGTAAAATGAAGTGGCTGGACTGGATTCTTTCCTCTTCTAAGATGAGTTTCCATGAACCTATGTCTTTTGTTTATATTCAGGAGTATTAGCAATATCAGATTAAATACTGAATACCCTTCCCTTCCCCCGAAGCAAAGTGCAATATGTGCTACATAAGCTTTTAGTTATCTGATTCTCTTTTCTGATCCTACAGGCAATTTTTGTGTTGCATCTTTCCCGGCAACCTGGAAGGTCATTTTAGCCATAGGTGGCGCTGTTGCACCTTCTAACAGTCTTAATATTCCTTTTGCAAAAGAAGGCTTAACAAATGTTATTTTGTTTTGATTCCGTTGCTTAGTGCTTCAGAATAGCACAATGTCCATTATGTCTGTCTACCTGGAAAAATTATTCTGCTTATGTCTTAGACTTATTCTGTCATCTTGCTGTGAACATTTCAGACTTGCTGTGCAAACAATGGCAAAATCGGTCTTTTCTTCCAGTGTTAGCAACCAGTGAGCCGGAATTTTATAAAGCAGCTAAGAGCGGCCTCTGGAGCACCTTAAAGCTGAAAAGTGTACTGAGTTCCCTGAGTATTGACCCAGCAGCTGTGTATCATTTGTTGGGAGGTGATTTTGTACATATAAGAAGGGGTGTAGTTTTTTGTCTTGGGTTTGCGTGCACGTGCTGCCACTGAGCCACGTGAGCCTGAGTCAGTTTGCTCTGAGTTTTTCCCTCGTCTGTGAGATGGGGACGCTCGTATCTGCTTTGCAGAATTGTGAGAATTAGAAATTATGTAAAGTGTTTACCACAGTGGGTATGTCAAGAGGGCTCATAAACTTTAGCTGCTTTTTTGTGTGAAGCCATCATTTGAGAGTCTTTGGCAATTACTAAGAAACAGGAAAATAAGAAAAGCTGGTTTTATGCTGAGAGATATTTGAGGAGGTTCCTTAGTTCCTATACCCATAATTAAGCATCAGCAGAGTCAGAACTGTTACACAGTCGCCCTGAACCAACGTTAAGCCACAGAATTCTTTGTTACTTCATATATTTTGGGGCTTAAAGGGATCCAATACTTATACACATGTTGTCTCCAGCAGCCAACTGAGAGATGACACATAAGAGTAGGCAGGCGATAAATGTCTTATTTGTTACTGATGAAGCCACGTTCTCCATGAACTTCAGGGCTGTGGGAAAATGCGTGTCATGATACTGTGTCCCAGAATTAGAGACTCACCCTGTCCCATGTAGCTCTGTGACACAGCGAACCTTCCCTTGAGAGGACCTGCCCATTCATGCACAAGGCTGTCCTGCCATGGAGCCGAGCATCCCAAGTGCTTCCCAATGGTGATCAACACTGGAGGGAAAGGAAGGGTTTCAAATGCCCTGCTTGTCTTCCCGGACTCACACCTCACTCTGTTAGTGTGACGAGGGCAATCTGTTGGCCAGGGGCCAGGGGTGTGAATGGAGAAGCACTCTCCATGGCCCAGAGGAGTGGTTAGGAGGCATTCCCTCCCTCCGTTTAAACAGGTGGTGGGATGGAAGAGAAGGGTCCTCCCCAAGAGTTTATAAAAGGAGAAATAAGGATTTTCTTTGGGACTTAGACTAGCCAGGAAACACATAAGATGATTAGAAGGGAGACTTGTAAATCACTTTGATATTAAGTTGACATTTGTTGAACACCCAAAATGTGCTACATTCTTTTCTGAGAGTTTTACAGAAATGAATCCTTCAATCTTCTCAACAAGCGAGTAAGGAAGGTTTGATTGTTATCCCAGTTTTACAGTGTGGAAATTGAGGCACACAGAGGGTAAGTTGGCCAAAATCACAGAAATAGTAAGTGGCAGAGCTGGTATTTAAACCCTGGCTTACTGGTTTGAGGCTCCCAGAGATGGGCTTTGGGTGTTTAGAGTTATCTGCATCCCTGAATCTTTGTACCTCTGTGCATATGTTAGCCCAGAAAGGACAGGGAAAGGAGAGTTACACAGATGCTCATAGTCATGTCTTGGCCACTGTCCACAGAGAGTGCATCGTGATTGGCGTTATTTGTTTTCCAGGCAGTAGATCAGTTCTTATAACAGAAATTTAGTCCATTGAGTTAATCTAGAAACCCTTCCTGCTCTGTTTCTGTCCATGCTTGCCATGTGACTGCCTCCCCGTGATTAGGCCATTGAGAAAATGTACTCATGGTTGAACTCTGATATTTCAGTCTGGTTCATAGTTTCATGTCTTCTGTTACATTAATAAGTTAAGTTTCTGGTTTTCTTTCATCAGTGTGTCATGAGTTTGGTTAATGTGAAACAAGTCCATGGGAGCCCAGGGGTGATGACGGTATAATTTCTGAGCACGTTGTGGCACTTCTACCCTTGCAGACCTGGCGGGAGTATGTCCGCCTTCCTCACTGATTTCCCCCAACAGCAGGGTCCTCTCCCACCCCCGCATGTGAGGCTGGGAGCTCTCTGAGTAGGCCAGTCAGAGGCCAAGTCCACCAATCAGAAAATGATGAAGTACCTGGAAGTGGTTTTAATAGAAGAAAACGGTTTCCAGGTAGTCCAATGGGCTGTTCGAGTCCGTTTGGTGAAAAGCTGTCCAGTGTCTGTGGTTGAGGTGCTTCTTTGCTGTTGAAAAGCCTGGATTAGATGAAGGGATTTTAAAAAGCAGAAAGGAGTGATTTCAGGTGGTACGTCCACACCGGTGAGAAGTGATGGATGACCACCTGTGTGAGGCATAGACAGGGTCTTACAAACTTCTTAAAATAACTTTAAAAGCTCTTCCATATGAGTGCATTTCATATGGGGTCCAGTTCATCACTGGTCACCCTGAGAGGGCAAATAATTGATGATGGCAGAAAGGACACGGAGGCATCAAAAAGGTCTCAGTCATTTTCCCTTTTTAAAGGATGTGGCAAAGTGTAATATATTTGAGCTGGTTTTTCACTGAACAATTTTTAGTGTTTTCTGCGACTCCCCAATGCCCCAAGGTTCCATGCAGCTGGGTGTCCCCTCAGAGCAGGTCTGTCAGAGCTTGCCCTGGGTAGACGCGGTGTCACGGGGAGCAGGACGGTCAGGGTCCGCAGCTCCTCCGAGCTCCGTCTCCTCATCCGCAGTGCCGGGATTCTCATCCATGTCTACTTAGTAGTGTTGCTGAGAATCACACGTGATGGTTATCAGGTGTGATTTGTGATTGTCTCTGTGATTGGCATATAGTCAATATTTGAAAGAAACACTTTTTTTTTTACTATAATTGTAGCACATAGATTGCAGTGCTTTTTAGTCTGCTTTTTTTTATATAACTTTATTC
This sequence comes from Camelus dromedarius, assembly GCF_036321535.1. NCBI lineage: Eukaryota > Metazoa > Chordata > Mammalia > Artiodactyla > Camelidae > Camelus > Camelus dromedarius. The sequence goes on from NW_026989816.1 coordinate 418,933, forward strand.
TTATTTTTAAATATGCACTTATTTTTATTTATTTTTTTGGAGGTACTGGGGACTGAATCCAGGACATTGTTCATGCTAAGCAGGTGCTCTACAACTGAGTAATACACACCCTCCTTGTCTGCACTTGAAAATAAATATTTCAATACACAAAATAGCTCTTAAACACCATCATGGGACCTAGTCACTGTATAGAGAGTTGAACACGTATGCTTTTTCAATAAGAATAAATGTTGTTGAGACATACATTTCTGAATCTGTTAATGTGCTTAAAAACGATCATAGGTAGTGATAAACACGAATCTTTGATCCAGTACTTCTTAGGGTCTGTTTTGCCATCAAGTGAAATTACATTCTACAGAGAAAGCTAATTGGATCTCTTTGATATTTGGATGGTTTAGCAGATGATCAAGGCTTTCAAAAGCTGACAGATTTGTATTTTAAACTAACTACAAAGTTATCTTCTAGAAGTTGGAATTCCTAAACTTGTGAAGTGCCCAGTAATCCAGGGGGTATGTGTCTGTGTCTGTGTGAACGTTTGTGTGTGTGACTTCAGGAATCTAGAAATAAGTTTCATATGGACTTCTGATACCTTTCTCCTACAGTTCAAGGTATAGGCATATATTTACACAAATAAATTGATATTCTTTTGTCATTTGGCATATTGGTGGGAATAAGAGTTTCTCATACTTGTTTCAGAAGGGTTGGGGAGCATGAGCTCAGAAAACGGGAGGAGAAAGAGGCAGGGAGACACTTCACACTTTGTGCAGGATATGAGAAACAGTAGCTTTTTTTTCTCTTTTCTTCTAAAGCAAACTGGCACTGAATTGTAACCTACTATTACCCAGAATTGCTTTTCTGATCAGATACAAGTGCCTCAGATTTTTCAAGGCAACATGAATGATGAAATGTGTTTTAGCAGTTATCATTAAAAGTAGTTTTATTTTTCAAGTAGAAGGCTATAGCCTGTTCTTCCAGCGGTACATGAAGTCCTCATTGATCTATGTACATGATCTATGTGCTTAGTTTCTTTGTTTTTTTTTTTTTTTTAAGTGCTTGTTTCATTGTGGTGTGAATGAATGTTTAAAATTTCTGGATTTTGATCTTTAGAACATGCTGATTTATCAGAGCTTTTAAAAACCTGATTGTTCTTTGGTCCTTGTTTGTTGGGGCACCCTATTGATTTCTGTTGTCTGTTAAAGCGGGAAATGCTTCCTCTAGCCTGCAGATAATTAAGTGAATGGTTTGCAGTGTGCCTTTAAAATTATTTGAATGCATTGAGCATGTTTGTCCAGTGAATTCTGAATTAACTCATTCTATTGACTTTGCTTTGGTTCTGTGGCTTTTGCTCCTCTCCACAAGAATTTGAATTCTCTGTTGCATTTTGTATACGTGTTCTTAACAGGGGAATAAATTTTGCATTTTTTACAGAGGTGGCTTTTCCTATCCCCTCTGAATGCCTTCTATAATTGATACAATAGTAATCTGTTATTGCAGTGCATAATTCTTTCATAAACTATTTTTTGGCATAATCAGAAACAATGACAAAGTATGATAATAAAAAATATGAAAACCTTCCTTCCTTTGAAGAATAGAAATCAGGTGGTCAGGCTCACGCATGCTTTGTGCCTGACACACTTACTCTCATGTCATTGTGTATCATGATTCGGAGATGGAGTTGCTCCAGGTTTATAGATTTTTGTTTTAACATTTGTGTTGAATTCTTTCTCCAGGCTGATGTTTCCTGTTGCTTTTGTGGAAAGAGTAGAAGGGAAACAAATCCTTTGTTTTGTTTTCAGGAGGCCTGAGTTGATGAGAAAAGGGTTGAGGGTGGGCTGAGGAAAAGAGTGACACTCCCTCTCCTCCCGGCTGAAATTGATAAACAAAGAAATCAATTAAGTGTATCGGTATTTGACCAATAGAAGTTAGAGAGCCCAAAATGGCTAGATATGCCCAATGGAAATTACTGAATTCACCTGCAGAATTATGTGCTTTACCAAGTAGAAGCAACTTAGAGCAATCAGAAAAATCAGTAATATGATGAGATATAAAAGGAATATTATATCTTTTATTTCTGAAACTTTTCTACGGTAAGTTGTGTAGAGCTAAAATTAAGTTTCAAGCACCAGGAGTTAAGAGTGTGGGTAGTTCTGTAGGATCGTTATTCACGGATGTGCCTAGACCCTGCTAGAGTGGCTGAAGATGGCAGGAAAAGACCCAGAGGCAGGATTTGTCATCCTAGGGTGTCCTCCATAATGGTTCCATGTGGGACCCCATGATTGGTTTAACAAATTGTAACACACTCCAGCCTCCTGTGAACTTTAAGAAGAAAAATATATGCTTAAAAACTGCTTTGCAAGCAAGTGCCTGTACATCCTCACTCCAGTCTCCTTGCCTTAAAAAGCAGAGACAATGCTTTGCTTGCATAGTTGAGCTTTTAGATAGCACTCTGCTGGTTGCAAAGCAAGGACCGAGGCCCTCAGCTATAAACGCTGAGCTTGTGTGCTGTTAGATAGTCTATGATCCACAGAACAAGGACCTGGCTGGTCTGGTGGTCTGCTTTGTAATTCACATGTCTAAAAATGTATCTTGCTCCCCTCACCCCATGACTTCCCTAAAGATACACTAATCCTTTGTACTCATTGTGTATTCTACAATCTCTGCTTCATACTGTCTTTCCCGAAGTTCCTATTACTATCACACAACTGTTAATGAATTTTTCCTTTGATTATACACAATAAATAAGGGTGCAATTGAGAGGCTCGTGGAGTTGGCTCCCTACTCCCTCTCGATTTATTGACTTTTTCCACAGAGACTTGAATAATCATTCCATGTCGGTAAGAATTCTGCCAGCCAACCCACAGTTCCAGGTGAGAAGGATGCAGGTTTATCTCTCCTACCCGATGGAGAGAGAGGAGAGAATTGAGATATGCTCCCCCATGGTCCCTTCCTGTCCCACGGCCACTGCAGTTCACCTGCAGCCTTCTGGCCTCTGCTCAGAGGGCCTCTGTCCCAGGACTGACTGCAACTTTTTCTTCCCTTGTCAACATTTCCTGTGCCTTTCAGAAGTTGGTCTCTTCTCTGCAATTCAACCCTGGTAGATGTGATGGTGGTCAGCGTGCTGGTGGGCAGTCCTTTGGGGACTCCCAGGAGACATGCTGATTCTCCTGAGTCTCTCAATCGGGGTTACAGAACAGTCGAGCACCGAAGGAAGCCCATTCACGTGAGGTCAACAGAGCATTTTATCACTTTCATTTTATTTTTAAATTTTCAGTGGAGAAATTATTTGTAGCAAACTGTTCCAGGTATTCGGCCGCCTGCTTTCCTCACCACCATTTCCTTGTTGGCTCTGGTGCTTGTTTTAAGAACCAGGTTTCTTCTCTGGTCATTTGTAGCAGCTGGGCTTGCCGAATCCTTGATCTGCATTTGAAGCAGAATGCTTCTTCCTGATGTGAAACAGATTTTCTTATTTCTGAATATTTTGTGTACACTCAGCAACTGTTTCAAGTGAAATGCTCTTGTCCAATTTCGGTTAACTCACATTTGCTTATCTCCTACTTTCATGCTGAGGGCAGTTTCTTCTTCCTCTAATAAAAGTTAGCAATTTGCATTTACTAGGGAAGGTACTGGCCCGAGGTGCTTTTTTTCTTACCAGTTTTAATACAATTCAACCATTTAAATATACAGTCGTTTTTACTCTATGCCCAGAATTGTGCATCCCATTTAATCTTAGAATATTTTCATTCCCCCAACAGGAAGCCCCGTATGCATAAGCAGTCATTCCCATCTTCCCCATCCTCCCCCAGCCCCAAGGAGCCACTCTTCTCTCTCTGTGGATTTGCCTGTGCTGGACATTTCATTTAAATCGAGTCACTTCATGTAAGTTTAACCGTCTATTGTGACTGACTTATTTCACACTGAGTAACGTTATCAAAGTTTGTCCACGTTGTGGCCTGGGTCAGTACTCTATGCTTTGCTATTGCTGAATAATATTCCACTGTATGGCTGGGCCCCACTGTTTACCCATTCATCAGATGATAGGCAATTGGGTTGTTTCTGCTTTTTGGCTGTGATGAGTAATGTCGCCATGAATATTCCTGTAGGAGTTTTTATGTGGATATTTGTTTTCAGTTCTCTTACGTCTGTGCCCAGACAGCAGAGTTGCTGGGTCATTCAGAAACCAAATGTTCAACTCTCTGAGGACCTGCCAGGCTGTTTTCCAAAGTGGCCACGCTGTGTTACGTCCTCACCAGAAAGGGCTGTGCGCTCCGCTTCCTCTGTGTCATTATTAGTGCTTGTTACACTTTTTTTTTTATTATAAGCTATTGTTGTGAGTGTGAAGCGGTTTCTCCTAGTGATTTTGACTTGATTTCCCTTACAGCTAAAGATATTGAACATCGTTTCTTTGTGCTTATTGGCCATTTGTATATTTTCCTTGAAAAATACCTTTTCAGATCCTTTATTCAACTTTTAATTGAGTTGCCTTTTTATTGTTGAGTTGTAGGAGGTACTTTTTTTTTTATAGATACAAATTCCTTATCAGATAAATGATTTGAAAAAAATTTCTCCTGTGTGTTGTTTTTTCACTTTCTGGATGGTGCCCTTTGAAGCAAAGTTTTAAATTTTGATGAACTCCAATTTATCTCTGTTTTCTTTGTTCCTTGTGCTTTTGGGGTATTATTTAAAATCTGAGGTATTTTATTTAAAATTTTATATATAAAATAACTTAATTCGTAGGACCGTTCTAGGAGATGGGTGCGGTTGTTGTCCCCAGTGTATGGATAGAAGACTGAGATGCAGAAAATTTCTCTGAAATATCAGTTTCACAGCTACCCAGTGCTGTGGGAGTTCAGGCACTCATGTTCGTCCCAAACATCTGTGATCCTCACCACTATGCTCCACTACTGCCTGGAATCGTTAATGAAAACGTCTTTCCTTTTTTGATTCCTTGTTAGTTTGTTTTCTCATTGGGGACCTCATCTCCTCATTTTCCTTTCGGATATCAGTGTAGATTTATTTTAGGTTTCATGTAGTCAGAAGTATTTCTATCAGTTAACTTCTTTATTACTCACTCTCCAGTGATGATTGTTGCTAGTTGACCTAATCAAGTCATGCTTAAGTCTTTCCTTCTCATGACACTAAAAACAGTCATGACTTACAGAATGCTAAAAGCAGAAAGTACTTGATTGATTTTATTTTGCTACCCAATCAAACCAATCAAATAAAAACCCGCTGTTGACACAGATTATAAGCCCTCCAGGATAGGGTCACTGTCTTCCTTGTGTTTCATTTATTTGGTCACAGTGTCTGGATAGTGCCTTGCTGTTCAGCAGTTTTGTTAGGAAACGGTGCTCGTGAATCATTGTAAGGACAGAATTTTGACAACAGACTGTGTTGTTCATTTCACAAGGGAAAAGATAATATAGAAATACTGCTCAGATCTATTTTAATATTAAGCTTGGAATTTTGAGAACAATTCAAGAAACCATACAAAGATTTTTCACTAATTTTAGATCTATCTTAAACACATTATGGTTGCATAGCAGAGTAACTTATCAAGTAGATTTGACAAGAGGAGTGTATTATTGATTTTTTGTTTTATTTGAAATATTCTATCTGTGATAAAGTAATCAGTGCCTATAAATGAACAAATATGTTTGTATTTCTATGCAACATGGGAGCAGACTTCATATGTTTCTATATAATATATATGACTGTGTGTTTTAATCTGTCTGTCAGTGTTTTTATAGTTTTTCAGCAATGTTGTAACATTAGAATTCTAAGAAATTCACTCCCGATACTACTGCAGTTTGTACTGTGTATCCTGTCTTATGTATGGGATTCCACTGTCCCCTAAGTGAGGAATTTCCTCTCCTATTGAGTTAGAAGCAGATTTAAAGGAACTGTGATTTCTAGGCGTTTGCTCTCCATGTGTTTGCACTTGGGTGTCAATCACAATTTTCCCTTTCTTGAGTTTTCATTGTTCAATTAGAATTTTTGAAAATAACTATTAATATGTTTCACTAGTCTCCCTAGTAACTTGATGTTTTTGTGCTTTTCAGTTTTCAAATTATGAAAATTGTAAATGCACACTTGTTTTTAAGTAGTCCTTTTTCACTAGATATTTGTTTACCTCTTTATAGTTAAAATAATTTTTTTCCCAATGAATGAATCACTGTGCATATTTTACAAGATACCTTTCTTTTTATTTTTCTTATTCTAACAGGTATATTCATTGTAGAGAATTTTGAAAATAAGGATAAACCCAGTAATAACTTAAAAATGGCCTCTAATCTCACCTGGAGATACAGTTGTAAGGTTTGAAATTGAGAATTACAAGTCCTCTCATTTTTTTCTTTTTTTCAAGTACGTTTTGGTTACTGAGTCCCTCGAATTCCCATATGAATAGTAGCAGCAGCTAGTCAGTTACTGCAGAGGAGCCCGCTGGGATTGTGATCGAGACCACGTTGAGTATACAGATCGCTCTGGGGAGCACTGCCATCCCAAGAGCGCTGTCATCTGATCCAGGAATGTGCGTGGTGTGTCTGTCCAGGTATTTAGGTCTTCTTTAATTTTTTTCAACAATGCGTAGAGTTTACATAGTATTATTTTACCTTATTTTTTTGCCTTTATACTGAGTACAATTGTGCAAGGTACCAGGATCAGAATTGTATTATAGCCCCGCCACTTGCTGCCACCATGTACGCTGCACTCTTGCTTTGCCCTGTGTAAAATCTTGCACAAAATAGGACCTAAGTAACTCTCTCTTGAATGAATGATTATATGATAGCTGGATGATGCTGGAGAGTCCTTGTGATGATGTCTTTTTCCCAGACTTTCCCCTCTTCTTAACTATGCCTTTTCTCTTCCTTTCCTCCAGCCTCGGTTTCAGCCTGCCTGTGGCATTGATTTTCCCTGAGTGTGGACTCTTCCTTTAACTAGTTCACGATAATGTTTCATGCGGGCTATGAAAACTTGCTAGATGTCAAGAAATAGCAAATTCACTGCATGCTAGTATTTTTAGTCTGTGGTATTATATTATCCATTGAAATTAAATCAGGCTGACACCCTGAGCTCTTTTCTCCTTCCTACGGGTGATACTTCTCTGGTTGCTGTCTGTGCCCTTCCCCCAGACATGGTTTTGGAGTTGAGTAAGTCACCATCAGTGGAGCTCTCTCTTTAAAGATGAAGAGAACATTTGCTCCTTCTCCCTGGTTGGGGACTGGATGAGATGAGGTAACAGATAAAGAATGGAGCCCCATCTCATTCTGACCCCCGCTCTTTCCGTTCCTTTCTCCAGGGGAAAAGAGTACAATTCAAAAATATAAAGATTGTGAGCTAATGAGATAGACAAGACAACCGAACATTTGTTAAATATCCTTTCATGCCGGAAACAAATGTATTATACACACAAAAAGCACACAAATCACGGTAGTACTGCGGTTACAAACGTGGGTCCGAGTTCGAGTCCTGCTCTGGAGTGACCAGTCCTGTGAAATGGAGAACTGGTAGGTCGGCTTAGCCTCTCCCGGACTTGTTTTCTGTCCTGCAGAGATGGGGCTCGCTAGGCGTCCCTCTCCCGTAGAGGTGCTGTGGGGTGTAAATGGCGCGCGTGGGCAGCCCGAGTACAGCTGCTCATTCCTCGTAAGGGCAGGATAGCATCGCTTTTGCGATGACAGCTTTATGACCGTCCCGTGTAGACTCTTAGTGCTCCGAAGGGATGCCTTGTGGTTTGGAGATGGGATTCTCACTTCTGTAAATACCCAAGGATTGTGTTATTGGGCCGTGCTGATTTGAATCTATTCTTTAGAAAGTACATATTGTAGATATATTTTTCAAGCATGCATGCTTTTTTCTTTTATTATTTATAGTTCTACCCTCTCATCTCTTGGTGTGACTTTTCATGGAATCCAGGAAACAGTCCTAAGCCACCTGCCTCTTCACACTTCTCCGTGGTGGTTTTCTTCCCTGACTAGAAGAGGGTTCTGCATAGGAAATTTTCTTTGTTCCCCTTTTCTTGGAGTCACTCTGTCTCCCCAACTCTCACCTGTCCATCTGTCCATTTCTCTACCCACTGATTCTTCTGACTTGTTCCAAAAAGCATTTCAGGCAGCTTACAGAAGAACAGATACCAAATAAACAGGTGAGAAAATGGGGCCAAGTTCAGACATTGAGGCTAGGAGGCGAGCCTGTGTGAGAGTTGCAGGCGTGAGACACACGCCTCAGGCCTGTGACGTATAAGATCGACAGCAACAGTGTGCCTGAGGCTCCCAGCAGACACAGGGAAACAGGGTTTGTGGGAGGTGCTCACTGGCTGTGAAATAAATAAGTGGCTTAGGAGATGCCCAGCCTTTCCAGCTACTAAGGCTTAGGAGAATATTTTGAGTTTCTTCCAAAATCAGAGTATTGCATCTTTTCTTTTTTCAGAGTTCTATGTATAGTTGGTTACATTCTATACCTGGAAATTTCTCCAAAACTGCTTCCCACGTGAGTCCCATGGCTCGGGAATGGGGTGGTTCTGCTCATTGACGGGTGTAGGCCAGAAACAGAAAATGACAGCCTCAAAGGAGCCTGGGATTTGTCAGTTATGTTTTGTCAGTGCTGTAGATTTCAGAAAACGCTTTCACCGTTTCTCTCCATCTGAGGTGGCAGCGTGCTCTCTTAGCAGCATAAGGAGCTCAGGGCCACGGGATGGTGGGGGCTGACTGCACTGCTATCAAGACAGATGTGCCAGTCACTGCAGGCGTGGTGATTTTACATAGTGCATTTCATGTTCTTTAATAGGTTTCAACAGGTAGTTAATTAACTGAGTTAATTAACATTTAAGAAATATGATGCTTTGTTGAAAAGACAGTTATAGGCAGAATATAAGTTGTGAACACTTTAAAAACGGTTTCATTACTGAAATTTTAATAGGGAAGATTTAGTTTATCTTATTTACACCTCTCTTCAAAAGTAACAAAGAAACAAGACAGAAAAAGCAGAGGATGATTTCTGTTCTTCCTCTCGGCTTGCAGGTGCCCTCACCTCCAGTGGCATCCATCCAGACACCAGCACTGACACTGGCCGTGCTCACAACTGCCTTAGCCCTGAAGACACAACTGACAAATAGAAGGGGGCTACGCCCTAAGACAGCAGGTGCTCTTACTTTGTGGGTCCTTATGTAACTGCGCGGTGTTATTCAGGATCGCCCGTTCTACACTTTGTGACGCTGCTGCCGTGTCTCCTAGTTATTTCTGTAAGTACTAGTGTAATTTTTTCAATGTGTGGTACTAGACATCTAAAAATGCTTTTTTCAGATGAAAAATAATGTGTATTTAATATAATAAGTCTGAAAAAAGGGACAAAAGTGTCTATCCTGGTCCCACTACTCAGAGATAATAATTAACACTTTTACATCTATTTTCTGTTCTTTTCATCAGTGTGTATTACATCTGTCATAAAAACCAGCGAGCACTCTGTGCCTGTTTACTGTGTGGAGACATCCATTTTCCATTCGGCTTATTACACGTTTTTCTACAGTATTCTCTCTCCCCTGGCATGATTTTTAATGACCAGTATAGCATTCTGTCTTGTGGAGGCATCGTCCATTTTACTTCGGACTTAAATAAACTTTTAAATTCCAAGTATATTTAACTGAAATACTGAAAAGAGAACTGTGGTGGTACCGAAAGGCCCCTACATCCCTTCCCCTTTTTTTCCTGAGAGTAAAAACTGCTGACAATGTGGTGTATATATTTCATGACCTTTATGCCTGTCATATATATATACACATACATACATACATGTATATGAGAAATCTATGTATATGTGTGTGTATATATGCTGTATTGAAAAATAAGGCCACACTATATGTTTTGTGCAGCTCGGTTTATTCACTGAGGTGTATATCATAGACGTCCTCCCACTCCAGACTCACCCGGTCCTTTCAGATAGAGTAGAGGGGTCTCCTGATGTGCAGTAGATTTGGTCTCTTGTGTAAGGACACCTTTGGTGGGAGAGTACTGTGGACAAGGCCTTGGACCAAGCCAAAACGCCTGCCCCTTAGTGCCCACAGCTCGCCTTCATTTACCGCATCATTGTCTTGATGGTGGATACTTAAGTTTTCTCCATTTTCCACTGTCAGAAAGGGTGTTTGACTGGCGTCCTTCTTGTACAAACATTCCTGTGATCTTGTATGAGTATTCCTTTAGTTAAGGTTTCTGGAAATTTAGTCCCTGGATGTGACAATTACATACGTCACAGGCTCCTTTCAAGTGACTCTAGAAATTCCTTCTCCTGCGGGGAATGAAAAGATGTAGAATAACTTATGTAACCAATTCTCTATCGCTGGATATGATTTCACTTCAGCTTTTCTTCCCACCATTGTAAACAGTGCTGTGTAAATGCTCTGATGAGTACATCTTTTTGAACTGATTTTTTTTCTAAACGAAACGATTCCTAAAATGGAGTTCAGTCTGTGTGTACACACATTTTTCAGAGTTTACATATCCATTGACACGTCGTCCTCCAAAAAGATCGCTCAGTTTGTTCTCTCAAAGATGGACACTACCTAGAATATTTTTTAAAAACATTTGCCAATATGATGAGCAAAACTGCTTTTTCATTGTTTTAGTTTGCACTTGATGACCAGTGAGGTATTGAGCATTTTTCACTCATTAGCCATCTGACTTTTAAAAGGTGAATGATCCCTTTTGTCCTTTGCACACATTTAAGTGAGGGAGCTTCTTGTTGCTTTGTGACAGCTCTTTGTATGTTATGAACATTAACCCCTTGTCTTCATTAACATGTATCACAGAGCTTTTTCTTGTCATTTCTTGCCTTTCATTTTGTTCAGTAGGTTTATTTTTGTTGTGGCCGAAAATAATCTTAAGACAGTAAATGTCTTCTTTTTGGGTTTTATCCTTGATAGTATTCTTAGAAATACTTTCTTATAATGGTATATATCTCCTCTGTAGGATTTTTTAATCTCTATGATGGAGATGATAATACTACTTTTTATAGTGAGGAGAAGTTGAATTACTATAAGCAAAGAGTTGTATTTGCTGTTATTAGTACTTTCTAATATTTACATCACTATCTGTAATTTTTCTTGTGGTCATTATGACTGGAATAGAATTTGTTTTTTCCAGGTGATTCTCTGATTGTCCCAAGACAATTATTGAATTCATACTTTGCTCTTTGATTTGAAATCCCACCTGTACAAAATATTTATGTACACTAGAGTCTCTTTTTGAGCTCATGGTTTATTTCTGTCAGTCTTACTTTCTTACTCCAGTGCTATATCTTACATATTGTAAAAATTTATTTAATATCTGACAGTGCGACTTTTTTTATTCTTTTTTCCATCCCCAATTTTCTTGTCTAGTATTATCACTTTATTATTACTGAAGTGTTCCAAAATATTTTGTTCAAGTTAAAAAAAAACAGATAAGAGCTGTCATGGGATTTTTTAGTAAGTTTTGAATTATCTTTAGGAGAACGTTCATCTTTACAAAACTGCTTTCCTCCATACAATATGTTGATGTCTCTGCATTCACACTTCTTACTTTAACCCTCAGTACAGTCCTGTGTTTCTCCATGTAAAACATGGGCATTGTTTTTGAGTTTATTCCAGATTATTGTTGATGTTTTGTTAATTTTGTAAGTGAGAATTTTTTGCTATTATATTTTTTAACTGTTAAAACTGACACCTAGGAAGGCAGATTCAATTTGTAAATACTCACTTTGTAACTTGTCATTTAAAATTGTAAGTATTAAGTACTTGTTACAGAATAGTTTCTTTTCTGTTTTTAAAAATTTGTTTCCAAGATTCTCAAAATGGTCATAGCTAAGTAGTATAGGTGGGGAGACAGATGGAGAGAGGTAGTGTGGCTCATGTACAAACTGTGAGCACTTTCATGGCTGCCTTTATGCTGGAAAAGCCGCTGAAGAGCCCAGGTAAGACCAGGGGTGGCTTTGTACGCACTTGAAAGCCAGCTTTCCTGCCTGTATGGAGAAGCCTGGTGAGTGAGGCAGGTATATGATCAAGGTCGAATGGAGGTTATTGGCTGCACAGAGCACTGTGTCTGTGAGAACAGGATACCATCGCCATGGAAAATGCTTGGTGCCAGGAACAATGCAGGGAGCTGGGAAGCCTGTCTGTTAAGGATTTTCCAGCCCTGGGAGTGGGAAGATCAGACTCTCCATTCAGATCTGAGTTTGAATTCATCCTCTTTAGTTTACTGGTCCTCTGACTTTTCTCAAGTTATACATCCTCTTTGAACTCCTGTTTTCTTGTCTCTCAAAACAGGAGAATTACGGCCTGCTGCTAGAGTGTTTGATCAGGGTAAATAATTTGTGTCTATAAGATGCCATGTACAGTCACAATCTCAGTGAGAAATGGGCTGTCACCTCTTCTTCTGCAACTCAGTGCTTGATGAGACATGGGGGAAAGCCAGTCCCTAATTTGTGTGTGATGCAAGTAGGAACAAAATTAAAGTCTTGCCTTTCCCTAGTAGTATTCTTACTCCTTTGCTTCATTTACTTCTTTCCTCCTTTCCTTTCCCCTTTCCCCTCCTCCATGAAAAGATCCTGGGACTCTCTCTGAACACTAGATTCAAGTTACTTTAAAGGTTGGCTCATCCTCATGAAATGACAGTAACATAAAAAAAATCTGTACACATCCCAGAATGCATTGTATTTGATTTACACAAACACACGCGTGCACAAAAACACACACACAATCAGGCTACCTCCCACTTGCAGAGGGAGAAGGAACACTTTTTCTGAGTTTTCATTCACTGAGCGTGAGAACAAAGTCTCTTACGCAGACTTTCACCAGCCTTCGTGCATGGTGTTTTTAATTGGATTTCTGCTTTTTGGCCATAGATATAGTATCCTAATAGAAGAGAGAAAGTGAAGACATAGACATTCTGCTGAGATATTGGTGTCATCATATTTGAGTTGGAAAGGGCTTAAGACAGCATAGAGTCATAACTTTTTATGGGTAAGAATCCATGATGGTGTAACTTGGACAAGAACCTGGGTCTTCTGCCATCTTGTCCATGTGGGTGAAAAGGCAACTGGGTGGGGGATGGTAGGGATCTTTCTTGCTTTAGTTCCATGGTCTTGCTAGTTTTCATTGCTCAGCTGCCTTTAGTTTATGTCCATGAGGCCTCTCATGGGAAGGTCACTCTGTCCTGATAGATTGTTTCTTATCAGCAAAAAGCTCTGGACCCACTCATATTTCCCAGAGTTTTCTGCTGACCTGCTGACACTTTATATAAATGAGACCAAGAAACTACTGAATATAAAATCCTTATTGTTATCATTTGCCCTCGAGTTCCATAGGAATGGGGTGCTGTCTCAGGCTGTCTAATGCTAGATCTGAACAAAGATAGGGTGATAGGCTGTGCTGCTGGACCTCCACAGTCGAAGGGGATTTCCACCTTAGTTTTTAGAATCAGGCAGATGAGTTCAAATATTGCCTTTACCAGTAATTATCTTTGTGACTTGGGGGAGAAACTGTACTATTTTGTGTCCAATTTTCTTTGTTTGTAAATAAGTTCAGTATTTATTTTAAGGTTTCAGTTTTAGAATTGAATGAGCTAATTCCCTCATTTATACCTAAAATAGTGATCGCGTGGTTCTATGCTGGTGCCTTGGAGGTTGATTACTATGGGACTCGGCAGTGAGAATGGGGGTGGTGGACCCCTGGATAATAGAGCTTATATTCCAGGATATGCTTGTAAAAGACTGGATGTGCAGTGGATTTTTAGTAAATATCCACTTCTTTCCTACTCTGCTTTGATTGTGTATATATCTTTATACTAATATATGAACAATTTTTATTGCAATTTAAATATCTTTGTAGTATTTACAATATGTAGCTATAAAAAATACGTGAAATAAAATGATTTGACTTTTATTTTCTTTTCAATAAGCAAAACAAAATAAAATAGAAAAGAACAAAGTTTTGAAGGAGTAGAAATAATTTTATTTCCATGGAATCAATTCCGAATAATAGGTTTTTTGGTCGTGTTGTTAAACAGCATATAAAATTGATTGGTTGTGACATACTGGAAATGAGGAAACAGTGGAGACATACTACCTCTAATGCAGTCATTTATTTACCAAGTCCAAACTCGTTCTGCTTGCTGCATGACAGGCCAATAAATCAGGAAATGAGCTTTTGGAGTAAGGAGTAGTGACTTTATTTGAAAAGCTGGCAGACTCAGAAGATGGCATACTGATATCCAGGAGAACTCTCTTCCCCAAGTCAGAATTCAGTCTCCTTTTATACTAAAAAGTGGTGGGGGTGTGGTTGGTTGTTGCAAACTTCTTGCTGTATGAATTGATTTCCTTGGAATCCTTTGTTCTTGCAGCTGTCCATGTGGGTCAAATCATGGCGCCCCTGTAAAACCTCAAAAAAAACAAAGTTTATTCTTTATTTTGCAACTTGCCATCTCTACATAAGTGTAGAAGAGCTAACATCCTTAAAGATCAGAGCCCGCAGAATAGGCCCTCCTGGATACTTCAGGCTAAAGGCAACTTTCTTTTACAAAAGGTGCAGAGATAACAAGTCTTAGCCTAGAAAACAGGGTACAGGTTTAAAGCCAAATGAACACATCTAACATGGAGTCAAATTTGTTCTTTTCTATTACAATTTCTTTTTCCACCTCATAGATAATTTTAGTAAGAAACATGAGCAATTTTTTTACTTTTGCTTCTTAATAACGGATAAGTGGCCCAACTACAGTTTTGTGAACAGGGATGCTGTGCGGGCATAGGGGTCACAGCAAACTCTTGTTGGGGGTGGTCGACCCTGCAACATGTCTGATGCCCTGTGAGTGTTGGTGAGGGTCCCCCTAACCAGGGGCTCTCTTCAGGAACCACCATGTGGGCATTGATCTCTGGAGACTTCTTTTTCAGCTGTAGGAAATTTTTTTAGATGCTGTGATGAAAAAATCACTACAGCTGGGGATAATCAGGGAATAAAGGAAGGGGAAAAGGGCTTGGAGTAGTGTAGAAGAGAAGGACAGAAGATCAGGGAGCCTGGGGGCTTGGGGGCAGGGCCTCGGGAGAGAGAGTAGCAGAGGTGGGGAGGGGCCCGGCTCCAGAACCAGCTCCTGCACCTTTCCCTGCACCCAAGCCTCACAGCTTTTAATTGGGCCCAAGACTCTTTCCTGTCTGGATGTAACCCTGGGCAGAACGTTGAGAATCGAAGGTAAGGGGTGGGCAGCACTCACCTAGGGGGTCACTGAGGACTTTGGTCAAGTCCACAGTGCCTTTTCTAGTCATGTGTCTTCACTTGTTCTTTATCTCAGGATCTGAGAAGCAGGAGCAGGGAAATCAGGGAGAGATCCAGGAAGATATTTGACTCTGTTAAGAGACGACAGTCACAGCGACACGGGGAGCAAGGACACTTGCAGCAAAGTAAAATGACTTCACAACTATTGCATCAGAGCTGCAGGTGTGAGAGAGCCTAAGCCTGTCTCAGAGTGCAGGGGACAAGAGGAAAGGAATGGTAAAATTAACACTGACAATTGAAATTTTGTTAAATAGCCTGCTAATATTAATTGTATCAAATGAATGTATGCAGGTGTATTTCTATGATAATTTATAGGTACACACAATCCCACCAGCCCCTCTTTCTCCCATCGGGGATGGGCTTTCTCAAGCACAGTGCCCCTCCTGGTTGAGTGGGCCACGCTGCGGGTCCTCGCCTGGGGCCAGGCTGCTGCAGGGCACTGAGTCCCCGAGGCACGGCCTGGGAGACATGACAGGAACATCTCTGCTCATAACTGAGAGCCTCCGTTTCCCCCTGCAGTGTAAGAATGCCGGTGACTCAGTTAGAAGCATGCATCCAACCCGTCCTTCCGTGTCATCACCATCTAGAATCGATGCCTGAATCTTCTGAATTTCTCCAGAATGTGGTTTAAAATCACCTTCGACAATTGAGTGTGTGTCCTCTTACAAGTGGAGGAATTGCTGCCGTTTCCCGGGAACTTACTCACCACTAGTCCATCTGATTTTTCTGTGCTAGGATTCAGTATGGCCTGCTAAAAATTCTGCAGTCAGATCTTGAAACACTGATGAAGAGGATTATTTATTTTATTTCTTTATATCATAGTGTTTTACTTTCAAAATTCAGAGTTTTCGGTTCTTTAAAAAATTTTTTGGGGGGTTGGAGAATCAACGTTTCTCTTACCATCTTTGTGACCTGTTGCTATATGCCTCTCACCTGTCTTCTGTCACTTGTGAGGCAGTTCCATTTGTGACCCTGTCCGGTTTGTTCATGTTATAAAATATAAAGTCTGTAAAAGTACAGTCCCTTTTACTCCGAAGACATTCCACAAGTACTACTTAAATCTGGGTGTGGTTTTTAGAAGACAGAATCATTAGAACATGTACTTGCAGGTTGCTAGTGCAAAATCCCCAAATCAATAGTCTAGCTCAACATCTAAAATCTTTCTAATCTACCTTGGATTTGTATGGATAAGTGAAGCAGTTTGCTAAGAAATCAAGACCAGGTTTAGAATACAGGCTGGTGTAGCTCAGCAGGTCCTCCCATGCTGATGCTCTGCCAGAGGGTGGGGCCAAGGGGAGAGGGCGTGTCCTGCCCTCCCTGAGCTGACAGTTTGACGGCAAAGACCTTCACCAGGTGAAGAACTGGGAGTTTCTTCTAAGAAGAGTGGGTTTGAAAAGAGTCCTAAAAGCGAGGGAGTGACACAATCCCATTTGTCTCAAGTAGGGGAGAGCGGCTTTAGGGCCACTTGGGAGACTCGTGAGTCCAGGAGTGCAGTGTTGGTGGCTTCCACTTGAGCGGTGGGACGGTTAATGTGTTAAAGCAAACAGATTGAAGACATGTTTCGATGGTAAATAAGAAAGGATGAATGCTGTCTGTGAAGTTAGAATGGAGTAAGGCCCAGGTTTCTGGGTGGATTAATGAGGTAAATGATAGTCCTGCTGTGCTGTGATGAGGGAAACCTGCAGAGGGAATTCTGGGGAAAATCTGATGAGTTCAGCTGTGGGTAAATGAAAGGCTGTTAGATGTGTGGACTGGGAGCTCTGGTGAGATCCAGTAGTGAGTAGGGGGAGGGGAGAGAGTCTTTCAAATCATTTTGTCTTGTGAACATACAAATAAGGATGAGCAATGACACACTTAACACCTCTATATTTTGGATTTAAAACCCAGTATACATTTTGCATTATTGACTGCAGAGGTTCTTAATTTTTTTAAGAGAAATAAAATAAATAGAAACAAAATAGTGGAGTTAATCAACATCTTAGATTTGATGTGTGTCCTTGTGTATATTTTGATACCTCATCTGTTTATAACTATAATCTACAAAAAGTTAACTTGCTTAGCATAAGAGTTAAACAGAGGGACGTGACACACACTGTTAGGGGTTGAAGCTGATCACCTTGGGCAAATTATGTCGCCTCTCTGTGCCTTAGTTGCATCTTCTGTGACTGCCCCTGGGCCCCTCATCACAGCTGATTTCCTAGACTTGATGTTGGGAGGGAGGCTGCTGAAGGGAGTAAGAAGTGGCAACTGCTAGGGATACTGAAGAGTGAGACAAAAGCAGATTAAAGCCTATAAACTTAGTACAAATACCCTCAAAAGAGAAAGAAACCCGCAGTGTTTTGAGCCACAGCGTAAGGAAAACAAAATCACGTGGACCCAATTCTCTTGAACATCTGAGTATTGTGGGTGGGAGGGTGTCATCAAAAAATTGTCGAGAAAAGGCCTTTTGGTTTCCCTTGACGTTTCCAGTAAGGGTGAGTAGCATAAGCAAAACCCCCCCCTGGTTCACAGTGGAAGGTGCCTTTTTGTGCAAAACTGACCAAAGGTTGGAAACCAGTCTTCAGCGGTGCTGGTAAATGAAGAGACTTCTGGATTGGGTGGGGCACTTGCTGTGACTTCCAGGTGACCTGCTGGTTGGGGACTGTTAGGCGGGCAGTAGGTTTGCAGGGAGACCCGGGCATAATCCCTTGCTCTGAGGCTTCTGGTCTGACTGGCAAACCTGGGCACCCGCAGTCCTAATGGGGCAGCTCGTGATGTGGCCTGGGACACCTGCTGTGCTGAGGGCGAGAAGAGGGTTTCCCTGAGGGGGTGTCCCTACGGAGAGTGGAAACGTCCTCCTGCAGGGGAGGAAGAGCCTCTGAGCAGGGTGCTGGATGCACAGGCAAGACCACCCTGAGCATGGAGGGTTTGGGAAGCCGGAAGTCATACAGTGGCCCGAGCAGCCTTGTTCCTGAGAGACTGGAGGTAAAAGATGCTGAAAAGGCAGGCTAGGTTCAGACCCTGTGGTGGGTTATGAGTGACAGGAAAGGACTGGTCAGGCAGGCACGAGAGAACCCTGTGGGCATCCCAGCTGGTGTGTCACGCCGGAGGGAGGAGCAGAGTTATAGACTTTGCCACTTATTAGCTTTGTGACTTTGAGCAAGATCACCCCAGTTCTCTCTATATATATCTTCATCTGTAAAGTGACACAGTGACAAGCTAGTGTCATCAGAAGGCTTAGTTTAGCTCTGATCCTCTGTGTCCAGTCCTGTCAGTGCTGCCCTGTGAGGTTCTGCAGCGGCTGCTCTTACCCTGAGATGGGAGGGCGTAGAGGGACATTGTAGCACCCGAGGGCAGGATGGGTTTGCTTTAAAAGCAGACATGTTGCCGCCTGCAGCTGCAGACCTGCAGGCAGTTTGATTGATGGTCGTGGAGAGAACTTTGGAGGCCTTAGCGTCGTCTTAAAACTTGTATTCACTTAGGGACCGGATTTGCCTTTGCTGATTAATGTTGAAGATTTGGGCTTCTGGCAAAGCTGTTTTCAGAGATGGGTATATACGTAACATATCGTATAAAATAAAATGATTTTCTTAACGTGTGGGACTTTGCAGTTGTTGGGAACAGCTCTGTTGCTCTGGTCTCCACGGAGGACACTAGGGGTCAGCAGAGCGTGCGGGAGGGCAGGCAACCCACAGTGCTTTTGCCGGCTGTTCTCCCCAGTAGGGCAGTCTGCTGAGTTGACTCTTCTCTGAGTTTGGTTACCAGATGAGCAGACAGCAAAGTAATGAGTTCTGGTGGGACTGTATAATGACAGGAAGAAAGAGGAACCACTAGTTTTTCAGGACTAGAACACGCTTTTGGTTACTGATCCAGTGTATTCCATTACAGAAGTGATGAGTTGTGTCTATTCTGGGAGTTGATTGAAATAAACGTTCAGCCTAAAATTAAGAGTTGTGTTTCATTTGGCGGGAGGACTCAAGCCGGGATGACAGCCTCTCAGATCACTCTGAGGAACTGCTCCCAAGAGGTATGGGAAGAGCTAGGATATACAGGAGCTTTACAACAAAGACCAGGTAGTTGGAACAATAAAAGATTGCTTGTTATCTAAAGAAAGCCAGGTATCTCAAGTTCAAGTATGTAGTGGTTTTCTATGTATGGGAGGAAGCAAACATTTGGACTCACTGAATTCATACTTTAACAAGCACCTAGCTATATAGGGCAAGTATCCTGTCCTTTCTTATTCTGAGTCTGCTCAGAGGGCACCAATATGAGTGGCTGAGAGGCTGGGCTGCAGGCCTGTACTCGCTGGGGTGTGGCAGTGGCTGCTGATGGCTTGGCTTCAGGATTCTTTGTTTACTGACATGGTTGCAGTATTTTCTTTCACATTGTAGTACTTTCATTCACAGTGCTCCCCCTTGGTCCTAAATTCGACCAATATTTTGAGAGACGTTTCATGACCAATTTTGTCCCAGGGTGCTAGGATGGCTCATTCCTAGTTCAGGTGAAGTATCTTCTGAGCTGCCATTCAAGGTGTTAGTTTTTTATCAGACCCTGTTGATACTAAAAGTTCTCTGGATCGCCTGTCTTACTAGTCTATTATGATCCAGGAATTGTTTACCCTTCGTTGCTCATTACCATAACTAGAATCACAGTATTACAATTATTTTACACAGAGTTATAAATTTTATCTATTCCTTCAAGATGTTTAGCCATCATCAATTTTGTAGGCCTAGTTACACATTGGGAAATGTAACAGACAACAATTTTATTATATAGACAGAATATAAGTAATTCAGCTAGTAACGTTTATAAAGTCATGAGTAAGAATTTAATAGTCGAGAAGTTATATTTTTGGGTTAAAATTTTCCTTGTGTTCCTGATTGAGTTTGAGTGATCTTATCAGAAATTTCATATTTATGGTCAGGGTCAGAGCAGGTATTAATTGGCCAGGTGAGGTCTCCCACCTTGTAAGATCAATAGTGGCCTAAACAGAACTATAATTTCTTTTTAGAATAACATTTCTGAGGGCTATCTAGTTAGAGCCTTGGAGTAGGGAAACCCACCAAGGTAACACAGAAGTACTAGACATAGGTAATTTACCATAAACTTAGCAGCTGGAGTAGTTCATAATCAAAGGTAGGAGAAATTATCAAAGTAATTGGCATACAGGCCTGGTTCTGTGTCTTGGGTCTGCAGTCTTCTTCAAATGTTGACTTCTTCTCATCCTGACCTGGTAGATTCTTCTCCATTTGGGCATTGTTTTAAGGTGAGCAGTGCTCTATAGGCCAGTGCACTGCAGGGGCTGTTTCTGATAGGAAATGAATCTGAAAGTCCATTTCCTTCAGCTTTGGTGTGTATGGTCTTGTTAAGAGTACCTGATAAAGGGTCCTTCCATTCAGGTTGGAGACAGTTCTTTAAGTCATGCCTGTACCAGTATGTATATTCCCCTGGCTTCTGGTCATGGGGCATTGGATCTTTACCAAGGATAGATTACTGAGCCTCAGAAACAAACCTAGAGTGTTCTTTTCATAATTCAATTAAACTTTACAGCAATGTGACATAACAGCAAGGAATGATCTGGGAAATGTCTAAGTAAATATAGACCTCAATCAACAAAACTAGAAATTATATCCACTAAAATATAATCTTTTTTCTCTCTAGAGTTACCCTCAGTTTTCTCAATTATAGTCAAATCAAGATTAATTTATTTACAAGCTAAGTCTGATTATTTGATTATATAGGCTTTTTTTAAATTGGCTGTGTTGGAACTTTTAATAAGGACTCTCAGGGTAGAATGTTAATAAGGTTTTCTTAGGCCCAGAATGCCTCGTCAAGGGCTTGTCATGGATTTCTGCCTTACAGATTTAGGTAAATTCTTTTCTCTTTAAAATCCTTAAAATACTTTGAGATTGCTATATCTGTTAGGAGATGATCTTCCTCATTTGTCTGATAGAGCCACTGGGGACCTTAGAGTTTTTAGTCTCTTAAGGGATCAGATAGAGAGAAAAGATAACTGTTCCAAGTCTGCGTACATAAGTATAATTTATCAAATTTCTGTGAAACATAACTAGCTTGAGGAGAAGAGTTTCTTTATGTCTGGGAAACAGGTTAAAAGCCAGTAGTATTTCAGACAAAATCAAAAATTATAACCATATTCACCAGTTTACTCAGTCCCATGTAACTAATTCTTTTACTCAGAGTATCCATTAGACCTTTAAAATTACTTACCCAGTTTAGTTCAGTGCTATAATTTGAAATTCATTTGAAATCAATAAATCTCCTTGAAGAGAAAGCAATTTGCAAAATCACCAGAAGGAAACAATTAACTGTATATAAATGACAAGTGATTTAAAAGCATGGTTAAACAACGTTACACTATAATCGATAAAGAAAGCTGGTCACTATAACTAGAATTATGACTGGTAACATTTCAGATATACCAGAATTTTAGGGAATCCATATAATTTCTAGAATATCTATATTAATAATATTTTCTCATACAATATAACCTAGGAAGATCTATTATTCATTTGACAATACCATGTTATTTAACATGCCAAATGAAACTTACTACTTTAAAATCTCTCTTTGGGATGTTTCAGGGGCCCTCTGTAGCATCCCAAACTTAACTGGAGATTAAAAGAACTTTAATTAGAAATTGATATTTGGGGAGCTTGTTAAAAGTTTTCAGAACACTTGCTCAGATAAACATATAGATCACTGTAAAGTAGTTCTTTTTCATTAACAAGAAAATACGTTAAAGGTAAAAGCAGAACAGGTCAGTTATGTGGTATAAGAAGCTTTACAATTTGTTATTGAAAGTGGATTAACATTTTTAGAAAATTTTGTCATCTTAACAGAGAGAAAACCAAATCTAGTCTTCTACCAGATTACTTCTAAGATTCATTTACTTTGCCCAAGTTGATTCTAAACTTAGACAATTCCGACAACGTACAAAACCCTTTCCTCAGGGTTCCTCTTCCACAAGCGTTCCACAGCTTTCTATACTCACATTAGTGTGTCCTTTATTTTCTCTTCCATTCAGAAGTAACCAGCTTCAGAAGAAAGTCACTATTTTTTATTAACAAAATATAATTACATTCATATATCTTCCTTTACACATTTATCTTACTTTCCTAGGATACTGAGATTATACCCTTAATAATAGAGATTATTTCAGGGTAGCACCAACCATTTATTAATTTTTCTAAACACCTTTACTTTCTCTGTAAGGGTAAGTTAAATGTTAAATAATTCATATTACAATCTTATTTTATCTGAAAGTGTCATAGCTATTTAATAAACTCCTATCATTTAACTTAATTTAGCACAACTCTAGAATTTAAAGATACCAAACATTTAGAGAGTATCTTAACCATACATTTTAAAAATATATTTTAAAAATTTACCCAAAGCTCTCATCTCATTTGCATTTAATTTAGTTAAAATTTTACTACACCACATTACTATTTTTTTTCTTGACAATTCTGCAACAGATATAACAGGATCTTATTTGACTTTCATTAAAACTAGGTACAGTAAAGGTATTGTACTTAATATTGATGACTTTAAAGATGTCTATATTAATTAGAACATACTTAAACTAAACAATACCAAGTGTAATCTTAATATTGAATATTTTCCAGTTCACGTAACGCTGAAAGTCAATTTGGTCAGTTTTTATTTTAAAAATACTTAATTTGTAAGCTCTTATTTTTTTTACGTCAAATAAGCAGAGATCTTTGACTTTGATTTTTTTTTTCAGCTGTAGAAATATGTCACATCTATAATGTGTACGCAGGATTATAAACAGACAAAAGCTAGAGATCTCATAGGTTCACTTTAAAACTTACTTATAAGATAGGTATAATAATAGTTGGAGTAAGCTGAATTTGCTTGCTCAAATCACTAAGGCTTACTATTTATGAAACCGACATTTAAGATTTCTTGACAAATGCTGAAGGACACGTCAGAGTTATGAGTTCTAAAATGCCAAAAATTTCTTGGCCTTAAGTATTATCTCGTTGAGCTAATTAGGCTCAGTCTAGGTCACTGTTTGCTGTATTTATATTTCTGATCTGCAAGACAAAGACAGATGCTTCCAGTTCCCCAGAGAACTGCTCTGTCACGCAGATCCAATTGTATCTCCTTAATTGGCTTTTTTTTGTATCAGTGAGAAGAGCTGTAAACAAAGAATTCCATGTTTTAAAACTTTAAGATTTACTTTAGCATGTCTTCCAAAGCTTGCATAAGGTATTTAGTGAGGTCTCTTTTCCTTGGGTTATAAGTTAAACCCAGGGTAAACCTCTTACTTTATTGTCTATTAGCCACTGAATATTAGTTTTTAATTTTACGTTATATTGGAAGGCTCACGAAACTCTATTGGTTTACTTTACTTTGTTCAATTAATATTTTCTAAGGGACAGATATGTGCCCAGCCTTATAATACCAAGAAGGGGAAGCGTTTTTCCATTGAAATATATCTATCCCACAATATAATTAAGCAAATGTTTTATATAAAGCCCATTTAATATACCAATTTTACAAACTTTATCTCAATTTTATTAAATCTCGTACCTTTAATTTTTATATTTATTAGGTTTAATCAGTAATTCCTATTTCTAGAAGGAGTGTCAGAAGCTATTTTTTTGTGTGTGTGCATTGTATCTAATTATATAGAAAAGTCTCTGGGATTCCCAAGTTTCAGCCAAAGAGCTTAGGCCCTTCTCAATTTTCAATTTGATTAATAGGTCTGTTGTCCCAATCATTGATCAAGTATTTCAGTCTATAAATATGTATTTTTTTAGCTCTATAAATACATGTATTTTAAACTGTGCTAAAGCGGACTTGTTTGAACTTTAATGTTGGGGGGGAGTAGGTGATCTCTTTGGCCCTTTTTTTTTTTTACTTTACATAGTGTAGTATCAAAACCTTGTATCTAAATCCAAAAATGTCCATTTTATTTATCTCATTCAAAATAACCATATAAAAATATTTATCCATTTGGGATAAGCCCCTTATCTTTATTTTTTTTGACATTTTTACAATCCTTTTTCCAGTTATTCAGCCTAATTAACATTAATTATTCTAAGTATTTATTAGCATCCCTAAAACCATTGATCGGAAAGGAAAAACACAAATGTAGGTTTTCAAACCAGTTTTTTTTTTTTTAACTAATTTCTTAGGTTAACCATTAGATATATTTTTCTACCTTTAAACTTGATTTTAATAGGTACCAATAAAACGGCTGTTTATAATGAGAGCTCTTTCAACTTTCACCAATTTAAAAGTTTTCCCAAATTAAAGGATCCATCATATGGCCATCAATTTATATATATATATATAAAGTGATTTTAAACCAATAAGATGAAGAGGCTTTTCCACATGACAGTGGGGGTGTTGCATAAATAAAATTCAAAAGTTTACTTTCCAAAAGCTAAAAGCCTTTGTGGTCCAGGCTGATGGAACAACGGTTAAGATGGCAAAATATCTGAAAATTGGTACAATCAAAGGATTTTTGAGAATCCCAATTTATTTGCGTGGCCACAATATGTACACAATACTTGTACCTTTTGTATGACAGAGTCCAAGGTGTCGTTTAAAAAAAAAGAAACACATATATACATACATACACACACATAAAACACCCAGAGTAAGATAAAACATTTACATTTCAAGGACACAGGAAGAGAAATCCAAGTTCCCCCTAAATGGGATTTTGTTCTTATAAGTTCAGAATTCCAAAAAATATTTTATCAGGCCTGGTTAGTTACTTTCAGGGTAAGTTTTTTTTCTAATTCCTAATGAATGTTGTAAGTTTTGTACGTATATAAACCTGGCTAGTGTATTAGTTGGAGGCTGGCAATCTGTCATTTCTTTTTCTTTTCTGTTCTGTGTTTTTTTTTTTTAATTTTTTTTTGAAAGTTCTATTTCCCATTGTAAGGTCGGGTTCTCAGAATAAAATTGCTGGTAAGATTTCCCACAGGGACAACACTATGGCATGAAGTCTTTGCCTCTACCATTCCTGTAATTTTCTCCATCACCCAAGAAAGCTGTTACCAGCCAGGAGGAGGGTCCCATTTTTGGAGTTGAAAGGTTCCTCATAAGAGTTTTACTTCTATTCCGAAAAATTCAATGGAGGTAACCAAATCGAGGACAACATTAGACCAGCCTCTTACCTAACCACTTAGTCCTGAACCCAGTGTCTTACAACTGGGACCCACTCAGGACGTTTTCACTGGGTGAGTATTTTCCTGGTATGTTTCCACCAGCCCCACTTCAGACGTCTCCTCAAGGTGGGTGTTTCCTGTTATCTTTCAACCAGGCCCCACCCAGTATGTCTCCACTGGGTGGGTTATTCCCCCCAGTATCTTTCAACTGGAGGGCCAGGTACCTGGATACACCACAAAATAAAACTCAGGATCATCAACCAATATGGGAGATCCGAGAACCAGGAGAGACTCACCCAAATTCATCTGGATTCCCCAAGGAGGCAGATGGGCACAAAGTGCCAATGCTGGTACCAAGGCTCCGGTAACTCTGAGAGTTCAGCTGGAGAGAAGTCTGCTCTGGGTCCCTTCCTGGTGTCCAAAACTTTTGACTGAAATACATGTGCAGCCTAAAAGTTAAGAGTTATGTTTTATTTGGCGGGAGGACTCGAGCCGGGATGACAGCCTCTCAGATCGCTCGGAGGGACTGTTCCCAAGTGGTTGAGGAGGAGCTAGGATATATAGGAGCTTTACAACAAAGACAAGGTTGTTGGAACAATAAAAGATTGCTTGTTATCTAAAGTAAGCCAGGTATCTCAAGTTCAAGAATTTAGTGCTTTTCCATGTATGGGAGGAAGCAAACATTTTGACTCACTGAATTCATTCTTTAGACAAGCACCTAGCTATCTAGGGCAAGTATCCTGTCCTTTCTTATTCTGAGTCTGCTCAGAGGGCACCGTTGTGAGTGGCTGTAGAGGCTGGGCTGCAGGCCTGTCCTCGCTGGGGTGTGTTGGCAGCCACTGATGATTTGGTTTCAGCATTCTTTGTTTACTGACATGGTTGCAGTATTTTCATTCACACTGTAGTATTTTCGGTCACAAAATGATTATGGATAATCTGCAAACTTGGAAAGCAACCGAGATGGAATTACTTCAGGTACCTTCTAATTTAATAAGCCGTGTGCAAACATAAACATGGAGGAAGCATACAAAAGGATTTGGTGGTGTAGGGAAGGTGTTCTGCACATTACAGGAGAAGGCAGAATTCCTTTTCTTTGTGGGCAGGGACGTAAGCCCACCTTTCTTTTCTGTAGTGGTTCCTGAGAACAGTTTATGGTAATTAATGAACATTGAGAAACGGTGGCAAACATTGCATTCAAGAGCTGGCAAGCTGCAAACTTGTGTATTGGACAGGTGGATTTCATAGGCAAGTGGTCAAGTGGATGGGAGAGAGATGGAGCCCAGGCCTGTACCCAGATTCAGGTTTAAATCGCCATTTCCTCACAATGGGGCCTTGGACTAGAGTGTAACCTCTCCTAACCTGTTGGTGACTCTGTGAAATGGGCATGATAATATTGGTTTCTACCTGGGATTGTTGTAAGTTGTAAAGAGTATTATAGCACACATGAAGCACTTAACACACTGGCACTTAGCAGTGTTCACTGTGTGTGGACGTCCCGCTTCGCGTGTGTCAGAGTCGTAAAGGCAGCATTTGTCTGTTGAGGATGCACTGGTAGCCCCTTGAATAGGTTGTGAATTTGGTTATTTCCTTTTGGTAAATCTGTGTGCCATGGGCAGTTATTTTCATGGACAGATGAGGAATCTCAGGGTAAAGAAGACTGTGTAATTTGCCCAAAGTCAGACCATAATTTTGGGTGCAGGGGCCTCAGTTCAGCATGGGCCCCTGGGCCTTCTGCCCTCTCCTCTCAGCACCTGAGCCAGATGTGTGCTCGGCTGTCTCCCAGCCCAGAATATCCAGCAGGGAGCAAGACATACCTGGCCCTGTGCTGCTTGAGCAAAACTCCGGGGTGGAGGCAGTTACAAAATGGATAAACATAAAAACAGATGACTGCAAACTGTGATCAGCTATGAGAAGGAAAGGAACAGACCTTGCCGTGCAGCGCTGGGAGCTTACCCGTCGGGGCTGCTCTGGGGGCGTTCATCTCAGCTAAACAAGCTCTGCTGCTGCACAAAGGCAGGAAGGCAGGGCACGTGTGACCAGGTAGACTGGGCCTCGTTAGTCATACTCATTCCCCATTAAGCGGCAGCTGTCATGGGCACTTACCTAGTAAACAGATGTTGGCCATAATCATCACGCACTTTGCTTGGTAGTTTTATTGGCCCCACCTTTGAGATGAGGTCATTGAAGCTGGGGAGTTTGCTGCATGCCCGTGATTACCGTGAAAATACCCCCACTGGTCTTTCAACCTAGACTGGCGTGGCTGTCATGCCCCAGCCCTGTGAATGGCATCGTGTAGCTTCTCCCAAGTGGCCCAAATGACTGATATTGATTTTCTTAATTCGTAGGAAATGGTATGTGACAGTAGGAGAAAAAGGTAGTAAGAAATTGTTTGGAAAACTAGAAAAAAATTCAATTCTTCCCCAGCTGGGGGAATGTAAGCTCTGTCACACACTCCACTCACTGCCTGTCACCTCCTCCCTGCCGACTCCGTGTTCAGAAGCCACTCTGAGCCTTTGAAGAACATTTTGCCTCATGACACTGTTGACTAGGACCTGCGACCTCTCTGTCCCTGGTTAACAGTCTATTCAAAGCCATTTAAATTTTATGCAGGCTCCTCCGCTCAGATGTAAGAATAGCCTCTTTAAACTTCTTGATGCAGCGCCTTAATGTTGATCTTGTGAAGGAAACCTAGTGAAAACCTGGGATGTATGCATATAGTGACCGTAAACTCAGCACTTTGTGAAGTTCAGAATCAGATGGGTGGGAGACTCAGGAAAGGCTTTTTAAGGTAGAAAGGGGAAAGTGAAAGGACGCAGGCTGTGTAAGACTGAAACATCTCGGTCCCAGCCAGCAAGGCACCTGCGTTCAGGATGGTGGGTGGAGAGTGCAGAGTTGTCACAAAGAAAGAAGTGGTGGGATGGGAGGGAGGACAGTTAGGTACTTTACTGGGGAGGGAAATAGTGGGCTGAACATTTCCTGGTTGAACAAGAGGACTGTGACATGATGTGCTTGTATTTTGGAGAGAAGGGTTTTGTGGGGACAGGCCTAGGGAGAACGCTCTGTGGCTGGGGAGTCAGCACAACAAAGAAACATAGAGAAACGGGCAGACCCCAGGGCCCCTGCTGGGGGAGATGCTGCCCACCAATTCGAGCCCTTGGGGCTGCTTCTGTCCCTTAGCCGGGGCCTTAGAGCTCCCTTCACAACCCAGTCCTGTTGATACTAGAAAAAATAAGTGGGGCATGAGAAGGGCTGTGTCCCAGGCTTTGGTTGAGCCCCTTGGATGTGCCCTGCCAGATGTGGGTACTTGGCTTCATGCAGGAAAGTATTCAAGGGCAAGCCACTGTTGAGTAAAGGTAGATTTATTCAGAGAGATTTGTTGAAAGGCAAGAGATATTCCACGATGTGTGGGGGTTTGATGCTCAGATTAAAAGTAGGTACACACTCCACAGAGTGTGGGCCTTCTCTGAAGCGGGAGAGAGAGGTGTGACCCCTAGGCGGTGCTGTGTTGCTTGTATTCATGGGCTTGATGGTTTCATATGCTAATAAGTAGAAGGACCAGCCTAAGGGCAAGGGGCTGGAATTCACAGGGAGTTGGCCATTTCCCACTCTTTGACCATTTTTGTCTAGCCTTGGGACTGCCATGGTGCCTGGGGGCTTGTTATTCACCATGTTACTATTACAATGGGTGTGTAATGAAGCTCAAGATCTGCTAGAACTTAAATCTCTTCATCCTGAGCCTCAAGGCCTATTGGGGGTTGAATCCTTCACCATTTTGATGTTAATTGCTGTGGCCTTCCTTGAATGGCTGTGCTCTGCCCCCTTCCATCCTGTCTCACTGTGATGACACAGAGAGAACAAAGGCCCGGCCCTGGCTGTGCTCCTGCATTTAACAGGGGGAGGGGTGGTTTAGGCTGAGGATGACTCTGGGTGGTGTGAAAGATGTTTCAGATTTTCCCACGTGGGACATGGGGACCTGCCAGCTGCACCGCAGATTTATCTCACGGGCATTATCGCTTGTGTCACTCATTTGTTTCTATTTTCCTTTTTTTTTTTTTTTAAGTATTTAATCTAAATTTAATATCAGGTTTTTTAGGAAACAAATTTCTCTTTTTATTTTCTTTGGGGCTCTTTTTGGGGGGGTAGGTAATTAGGTGTATTTATCTGTTAGTGGAGGCCCTGGGGCTTGAACCCAGACCCTGTGTATGCTATACACACGCTCTAACACTGAGCTCTACCACCCGCCCCTTCATCTTTTTCTTTTTGCTTTAGCTGCCAAAAATCTTACAGCTGAATTCCTAGTCGGCCTTTAACACTTACCCTGACTTCATGGCATCCATTTTTATGACTTTACCTCCCCCTGGTTCCATTTAAGTATTGAATCTCCATTTTCTTTTCACTCTCACTTTTGTCTTTTTGTTGTTATTGTTGTTAAGCTGTGTTTAAAAAATTGTTTAAATTCTCTTTTAGCAGGAGGCTGAAAGTAAATAAATATGTAAATAAACATCACACTTAAATGCTTTTATACATTCTAAGCTGTTTAGTAGTTACTTAAAAACTGGACTGATATTAAAGTTATAATATTTTTACATTATTTTTTAATTTTTTCAAAAGGTATAGCTGATTTACAATATATGTTTCAGGTGTACAATAGTTGATCCATTTATAGTTATTGTAAAACATTGACTGTATTGCCTATGTTGTAAGATACATCCCTCTAGCGTGTTTATGTTACATGTAGCAGCTTGTATAAGAAAGTTGGGTAACACAGAGTCTGGGGCATTGCTGTGTCTGACTCAGGTTCCAGGTCACCCTGCCTGTCAGACCCCAGGCCCTCACACCTGTCTGCAGGGCAGCGAGTGGAGGCAGCTCTCATCAGCGCTGGTACCAACCTCTGAGTGGCAGTGACAGCAGTGACTGTCTGTGGACGTGCAAAGTGTTGTTCCAGGAGATTTACATGCATTTCTTCATTTATTATTTAAAGCCCTCCTGTGAGGGATCGTTTTATGTTTTTAATGAATAATACACTTTATTTTTAATTTAATAGACTTCAAACTTCCGGAAAATTTACAGGAGTAGTACAATGAACACTTAGATACACTTCACCTAAAAGAGCAGTATTTGTCCTTTTGTTTCTGGCTTACTTCAGCATACATTTTTAAGGTTCATCCATGTTGTAGCCTGAAACAGTAATTTATTCTTTTGGTTTAATAATATCTTTTTTCTATTTTTTTTTTGTTTTTGGTCTATTTAAAAATAGTTTCATTGAAGTCTAGTCAGTTTATAATGTTGCATCAGTTTCTTGTTTACAGCACAACACTTCAGTTATATAGGAATATACATGTATTCATTTTCATATTCTTTTTCAACATAAGTTACTATAAGATATTAAACATATTTCCCTGTACTATACAGTATAAACTTGCTGTTTATTCTATACATAATCAGTATCTGCAAACCTTGAACTCACAAGTTATCCCTTCCCACACCGTCTCCCCTCTGGTAACCATAGTTTGGTTTCTATGTCTCTGTGTCTGTTTCTGCTCTGTAGATAAGTTTCTCTTTCTTTTTTTTTTTTTTTTTTTTTTTAAGATTCCACATATGAGCGATCTCATATGGTATTTTTCTTTCTCTTTCTGGCTTACTTCTCTTAGAATGACATTCTCCAGGTCCATTCATGTTACTGCAAATGGCATTATTTTATTATTTTTTTATGCCTACGTAGTAGTCTATGGTATAAATATACTGCAACCTCTTTATCCAGTCATCTGTCAGTGGACATTTAGGTTGTTTCCATGTCTTGGCTATTGTAAATAGTGCTGCTGTGAATATTTGGGGGAAGGTGTCTTTTTGAATTAGGGTTACTTCTGGATATATGCCCAGGAGTGGGATTGCTGGGTCATAGGGGAAGTAAATTTTTTGTCTTTTGGTGAATCTCCATACAGTTTTCCACAATGGCTCCACCAAACTGCATTCCTAGCACAGTGTAGGAGGGTTCCATTTTCTCCACAGCCTCTCCAGCATTTATTGTTTGTGAACTTCTGAATGATGGCTATTCTGACTGGTGTGAGGTGATACTTGATTGTAGTTTTGATTTGCATTTCTCTGATAATGATATTGAACATTTTTTCATGTGCCTAATGGCCATTTGTATGTTTTCATTGGAGAAAAGTTTCTTTAGCACTTCTGCCCATTTTTGGATTGAATTGTTTATTTTTCTTTCTTATGAAGTGTAAAAGCTGTTTATATATTCTGGGAATTAACCCCTTGACAGTCTCATTGAATGTAAATATTTTCTCCCATTCCATAGGCTGTCTTTTTGTTTTGCTTACTGTTTCCTTTGCTGTGAAAAAGCTTGAAAGTTTAATTAGACCCCACTTGTATATTTTTGCTTGTATTTCTATTGCTTGAGTAGACTGCTCTAGGAGAACATTGCTGAGATGCATGTCAGATGTTTTGCCTACGTTTTCTTCTAAGAGGTTTGTAGTGTCTTGTCTACATGTTTAAGTCTTTAAGCCATTTTGAATTTATTTTTGTGTGTGCTGTGAGGGAGTAGTCTAACTTCATTGATTTACATGCAGCTGTCCAGTTTTCCCTACACCATTTTCTGAAGAGGCTGTCTTTACTCCATTGTATTTTCTCACCTCCTTTGTCAAAGATTCAATGACCAAAAGTTTTTGGGACTATTCTTGATAATTTTTTTACCCATTCATTGATGGATGGACATTGTTTGTAACTTTTGGCTACTCTGAATGATACTGCTATGAATATTGATGTGCAAATTATTGTGAGAATATGTTTTCATTCTGTTGGCTGTACAGTTGGCCCTCCATATCTGTAGTTTCCACTTCATGGATCCAGATGGCTGGTTGTAAAGGGACTCGAAGTTCCTTGGATTATGGAATCCAGGGTGGTGGGTTCCTGAAACCAATCCCCCGAGGATACTGAGGGATGACCCTATATGTAGGAGTAGAATTGCTGAGCCATATGATAACACTAAACTTTTGAGGAAACACCAGACTTTTCCAAAGAAGCTGCACCATTGACCATTTCCAATGGCTGCATATTGAGGGTTCCCATTCCTCTGCCTCCTGACCGACAATTGTTATTGTCCGTGTTTTGATTATAACCATCCTAGTGGGTGAAAAATGAGATCTCATTTTGATTTTGATTTGACTAGTGATGCTGAGCATCTTTTCATATGCTTATTGGCCATTTGTGTATCTATTTAATTCCTTGGTAAATTTAAAAATTGGGTCGATTTTCTTTGTATTGGTCAGTTGTAAACATTTTTTTTATATCCTGGATACTAGTCTCTTATTAGATATATGCTTTGCAAATTTTTTCTACTATTCTGCAGATTGTCATTCCACTTTACTTTTTTTAAACATTAAGACAATTTCTTTATAGGGGAGGTAATTAGATTTATTCATTTATTTTATTTATTTATTTATTTTTTGCCAAGCATGCACTCTATCACTTGAGCTACCCACTTCCCCTTTCATTTCACTTTCTTGATGATGTCTTTTGTAACAAGTGGTTTTAATTTTGATGAAGTCCAGTTTATCTGGTTTTTTTTTTTTATCACTTCTGCTCTTGGTATTGTATCTAGGAAACCATAACCTATCCTAGGACCACAAAGATTTATACTATGTCTTCTTTTAGAAAGTTTATAGGTTTAGATTTTACGTTTCTGTCTGTGATCCATTTTCAATTAATTTTTATTTGTTATATACAATAAGGGGTTTCAGATTCTAAATTCATTCTTTTGCCTGCAGATACCCAGCCTTCCCTGCACCATTCGTTGAATAGACTATTCTTTCAATGCAGTGTTGTTGGCACCCTTGTTGAAAACTGACTGTAAATATAAGTTTCCCCCCTGGAATTTTTACTGTGTCTCATAGATTTATGTACCCAAACTTATGACAGTACCATAATGACTTCAGTACTATAGATTTGTAGTAACATTTAAAGTGAGTCCTCCCACTTTGCTCTGCTTCTTCAAGATAGCTTTGGCTGTCCTGGGCCCCTTGCACTTCCATATGAATTTTGGGATCAGTTTTTCAATTTTTGCAAAGAAGTCAGCTGGAATTTTGATAGCGATTCCACTGAATTTGTAGATCACTTTGGGGAGTCTTAACATTTTTAACAATATTGTCTACTATTCCATGAACATGGGATGTCTTCCGTATATGTAGATCTTCTAAAATTTTTTCAGTGATACTTCAAATTGTTCAATGTACAAATCTTGTAAATTTTTGTTAAATGTATCTCCCATTTTATTTTTAATGCTGTTGTAAATGGAAAGGCTGAGATTCTTAAGGGTGGGACTATATATCAATTTGTTTATTTCTAGGATTCCTACACATCAAATACACTAGGTTTATATTTGCTACATAAATCTATCCACAACTCTTCCCTCCCCTGTGTTTTAAAAAACCAAGACCCAGGTTAAACTACCTGAACACCTATGTGGAAGTGAGAAATGAGACCCTTGGGTGGGGCTTTGTGCAGATGATACTGAGAACTTATTTAGGATGGCTTCATCTTAATTTCTTTTAAACAATCCTTTCAGTGTATATAGTCAGATACATTAAGAACATGCCCTTTTGATGTACAGAGGAGCTAAGACTATCATTTTCAAATAATTTCTAGTGAGAATGTTGTACTTGAAACCTAATTTGTATCTATCTTTGAAGATTTATGTTTCAGGAGCTTTGACTAAAGAACAACTGTCTTTATTCAATAACGACAACTAAATGCTCAAACAACATGTAAGAGTTTGAGCTGTAACTGGAGGCAGCGCTTACCTCTCCCAATACACTTGTGCTGATCTGCTCAAAGGGGTTCGTCCAACTGTTTGTCAGTAGTCTGTTGGACAAAGCCATAAATCATTGATTTAAGGTTGCTGGAATGCAACATATTCTTATTAATACTAAGTAAGCCCATATTGAGTGCTTACTGTATGTTGGGAATTGTCCCTCAGACTCACATGAATTTTATTTCTCTGAAAACCTTACATATTTCCTTGTTATTCCCACTTTACAGATAAGGAGACTGAGGATTAAGTCTTCTCTCTTTTTGGGGGAGCTCATTATCAATGACTGGAAGTTGTAAGGAAAAAGATATTGATTCATCCTGAGAAAATATTTTTCTGAGAGTCAGCATTTTAGAGGGTGACCACTGAAGAGGGTGATCATTGTTCGAGTGAGACGAGCCCCGTGTTGTACGGAGTCAACATCCCAGTCCTGGACACGGCACTGTGCTGCGTGGTGGGTGAGGCGGCGTGGCCGCGCAGGGAACGAGGATGCCGGGCCGTTGGGCTGTGCTCAGGCCTGGTGAGGCTTTCTCTGAAGAGCAGTGGACCGTCATTGACAGATTTTAATTAGGGGAGTGGGGTGCTCTCGTAGATCACTTTTGTGTTTGTAGAATGCTTGCAAACATTCAGTAGGCTCGGCAGAAAGTGATGTGACGAATCAGAGTAGGGTGGCTGTGAGGTGTAGCAGTGTTAAATTTTCAAGTGGTTTTCAGTCCCATGTTTGTGGCTCAGTAGACGTGTCACTTTGGATGACGCACTCAAGGAAGTGAAACAATTTATTTAATCAATTGAAGCAGTGATGTACCCAATTCCCAGGACTGTTGTGGAGATCCAGTGAGATAACATTCGCACAGTGTGCAGCGTGGTCCCCAGCCCAGAGTCAGTGCTGAGGGAGTGCCTGTGAGTACCTGGTAGGTCAGGTGTCGGTGGTGGGTCTCGGTGACTGAGGAAATCTGAGCCCTGAAAGAGGGGTCCAGTCACATCTGTGAGTGATGGGCCTGATCTGGGAGGGGCAGAGAGACCTTGCCCCCCGACCAGGGGCCCTGGGCAGGACGGCTATGGGAGGAGCACCGTGAAGTCAGCTCTTTGCAGGTGGAGTTGGAGTTGCTCTTGAGACATCTAAGTGCAGTGTCACGAGCTCACAGAGGAGGTCTGGGCCCGGGCTGTGCATTTTCCTATAATCTCAATCCCTGAGGACGCCGAGGTATTGATCGCTGAACGTGAAGTATTCTTTAAAGGACAAGTGAATAGTAGTATCATCTCTGTCATCAAAACTCACGTCTCTTTATTCATAACCCACTTTGTTAATTGGTTACTTACAGGGCGGTTCTTCACCGCCCTCCCCTAGGCTCAGGCTCCACAGTAAAGAGCTGGTGAGCCTCCCTCTTTTCCAGAAGTAGACACATTTAGCTGGTAGCCTTCTATACCTCGCCAGACTTAGAATTTTAATTTGTTGTTTTAATTCTATTATCTGTTGGTCATCTCCTGACAGGAGAGACGTTTTACCTCATGGTCATGTTTCCATTAGCTGTTACTGAGAATTGCTGATCTGATCCATAGTGTATGTATTATATTAACTTTGTAGAGTACTTATCATTTTTCTTTCTTTGCCCTTAAATTTTGTTTGCCCCTTCAAGTTTCTATCCTATTTTGGGCCTTATTTTTTTTAATTAAAAAATGTGTGTTAGTAGTTAAGAAAACAAAAGCAAAGAAACAATGCACATGATACCTAAGTTTAGAAAATATCTATTGTGTTTTCTGTCTCGGCAATGGAGTGTTCTAGAAACTCATGAAAACGTTCATTACACAAGTTCCTTAAAATGCTGATTAAGAAATAAATCCTTCCTTCCTCATCTTTCAAGCTGCACAGCTAATTTTCAAGAAAGTGAGGGGAAATCCTCAGAATCCAAGTCATACCAGAAAGCAGGGATTCTGGGAGATACGTGAGACTTAGAATCCCTGGGGTGCTGGTTGGCTCCTGAACTGAGTGTTAGTTGCCCTGGCAGGAGGGCGGGAGGTGAGCCCCGGGCCTCTCACACTGGGAGTTGGATGGCTCATCCTATGTAAGGCCAAGCACATCCTGAGAATCCTGTTTAATAAAGGGTGAATTAGAAAGAAAGAAAAATATCATTCCTCAAGGCAAGAAATTAAGGAAAGTCAATTTTTGGGGATGCAGGGAAAAATAACAAATCCAAAGTAAGGATTTAGTTTAAAGCTGTTCTGGCATGAGAGTGACCACAATCTCCTGGCAGAAAATCACAGCTCCTCCCGGAATGAGAAGTTGAGTTTTGAATGAAACAGTGAACAGCCATTCCTAAAAAGGCCTCCTGAGTCTTCTGGATCAAGATACTAGACCCAAACAGCTCTCTTCCAAGGTCTCATTCAAATAACCAGAAAGGTTTTAAAGGAAAGAAGCCATAATCATAGTTCTATTTATTGACATTAGTATATGCTAGGAATTCAGAGGTGACTATGCAGTTGTCTCCTCTTTTATGGACCTTACTTTCTGTTTGACATAGTTGGGGAGCTGGGTGGAGGGAGGTTTTAGTCTGTTGCAATTAGCTAGGAAAGGAAATTAAGAAAGCAGTGAAGGGTGGGTGAACTTTTTAGCTGAGGACAGTCCTGTTCATTTGGCTTTTAATTGCAGGCTCGATGAGTTTTCACTGGAGGGAATTGATCTTACAGAAGATGGACTTAACTCAGGCCTCTTCAGAATGGACAAATGAACCTGGAGAAAGACAGTCAAATCTGTGCAGACATTGAAGTTCACGTGAACGTGCTGTATCCCTGAGCCAAAGATAGGACAAGTAGGCAGCACTTCTTGAGGACAGAGGGGTGGTTTTTAAGGTTCTCCAAGAATGAATCCCAGGGAACCGGGATGGCCAGTTGTCAAACTGTGACTTTGCTCTTTGGACGGTGTGCCCACCAAAGGTATTTTCCGTTTATTAGTTTTCATTTCTCTTAAATACATCTCAGGTGATGAGGACGTGGGCACAAGCATTGGACGCCATGTCGAGGAGACTTTGGATACCTGCCTAGAAGCGCGGGCACAGCTGCGGCTGCGTCATACATCTTGCCGCCCACCCCGTTGCCCGGCTCCGTGATCACGGCAGGGTGGTTCCTTGATGACCTGTCCATCTCCTTTGTGACATTGTAACCCACCAAAAACCGGAGCATATTAGCTTGGCTTTGTTCTTTTCCATCCTTCTCTTTGAATGGACTGATAGTGGACCCAGTTATGTTAGCAGATGTTTTACAAGTAGGGCTCTCAGTACAAACCTTGTAATCCCCTCTGTGTGATCTAGAGAAGAAAGTTACATTCTTTCCAAATTGTTTTGATGCACTTATGTGGGAAAATGGTGTACGTTTGAATATGTATTTCCTCTCTGAATCATCATGGCTAGAGATGAATGTGGGCAGACATGGAATGTGTTTTCTGTATTTGAACTGTATGGTCCCCTAAATTCTCCCCAGCTTTTTAAAGTCATCACTGGAGTGTTACCTCCAGAGTGTCCCAAAGCATCCACCACTGCCTGTTCTTCAGACACTGTGAGTTTCCAAGTTGGAGAAGGCTGCTAGCTGGTGAGGCATTCTCTGGCACATCTCTGGCTGGCTGATGTGGGCTTAGCACCCAAGACTTGGCAGACAGTAACTAACCACGATCACTTCCATTTCTGGGACACTCATGAAGGATTTTAGACGTATGCTAGTGGCATACGTTATTTCAATTAGTTTTCCCAACAATCATAATTAGATTTTTTCACCTGTATTAATAAGTAAACTGTCAAAGCGAGTGACGTGCAGACTTTGGACTGGAACACGGGTCTTTCTGATCCCAGTCTCTGTTCCCTCCCCGGCCTATCCTTCCAGATGGCCAGGAGACTCTTCCTCAGTCTTGAGTTTCCTGCTGATATTACCACTCTCTTTGTTTCTAGGAGAGGAAAAGAAGTCTAAACTTACTTTCCAGTTGAAAATGGAATGGAGAGTTAACGTTGGAAGCCGGGAGAGTCTGTCCTGTGATGAAGCGGCCTCCTAGCCACTTCCACTGGGACGTCACATCACTGTCTGGGCCCCTTGCTCAGCCTGTGCACAGGTGACAGCGCAGATGTGCCGAGCAGTCCTCCCAGACAGGGCAGTGGGTTGGAAAGGAGTTTGGGGATTTGGTTTCATTTCATAGGTTTCTGAGGGCCTTGGCCTGGCACTTCGAGTGGGACCATTCCCTGTCCCACATACTCGTGCTCTGGGCCCGTGCAGGCCTGATGTGGCCTCAGCCTGAGGCTCAGGGCCCGTGGTGAAGTGGAGAATTTTAGTCCAGGGTCTGTGGAGGCTCTGACAATTCTGGGTCGTGGGACATTGTCCAGGATGATAATAATTCCTCCCCGAGTTTCAGATTTCCTTGCCTGTGAGACGGGGTAGTAATAGTTTCTGAGATGATTGTAATGATTCAGTAAGGGGCGCAGCGTGTGCTGGCAGGTAGCTGGTGTTTAAGGAGCAGAAGTCGCAGTCACTCTGTCAGCCTCTCACTGTGTGCTCTGTGCTTTGAGAAGATGTGTGTTTGGTGAAAGTCCTGCCCAAATACTAGGGTCTAGATGAAACGTTGTTCCTTTACTTTCCCTTTATTTTGCTCCTTCCTTTCTCTGCTTCTCATGTGTAGGGAGCAGATTCCTCTGTTTCAGGGAATACAGGCCTTTCTAGGAAAAGGACAGGATGAACGTGGATAGGTGGGGCCGGAGGGGGTCTGGAGCATCTGCACAGCGCTGCTTCCCTGCATTTCTGCATCCGGTCCCATCAGTGCATGAAGTCAGCCTTCCTCTTCCTTCCTGTGTCATCAGGTCTCTGTTTTATGGGAAAACATTTTTTACGTGTCTTTTTTCACTTACAAGTTTCGTTCAGATGCTTGTTGCTTTTTTCCCTGTGCTTCAGCGTTCCTAGGAGAGAATTCAGCAGTGCAGCATCCTCTCCGAGCTCTATGATTTGATCGGCTTCCACTGCAAGACCACCTTCTTCAAGCGGGTGGCCCCCGTGCAGCGCGTGGCCCCCGGCATCCCGGAGCCTGGCGGGAAGGCCTGCTACCGACTCCTTCTGCAGACGCTTCCTGGCTACAGTCTGTCACTGATTCTGCAGGACTTCAACAAAGGTTTTGGAACTAAAACATTGCTTCAGTCCGATTAACCATGCCTTATTTGGGCCCTGCTCTCCTGTCTCATCAGGGTGAATTGTGATTCGTGTAGAGCAGGACACAGCAGAATTTTTTCTGTCAAGGGCTTGGGAGTCAATATTTCAGGATCTGCAAACCTCCTGATCTCTGGTGCAGCTGCTCAGCTCTGCTGTTCAGACGCCAGAGCAGCCGGACAGTCCACACACCCACAGAGCTTTATTCACAGCAGTGGCTGGGGCTGGATTGGGTGTATGAACTGCAGTTTGTCCCCACAGCCTCCTCACTATTGACGCCTGTACCTGAGCGTGCATTTGCGACAATGGGTGAACCTACACTGACACGTCATCATCACCAAGAGCCCATACTTGACACTAGGATTTACAATTGGTGGTGTGCACTCTGTGGGTTTGGACAGATGTACAATGACACGTTTCTACCATCACAGCATCATACAGAGTAGTCTGTCTTAGTAACCCTAAAAATGCTCCTTGCTGCACCTCATTCATTACTCCTTCCCCTCTAGCCTCTGACAGTAACTGATCTTTTAGTCTCTGTGGTTTTGCCTTTCCCAGAACACCATACAGTTGGAATCAGACAGTTGCAGAATCTTCCCAGATTGGCTTCTTTCACTTAGTAATATGCATTTAAGGTTCCTCCATGTCTTTCCATGCCTTGATAACTCATTTTATTTTAACACCATAAATAGTCCATTTTCTGCCTGGACCACAGTTTATTTATCCATTCACCTACTGAAGAACAGCTTAGTTGTTTCTGAGTTCTGGTGATTATGAATAAAGCTGCTATTAACATCTGTATGCAGATTTGTGTGTGGACGTAATTTTCCATTTTGTTCAGTAAACACCAAGGAGCACAGTTGCCAGATCATATAGTAGGAGCACGTTTAGTTTTGTAAAAAATTGCCAGACCGTCTTCCAAAGTATCTGGGCCATTTTTCATTCCCACCAGCAATGCAAGAAAATTCCTGACGCTCCACATCCTCACCAGCATTCGGTGCTGTCAGTGTTCTGAGTTTTGGCAGTTCTGACTGGTGTGCAGTGATACCTCGCTGTTTCAGTCTGCAGCCCCTTGAAGACAGATGCTGTGGAGCATGTTTCCATAGATTTCTTTGGCATCTAGTTTCCATTTTGAGGTGTGTGTTGAGGCATTTTGCTCATTTTTTAAGCAGGTTATTCATTCTTCTTGTTGAGTTTAAAGAGATTTTGGTGTATTCTGGATATCAGCCCTTTATCAATGTGTCCCTGCCCTTCACCTGCAGCACCGGAGTTGTCCTTTGGGTCTCAGTGGAGTGTCAGCTCTTCAAAGAGGTTCCCTGTCTTCCCTCACCTAAATACTGTCCTTGAACTTTTCACTTTCATTGACTCACTTTGTTCTTTTTAAATAGCATTTCCCATAATTTGTAAGTACATTAAAAAAAAGGCAATAATTGAACACTGCCTCCCCCACCAGGCTGTGTGCCCTGTGAGAGCAGAGACCCTGTCCCCACTCACCATGTCCCATGACAGCACATGTCACATGTCCATGTAAATGTGTGTAACGTGGGGCCAAACCTGATGAGCAGCTATGACGACATGTGTTGGCTACCATTCATTGAATAGAGTTTGTTTCTTGATCTTAATTTTAAATCAAATGAATGAAACATGTTTCTTTTGAAAAATAAAACAACAAAGCACACCTCCATGTGATTGGTACTTTCTACTTAGCCTTCTGACCCAGGAGTGGACGTTCACCATCATTTTGTGGAGGAGGTTGGGGAGGTAAAGTAGGAGAGTGAGATCAAATAAAGTAAAAATGATAACTATCAGCTGGCTTTATTTTCACTAAGACAAATATTACTTTAAACCATATCTCAGCTGTTGTTCTGTTGTTTTAAACACTTCTCATAGAATTAAATGGAAGCCAACTAAACCCTGAAAGGGAAATTATGTGCTCAGGTCCTGAAAATTGTTTATGTCTATTTCTTGAAATGCACATTTTCCCTGCTGGTTACAGAAAGTCATGGCGGGAACACAGCCGTGAGCTGTGTGTGTCTGCCAGCTTCACGGGCTGCTCACTGTCATTTTCATTTTCTTGTGTTGCAGTGTATGAAGGTTTTCCATCAGACTGTTTGCTCAGCCCCTTCCTGAATGAGGGATTGAATTTTCCACAGGAAATCTTATGGAAGAGAGTGACAAGGCACATGGGTTTCCCAAAAAGCAATAGTTGTTGTAATAAACTCTCACATTGGTGAACTTTTTGAATACAAGCGAGTTGAAAATTTTATCACTAGGTCATATGCCACAAATCTGTCTTAAGAATAAAAAGATTCAGATTTTATAGAAGAAGCAGTTTGAATCAAGTATAAATTACAATTTGTACACTAGTTGGTGTTAGAACATATACTCACTCTTACCATAATTGCCTGTGGTAGGAACTGGATCATTATTTATTTATTTAAAAAAAATCCTCAAGGTTCTACTTGCCTCATTCTTGATGCGGCAGTGCTGAGGTTAGTTAAGTTCGGACATTTAGAATTCTTGGCTAGGTTTTCAGGACATTGATTTCAGCCTCTTTATCTTTTTTAGAATCTCTTCTTTGTGTCGGTCTTTGGTCTTTTGACAATGTGGAAATACTGCACAGATCTGTCTTTTCCTTTCTTCCTGTCTTTATGGGAAAAGATTTCTTTAAGTCACACTACTAGGACATTAAGGATTTTGTGTGGGGTAAGTTTGGTCGGCTCAAAGGATTTCAATTAATACGTATTAATACTTGCTATTCAGCTAATGATAAGAAAATTATAAAATAACTTAAGTATACATCAATAAATATAGTACAATAAGCCCATCACCCAGATTAAGGAATTCACAAACATTTCCATATTTCCTTTATTCAGACCTTTGTTCTTTTACTTGTCCTTTGTTGAAGTATTTGACAGCAAATTCAAGAAAACATGTCATTTTACCCTATGTACTCAAGTAGGCATGTCTGAAAAATGAGGGTCATTTCTTTGATCAGGTTTTTCCATTTGACTTATGTGCTCGTTAAGTACCAGCTGTATCAGGCATCTCACTAGGCATTAGGAATCCTTGGGGCAATGAGACAGTCCTGGCTCCCAAGGAAGTTAAGGGCTGATGGAAGAAACCAACACAGGAGCTTAGGTGCCTCACCTAAGGTCCCTGCGGGATGACACCAATTGGAAAAAATTTGTGCACAATACAGTGGGATTCACAGAAGGGACTGGTCAGACTAGTAGGGCAGGCTGTGAGAGAGGCGGTCAGCAGGGCTACAAGAGGAGGAATCATTTGATCAGAATCTGAAATCTTTTCTGCCAACCTTCCTACCAAGCCCCTAGGGCCCATCACACACAACCCTATGCTGTAACTGTTTTTGATTCCTGTTACCACGTCTCCTTCAGGAAGGATTTTAAGGTGGAAAATATTTAAAATCAGTAATTGTTGCCAGAAGGGACATAGAACAAAGAACATGGAAACAACACAAATGTCCATCAGCACATGACTGGATAAAGACAAGGTGATACATATCTACAATGGAATACTACTCAGCCATAACAGATGCAATTTGCAGCAACATGGATGGACCTGAAGACTGTCATTCTAAGTGAAGTGGGGTGAAAAGAGAAAGAAAAATGCCATAAGACTTCATTTATGAGGAATCTAAAATTAATAGCAATAATAATAAGACCACAAATGAACTAATTGTTATTTTGATTTCTTGAATATGCTTAAGCACATATGACTGTCCTTTGTGATTGGATTACCATATTCTGTTTATTATTCTTTTGTAGTTGGCTTTATTCCTCTGGTAACTATGTAAGTTTAAAAATCTGAAACTCTAATCTGTTCTTAGAAACAATAATTAGTACATATATGTAACTAAAAAAATGCAGTATACTCTATACATGTATTTACATGCAATGTGTATGTGGAGTTG
The DNA here is from genome assembly GCF_036321535.1 of Camelus dromedarius. Classification (NCBI taxonomy): domain Eukaryota; kingdom Metazoa; phylum Chordata; class Mammalia; order Artiodactyla; family Camelidae; genus Camelus; species Camelus dromedarius. The sequence goes on from NW_026989816.1 coordinate 462,291, forward strand.
AACTGTAATAATTATACCTAATAATACTGAAAAAGGAAAAAAATAAATTTATTTTAAAAAATCACCCCTCTTTAGATATTAAAACGTTCATTTCTGAGATTCTGTGAAAGACAGCATGGAAGTAGGTTTTTAAGATTTTCTCCTTGCTCCTCGGTGAGCAGCCTGGGCTGCAGAGCTTGGCCGCCACAGGCACCCAGGACTTGCCGGCTTGCTCCTCACTTGTTGGGAGGAAGATTAGCTGATTCAGGAATATTTATGCTCTTAGAAGTTGCTGAAAACCCCACAGAGCTTCTGTTTACATGGAGTGTATCTGTCAATATACCCCATTTTAGAAATTTGAACAGAAAATTTAAACCCAAGAACTGACAAGCACACGCTGCCCCAGCACGTGGTCAAAGCAGTGCTGTCACGGTGGCGTGTGTTGGTTCTAGAAAAAATGCACCATACACTCAAGAATGAGGGTGAACCCACAGATCTCATCTCAGCAATGCTATGAAGAGGTGGGACCCAAAGCCCCTAAAACAGTGCTGAAGTCCCCAGATGTCCCAGAACACACAGAGCCATGGGACCAAGAATCCAGTGTCTCATGGATCATCAGCCGTGGAGACCGCGTCCTGGGTCAGGAGAAGCAAAAGTAGGGATACCAGGCACACAGTCCTATTACAGCAAAGCTTTAAAGGTGTTGAATTGACTAAAAGAGTGGCAAAGATTTGCATTTAGAATACTACATTTCCTCTCCTGGAGACGTTAGAATGATAACACTGATTAACAGAGGATGATTGTAATGGATTAACTATGATACTGATGACATGAGCTGCTCACACTAACCCTGCACTCAATGTAGACTAAGCCTTTTATGCACACACTTCATTAGGTCTCCACATCCCTGAAAGGTGGCATTAAGCACTCATACAACCATGAAATCAGTGACTATAAAACAGTCACAAGGCTTTCTCTGCAGCATGAGGTAGCAAAACCAGCAAGGATTTTCAATGACAAAATCCAAAATCATATATATTTGGGAAAGAAAGCAAACAAAACACAGAAGGACAATAAAACAAAAGAGCAGATGGAATGGAAACTTTTATGAAGAAAGCAATGATTGATTCAATTACAACAGGTAATGTCCCTGGTATAATTGAACCATCAATCCAAATTTTTGGAATAGTGAGTTGTGAAATTACTGTCTCATTTAATATTGGAATTCATAGTTGGACCAATTTGATATACATCACTGGTGTGATGTTATCTATTTAGGTAAATAACAATATTCATATTTTTTAAGGTAACAGGAATCATAACACAGGACTCCAGATTTAGAGAGAGAATTCAAACAACTACTATCATACTCCATCCAGTAAGGACAAGTGTCCCTGCGTCACCAAAACAATGAGAATTTGCACACAGAAAACACATTTCTCCAGTTGTGACAAATACAAGACCGTGAACCATGAATTACGAGAAGAAGCAACTGTTTAAATGCCATGGGCAAAATTTTTTATCATCTTGAAAACATCACTGATGCACTAAGTAAGAAAAAAAATTGTTTTACTAGCAAATCTAACTGACACAGGGGATTTTCCAAGTGAGAAGGTAATTCCAAAAATTGCAGTAAAATGAGTTAAGATGATCTGTGCAGTGACGGAGCTGATATTAGACTGACCAGCATCACGATTTCCGGTTTTACACTTGCTCTCTTCTTGTCACCTCTGACACAAGAATGCATCATATGATTTTTTTCTTTAGGGAAAAAAAGATAAATAAAAACTAACTAGAAGATGTGGTATGGAAAGCAGTAATGAAGTTGTCTAACCTAATAATGCAGCCAGTGTAATGTAGCACTTATTCGGGCACTAGAATTTTTTAAATCATGATTTATTTTATATCCTATTTCTATCCTAAAGGAGGCACTTAAAGTTTTCTACTTTATTCAACATATCTTGTGGGGGTTGTGATATACACTGGTATGGCAGTTTTCAGAGATTCAAAATCGCCTCTGTGGTTGTGGTCAGGAAAGGCAAGGCTCCCTCAGAGCTGAGACGGAGAAGGAATCCCCGGAGTCAGCCCCCGGGCAGCTTCCGAACCGCATCTGCTTGCACTTGGCACAGGACACCATCAGCAAGTGTAACTCTGACAAGGAGATTTCCCCGGGGACCTGGGAGGTGCTCTAACATTCTGAAGCCACTTGTTTCCCATTTAGGTAAGGCTTGGAAAAACAGTTTATTAGAAGTGACTCCCTTTGTATGTGCCTTTTGTCCTGAGAGGTCACTAATTAGCAAAAATATAAAATACCCCATAATATAAGAATTTAGGTACCCCATTTTTCCATCTACCTGTCTATTTGTTTATCATATTTATACTTAGGTTACACTTTCCATGATGTTCAATTCCGGGCACCAAAAAAGAAAGGTTGCAAAATATTTCTTATAAAAAGCGGGAATGGGTCTAAGGTTTAAAAACCACTACTGCTAACAATAAAAGCCAGATAATATTTTTAACCTCAATTGCATCAGACCTTCCCGAATTCCTCCCTTAAGTTCACTGTTAAAACAATAATGGAATCTCTGTCCTTCCAAGACTCGGGCCTGATCGCCACCCATCCAGATATCTTTCTGTGGGTCCCTACTTGTCCTCGAGGCCCCCAAACACAACTTACGGGTTGAAATTTCTTCAGTGTTCCTACTGTAGGGGAAACCTGGAAGTCCCAGGCACTGTCCAGGAGTCACACCTACCTGCAAAAATCAAAGTCATGTGACTGAAATGGGACAACCCAGGTTGTGTGGTAGGGCTGAAAGCTTACCAAAAACAGGTTTGGGGGCCTTACCCAAGCCCTCCAGCTCCTAACATGAAGAAGTACAGGGAGGCCAAATTAACCACGAGACTGTGTGGCTTAATTACCCCATGAATAAAGGATTTGTGCCAGTGCCACCTTTAGACAGGGAACCCCAGAACCCAGACTTGGAAGCACCCTGTCCCCTACCCTCTGAACAAATATTCTCTCAAGACACATAGTGAGAGATGGGAGCCCCGGTGAGCTCTGGAATAAGATGCGACCTGAAAGACTGCTGGTAACAAATGGTGTGCAGCTCGGACAACCCCCAGGACCACCAGCCATTCTGGTACCACTGATGCCCACACTTCCATCCACAACAGTTTCTTCAGGACACTTATGCACATATAACCATCACACAAAAATGATTGCTTAGACATATTTTAAGAGAAATAACATTATGAGAATGCCAAATTCATGACATGTCAGAGTCAAGACCCCAGATTATTTACTGGATGAGATCTCACGTGTGCCCCGCAGTGAGCTTTAAACCCTTAGGACACAGTCATGGAACAGTAGGCATTTTCTTTCTTTCCTCCAAGTTGGCTTTACTGGAGAACTCCGTAGACACAGGAAGACTCTGTTTCCCACCTCTACTACTTACACAAAGGGCTCATCACGTGGTGAGGGATCAGCGCTTGTGCGACCGGCTCCAATGTGAGCACTCCAGTGCCCAGCTCCTCCAGGAGCAGAGCTCCCCCCAAAGGAGCAGAGACCCCCCCAGGAGCAGAGCACCCCCCACGGGCACTGCAGTGCCTGCAAGAATCAGGAGTCTGATGAGTGAGCCTGGGGCGGGCAAGTCAGGAAGCAAGCACCGCTCCCTCAAGCTCTGCAGGTGATCTCTGTGTCATCTTGAATAAATACAGTCAGCATTAAGATGTTTGACAAGAGGGTAAAAGGTAAGGCCTCTCCAAATCTCCTCGCATTCCTTTAGTTGGAGACCTGGTAGAACACATGGCGACAAGAGAAGCTGGCTTTTCATGCCCACGTTGGCCTCAGGGCTACAGGGGAGGCCACGGTGCTGCCTCCGCCCCACTTCCTGCCTTCGTCCTGCAGACCTCACAGGGGCCGCTGACTCGTTTCTCTGACTTTCTCTCCTTGGTTGTGCTACACTTCCAGCTTTTAAAAGCTCACAAAATCCTCACTGGAAAATCTTTAACAATGAACCCAAGTCAAATGAAATCAACCAAAGAGACACACTGCCTTCTTCATTACTTTATATTTTAGGATGAAATTCTTGAAGATGACTCCCTGAACTGAAGGGGTAGATGGAGGAGAAAAGAAAACAAGACAAGCATTTTTGGGCCCATAAAAAATGAGAGGTAACCAGATGGTGTCTAGTCTTCATTGCAACTCTCTGCCTGCCCCAATTTCACATGCCCCTCCCAACTGAACCCATCAGAACTCGACTGAAGGAGACGGCTGTGCAAATTTATTGGAAACCAAATAAATCACTATGGAAACAGTCTCCCAAACCCAGTGAGAACACTGTAAGCTGACCAGTGCCAGGATCTGAATACGTGCAGATCAAAATTCCGACCCCCTCCCTGGTAGGTGTACTTACAGTGGGGGTTGTCGCCGTGCAGTTTGTCTGCATCCAACATATAAAAATGAAAGGGACTCCAGTTTTCAACATCACAGTCCCTCTGAAACAACTGGTGGTCAATTAGCGTTTGTCTCCAGCAAAACTCGATTTTCTCCCCTGCACGTGGAGGTGAACACACAGAAGAGACTGATGATCCCCGCTGCGAGTGTAGCTAAGTGTGTCTAAGCAAGCTGGCTCCATCAGCATCCTGATGAGCAGGGGAGTGTGTGAGCCGCGGGGCTCTGCAGACTAATGGCCAGGCAAGGAGGGCGCTTTCTTACATTGGGGAGAAAAAGGCTGGAGCAGCACTCGCTGGAAATAAATTCTAATTAAACCTTCAGGTGCGGTTCCTGCAGCAGAACCCACGCCAATAGATGAGGCTCCCTCCGTGCTGTCCAGTCATGTGAACCAGGCTCATTAATATACATGTGTGTTTGGTTTAGCAAGTGAATCATGTCTGTTTTCTGGAAATTACATGAGGGTGGAAAACCTTCCAAACATGTTCATTTATTTGCTGTGGACTTTGTTTAATCCTCTTAAGAGCATTTAGAATGACAAACTTCTTAAATTAGCATGTTTGCCTGAGTGACCTTTCCAGGCACATGGGCCGAAACCTAGGACAGCCCAGAAGCAAATTCAAAACCGTTCCAGCTGCACAGCACTGCAGAATGTGTCCAGTTTGAGAATAAGGATTTTTTCTCCACACACTTTTCCTCCTCTGCCCAAATTAATCAGCCTCTGCTGCTCTTGTGTAATGAGTATTGTATGACTCATCTTCTCTGCCTGTAAAATGGAAATGGGAAATACTTCTGCCCAATAAAATGACATAGAAGTAAGCCCCAAAATTATATATATTTAAAAAAAACAGGGCTTTACGCTGTCCAGGGATATGAATCATTTATTTAATATATCAATTGTTACTAGAATAATCTTTTTAAAATGTAACCCCTCCTCAGAAAACTTCAACTACTATTCGATAAAAATATCACAGAAAATTTCTGAAAAGAATTTAAAGGAAAATCATTTTTAACTGAATCATGTTCTAGGCACACTGAATAAATTCTTTTTAGAGAACTACTTGTTTTTAATAAATGACCTATAAAAATACACCCAGCATTAACCAGTAAATCTTCATTCCTTATTTTAAAATTCTTAAGGCATGCTATATTTCTTAAATCAAATGAGGAGATATTTGCAAGCCAATGGACAACGGAATTACCTAAGAAGACATTATAAAGCAGCAAGAGCAACTAGCACTTTGCCAAGCATTCTGCCTAAGAGTCACTCGTACCATCTTATTTTGACCTGACTGCTTAGAGTTGAGCTCCATCAGCCCATTTAACACATGAAGAAACTGAGGCTTTGTGTGGTCATGTTTCCAGTACTTGGTGGAGCCAGGATCCAAACCCGGATCTTTGTCTATAGAGCCTGTGCCTTTACCAGATCACACTAAATTTCTCACTCTTCAAATGCACTCAGTCCCCGAGGTAACACACCTTCCTTGCATTTCTAGGAGTTTTAGGAATTACTGAATTACAAGGACTAATCAGACATTTGTGTGAGCTAATTTTATATTTTCTGATTTTCCTGAATCAGTTCAGGCTGAATTCATTCTACTTACGAGAAGTCCTGAGGCAGAGGAGAGAGGGGAATATAAGCCAGACATAAACAATTTCAAGAGATCCACTTCATCAAGGAAGCAAAGTATTAAGTAAGCCATTCTGCAACATGCTTGTCAATAAACCTTGGTGTCTCTCTCTCAGCCTGAAGGAGGGTAAGCCCTCCAGCCCATCTGCCTTCCAGCCACATACCCTGGATGACCTTGGTTCCCTCACCGGTGACACATGTGTTCTCCTGGGACTCTTTGTAGAGATTAAATGATAAAACTGTATGCAAAGGGGCTACTTCATTGCCAGACAGTAGGCACTAAACAAATAATAAAATTATTTTGTTTCATGAAAATGGGAGGCAAGTCTCCCAATTAAACATTCCTGATAGAATCCCAACAAGCACTTTAATTTGTCTACAAGAAATTGTAAAATAGCATTTCTTTTTTGAAGGCCGTATCCATTCTCCCTACTTTTTACAAATCCTGGCTGTTATCCTGAAAATCTATTCCCAGAACGTGGCATCCATCTCCCATATTTAAATCCTTTAAGTTTGAAATTATGATGAAGCTTGGGCACATAAAGATTCACACCATAATTCACAGAATAAACAAAGACCACAGGAACAGGGCCACCTCCAGACCCCACAGGAACAGGGCCACCTCCAGACCCCATGTGCTCAGGACAGGCTCCAAACTTCACAAAATCAGAAGCATACTGTTTGAAGAGAAAGAAAATTGAATGTGATCAAGGAGGCTGACATAGAGCACTGGCCGGCTCACGAGACGACCCCGTCGCCCCCTCGTCTGACCTAAGTCATCAAACACAGTTATCCGTTGATCTCTAACTAAAACTAGAACACGGGTAGGGTTGGAAAGTAACATTTTTTCCTACAATATATACATATTGTCAACTAAAAATTGGCACTTGTCATCTGCCTCTGATTTGGTTAAGTCATGAGCCACTGCAGCTGCTGACTTTCAACACCCTCTGAAAGTAGTTAAGTGTGGAGATCAGGAATGGGGCGCTCTGTGCTCTGGGAAAATGGGCAGAAGAGTCTTCAGATAGTTAGACATTTTCAGGAAATTTTATGCGCCCAAATTCTTACATCCCCTCCTATCTAGAAAAGCGCTAAAATCATTAACAGAGACACCTGCTTCTTGACTAGCAGCAGCCTCTGCCTAAACTTGTATTGGACCGCACGTCCCCCTTCACTGAAATCTTATATAATTCTGAGCTCCCCCTCCTCTTCAGAGCAGTTCCTCCGAGCTCTCTGAGATGCTGTCACCTGGGCTCTGGTCCTTATTTTGCCCCAGATAAACTTTAACCAACAACTCTCACGTTTTGTGGTTTATCGACAGTACCACAAAAATTAAGCTTACATACTTGAACTCAGAGTAAACATTCAGTATCAAATATTTCTTGACTTAAATTCCTATTTAAATGTAAATAATTATTCCATTTCTTAAATATAACATCTTTAAATATAAATTAACAGATATTTGTGAATCTTTGAAAAATATAGTCTAGAAAAAAATTTTAGCAATTAAAAAAGCTATTGTGTGGAGCTTTAGAATTTCAAAAGTGGAAGAGAATAGTATTGTAACTCAAGTTCTTGTTTTAAATGCAGAGATCCTGAGGCCTCAAAAGACATATCAATTTGCCTGATTTTATACACTGTCCTTTAACAGAAAACCTTGAACTAAGTTCCTGGTCTTTGAGAAACCAAGACTTGCTCTGCTGGTGCAGGGCTGAAATTTATGAAAATGGGTCGTGAGAAAGAACCAGAATGCGGGGGCCTGGGCGAGGCAGCGGAGGAAAGGAGGGTCTCACCTTGTCGTGGGTGAGAAATAGTCTCCCGCAGTGCTGGTGTGATGGGCATCCCTCAAGTGCCTGAAAACTACTATTTAGCACACCTGCCACCGAAACGCACACAAGCTGTTTAACTAGAAGGCTGACCAGGAGGCTTTCTCAGTGACACAACAAGCTATTTTCAAGTTAACTCTACAACTACAGGAAGAGAAAGAATAGAAAGCTGGTATTAATTATTAAAAATTTACACCAAGAACCATGGAAATTCCAGGAGAAATATAAAGACGTTGGAAGTTTCATTATGCTAACTTACTGCCAATTCATTTGTCTTAAAAGCTGTGCTATAAAATATATTGTCCTTTGTTGTTCCAAATCACATTTGAAAGAAATAATGTTTCTTAAGGGTGTTTCTGGAAATTTCTTCTATTTCCTAACACCAAATCTCAGACCCTTAAAGAAATGGGGGGTTGGCATTTCGTCCACTGTTCTCTAGGCAATTTGTTTTTCCTTCAAAGAACAAGGGGGGAATCACACAGAAAAGCATTTGAGCATCAGGCTGCTTACATTTCCTCCGGGAGTCTTGGAAAATAAGGTGGAAATGAACAGTAGGACAGAAACATGGCGGGAGAGTCACTGGCTAGAAGGTGAGAACAAATGTGTTCTCCAACGTGCTCTGGTAGCCACTAGTTTAAATGAACTGAGCAATTGTTCGAGCATACACGCACTTCTACGGGAAAATCTCAACCGTTACCAAACGATCAGTGCAGCCCGAAGCAATGGACGGACTGCGGAGGCCCCCGGCGTCTCATCGTGTTGTCTTACACCATGTGCAGGATGAACAGTGCCTCCCCGCCCCCTCCCTCCCCTCCCCTCGATGGAGATGGATGGTCCTGAGCTGAGCTTACCTCATAGCAAGCTGTCTCTCAGCCCTCTGTCTAAAGCAAGATAAAAGCAGGAAAGCTACCTGGGACTTTACAGAACCAACCCAAAAGGGAACTGAAGCACCTTTCTTCCCTCCTTTCTGCTGCCTGGAATGTGGGCCTGATTTTTGACCCTCAGGCAGACACTTTGGGCCATCAAGTTGACGGGCTGAAAATAAGAGGCATCTGGTTCTCTGACCCTGGGACCTTCATGCAAACCAGCCCTGTGGTACCGATTGCTTGACTTCTTTATGTAAGAGGGAAATACAAGTTTAGCATGTGTAAGCTACCGCTGTTATCTGGGGAAGTAGGTGTTGTACATTGCCACGGTAAGTCCTAATAATAAAGTTAAAGATTCACCAAAAACTATTTACCAAATAGTTAATAAATGATAAAGAGTTCCTGATTTTTGTTTTAATGCTATGAAATGTAAATCAAGTTTCAGCATATGCTAGTAAAACAAGACACTGTGGAGAAAAAGCAAAACAGAGATTATAGAACAGAGACACAAAGCCTCCTCTTCTCCAAGGCACAGGAGGACAGCCGTGACTCTACGTGCCAAGGTTGGAGTCTCATGGGCTCCCTGTTTTCCTTGCCTTGGGTTGTCTTTTCTTTCCAGCCTTGGGAAAAATGGATGACTGCTGGTCAAATCATTTCAGGAGCAGCTTCCATCGTGTAGAACCCCTGTCTCTTCCTTTCCTCTGCCTCCTGGAATGTTCTGACACAATTAATCAGTCCAGCCTTCTAAATTGAGCAAATGGAGCTCAATCAATCTGCTTTTAGACAGAGTTAGGAAACAGACATTAAAAAGCATAACTAGGAAATCTTATCTTCCAGAGGTCATTGCACAGATGAAATAGGAGAATATCTGTGAATCACTCTGTAAACACTAAGTACAATACAAACAATATTAGTACTGATTCTATGTCACATTCTTCAAAAAACGAAAACAGAATAGTTTTCTACCAGAAGGAGAAGGTGCTTTACAATTTTCTGTCACTTTAATTCTTCAAAAGTTTCTATAAAATTGATGTCTTTAAAAAAATCAATGCACATTAGGGACTAAATTTAATTCCTTCATCTTCCCCTGTTTAACAGATATCAAGAATGATACCATTTCTAGACATTTTATCTAGGAAAGCCTTTGGTATACATGAGGCACAGAGCATGACAAATTGTCAGTATCACTCAGGATAGGAAACCCATGTTTGATACCCGAACTTGAAGACATGAAGAAGATGCCTGGCATGTCCCACTGACCTTTCAAGCTGTTATTTTTGAAACACTTGTTTCTTCTTGGTCCAGAACAGACCCGCATTTGTTGATGTGAGACTCTTTAAGTGAAAAGGTAAACCCATCATTACACTTTAGAGACTGAAGCCTTACCCTCCTCATCCATGTGGACATAGCATTCTTACTGATTCCTAACATGAAAAATGACCACCAATGACATCTCAGGATGCTCCAATGCAGAGGTTCTCTGCTGCAGTGAAGAGGAAAGAGCCGTGTGCTTCAAGATGTACTTACTGTCTGTAGCTCACTTGGCAAGACACGGCAACTTGTCTAAGCTAAAGCTTAAAAGTGGAAAATAGAGACAACATCCATGGCAAAGGGCATTCGGAGGCTAATTCCTGGGCCCCACTTCATCGCTTCTCAAGAGCCGTGGGCAATACCTTGAGAAAGGCAGCAATACGTTACCCAACTCATCAAAAAGCTGTGCCTCCTACTAATTGACAGTAAAGCAAGTGTCATCTGGCTCAACAGATCTCCCTGTGTCTCTACAGTGGTCGTCTACTTTTTCTTTATTTTGTCGGTTGGGGGACACTCCTTTTTTGAAAATCCTCCTCCCTGCAGTAGAAGTTCTTATTTTCCCAACCAGAATGCAGGCTTGAAGGGGGGCAACAGAGCTGAGAACACATAAATCAGTATTTATTCCTTGATATATTTTTTACACATGGACTAAAAATCATTGGGTCAGTTGGACATCAATATCATATCTAATTTACACTATTGTCAACTTTCATTTTACTACCAGCTCCTGAAACAGTCACGTGGTCACTAGGTTTTTTTTCCTTCCCTTGACCCATGGGTTCGATGATTTCTAACCAGACACAATAGCTTTTTGAAAAGAAGTCTGTTTCACCTTTTGCTTTTAAACTAAACTTGTGTGCTTGACCCTGATTTCATTCTAACATTCACAAAAATCTATCCAAGGACAACCACATTTAACATCATCTCTAGATGTCTTGAATACAATGGTGAGTGATTCTTCCAGATCATTAAACTATATATGCACATTATGCTGTGGTCCTATTCAATTTGTGGTGTTTACAGGAATCGTTACCTCTTTGGATACTTTATTACACATTTAGCATTTCTTTATCCAATTCAGTTACATTAATATATAAGATTTCAAAAGATCTGCTTTCTCAAAATGATGATGTTTAACATCTATAGTCTATTTTAAATCAAGTAATTCAATAAGGTTGTCAAGGACAGCAGTGAAGGTTGTGTGTGGTGATTGCTGCTTCAGAGTCTCCAGTCCTGTCCCTTGATCTTACAGGTGTTTACGCATCCTTGTCAATGTCATCACATCAGTCTATTAGGAGCTGAAATTAAACTACCTGGATGCTAATTTTTTTTTAAAAAACAATATACTCAATTTCCCCTTCTAATACTTTATTGTTTCTCATACTGAGGCTCACCAGTTTTCCTAATATATATATTTGGTGGGGAGGGGGGGCACAGCTCTGAATGCCTGCAGACAGCACCAACTCTATAAGATTAACCAGAGGTGGCCGTGGATGTTCTGTGACTTCAGCCACTGAGCACGAGCACCTGCTGTCTTTCCAACTGTTCTGCCTCCATTATTGACAGCTCTGAAGGTCACTGCCTCTTGTAAAATTCTACAACATTACAGTTCATATATTTTTAAAAGTTATAAATTTGTGAAAGTCGTCTGCTGTTTGTGTAAAAAGAGGGGTACTTCCTTTTGCTCATTTCAGGCTAAACTAAGTCCAGAAGGACACACACACACACACGCACACACACACACACACACAGAGAGACACACGCAGTTCTGAGTGCCCCCAAGGAAAAGTTTGAAAGGCTTCGGGACAGTGGTGGCACTCAAACCTTTGGAATTTTGAGCTCTATGAAAGCATCACTTATTCAGAAATTAAGCATTATAATTCTAGACGAAGAGAATCAGAATCACCCACAAGATACTTACCAGAATTTTTTTAACGAATGTATCTTCCCTAAAATCCAATGATAATTCAAATATCCATGGAAAGAAAGTAGATCAGTAATATCAAGCAATAATTTCTACACTATTGCTGATTAGACTTCAGCCTCAACCAAAGAACATAGAAATAAGATACCTGGAGATAAAGAGATGGAAATGAGGTATTAAAAAGCAAGAATATAAAAGAAGTAGCGGCCTTATGGAAACCTGCTCATTTTCTTTGAAATAATTTCTTGGTTACAGGAACTCACACGTGAGGATCTGGAAATGCATCAAAAGGAAATCTAGCAGGGAAAAGAAGCAGAAGCAGAAGCAGGTCTCAGTTTTCTCCGAGGCTGATCCTAAATGAAAAAACTTTCCTTGGCTTCCAGAATAGACAACCTGCATGGTTCCCTTAGCAGAAGAGTGAGGAGGAGAGAAAACCGAATGTGTTTGCAAATCATCCTTCACCAACCCTGTTGGAACACAGAATTTTGGTGTTAGGGGCACTGCCCGACCTATAAATATAAGAGAAGGAACAAGCTCTAATAAGGTTTTTGAGCGAAAAATGCTTTTAGCTTTAAACCTACTCTAGAAATCATGCTGAGAAATCATGGTAAGTGCTTGAGGTGTAGCCTTGCTGTTTACGTTACATAAAGGAATGCGTCCCCACATGTACCATTTTGGGAACGGAATATGTGTTGCAGCCTCCTTCACTTAGGTTTTTGGAAACCCAGAGTTTCTGGCCACGGGGAAATAGGCTAGTTACATATCAAAGGGGAGGCAAAAACTCCAGCGCGCTTTTCCATTGCAAACCGATTTTACTACAGACCGGCTTTAAGAATCATGCTGAGAAAAGAGAGTAAGTGTTTCTACATGTCACTCTACCTTTTATGACGGATGTAAAAAGCCTCTCCACATGATCACTTCTGACATCTCAATCTGTGTGGAAGCTGTTGTAAAACTAGATTTTTGGGTACACAGAGCTTCTGTCTTAGAGCATCTACACTAATTATATATGTAAAGGGAGGCACAATCTCCAAAACGGTTATCCAGAGGAAACGGCTTTAACTTAGAAACCGGCATCAGGAAACATTCTGAGAAATCAGAGAATGTGTCTCTAGAAGTCACCTTGTACTTTATGCTGGATGACATAATGCCTATATACATGCAAAATTTTTAGGTCTGTATGCGTATGGAAGCCGCGTTTCCACTGGCTTGTTGGGAAACCAGAGATTTTGGGAGGGGAAACTACACTGTTTTCATATATATGGCAATGTATTAGGACCAAATCGGTTTTCCAGTGCAAAAAACTTTTCTTGGAAACCGGCTTTGAGAAACAAACAGAGAAAACAGAGTAAGTGTTTCTGTATTACTTAACTTAAATACTGGATGATAGAATGGCTCAACACATGGTGAATTCCCACAACAGTATGTGTGTTGGAGAAGTCCTTCACATAAATCCTTGGAAAAACAGAGTTACTGGTCTAGAGAAAATACATTAATTACATATCCCAGAGCAAGCACTACTGCAAAAAAATTTTAAAGAGCAAACAAGATTTACATGAAAACCGACCGTTGAATCCTTACAAAGAAATGAGAAGGTGTTATTAAAATACACGCTACCTAATAACTGGATAAAAGAACGTCCCACCACATGATGAAATATGAAAGAAAGTCTCTCCACATGCTCAAATCTTACAGATAAGTGTGTGTGAAAGCTGTCCTTCAACTAGCTTGTTGGGAACACAAAGTTTCTTTTCAGTTGCAAACAACAGTCCATACATATATAAGGGGAGGTACAAGCTCCATCTCGCTTTTACAGTGAAAACTGCAGGAACTTCAAACCGGCACTAGGAAACAGACTGAGAAAGCAGAGAAAAAGTGTCTCCTGCAACCCGTTCCCTTGGTGCTAGATGAACGAACGTCTCTCCACATGCTCATTTCTGAGAGAATAGTGTGTGTGAAAGCCGCCCTTCAATTAGCTTCTTGGGAACACAAAGTTTCTTTTCAGTTGCAAACTCCACTCCATAAATATATATGGGGAGGTACTTGTTCCAACTCGGGTTTACAGTGAAAACTGCAGGAACTTCAAACCGGCACTAGGAAACAAACTGAGAAAAAAGACTAAAGTTTCTCCTGCAACCCGTTCCCTTGGTGCTAGATGAACGAACGTCTCTCCACATGCTAAGTTCTGAGATATATGTCTGTGTGAAAGCCGTCCTTCACCTAGCTTGTTGGGAACACAAATTTTCTTTTCAGTTGCAACCTCCACTCCATACATATATATGGGTAGGTACTAGCTCCAACTCTGTTTTACAGTGAAAACTGAAGGAACTACAAACTGGCACTAGGAAACAGACTGAGAAATCAAAGAAAAAGTGTCTCCTGCAACCCGTTCCCTTGGTGCTAGATGAACGAACGTCTCTCCACTTGCTCAGTTCTGAGACATAAGTGTGTGTGAAAGCCGTCCTTCACCTAGCTTGTTGGGAACACAAAGTTTCTTTTCAGTTGCAAACTCCATTCCATATATATATAAAGGGGAGGTACCAGCTCCAACTCTGTTTTACAGTGAAAAATGCAGGAACTTCAAACCGGCACTAGGAAACAGACTGAGAAAGCAGAGAAAAGTGTCTCCTGCAACCCGTTCCCTTGGTGCTAGATGAACGAACGTCTCTCCACATGCTCATTTCTGAGAGAATAGTGTGTGTGAAAGCCGTCCTTCAATTAGCTTCTTGGGAACACAAAGTTTCTTTTCAGTTGCAAACTCCACTCCATAAATATATATGGGGAGGTACTTGTTCCAACACGGGTTTACTGTGACAACTGTAGGAACTTCAAACCTGCACCAGGAAACAGACTGAGAAAAAAGACTAAAGTTTCTCCTGCAACCCGTTCCCTTGGTGCTAGATGAACGAATGTCTCTCCACATGCTCAGTTCTGAGAGATAAATGTGTGTGAAAGCCGCATTTCACCTAGCTTGTTGGGAACACAAAGTTTCTTTTCAGTTGCAAATTCCATTCCATACATATAAATGGGGAGGTACAAGCTCCAACTCGGTTTTACAGTGAAAACTGCAGGAACTTCATACCGGCACTAGGAAACAGACAGAGAAAGCAGAGAAAAATTGTCTAATGCAAACCGTTCCTTTTGTGCTAGATGAACGAACGTATCTCCACATGCTCAGTTCTGAGATATAAGTGTGTGTGAAAGCCGTCTTTCACCTAGCTTGTTGGGAACACAAAGTTTCATTTAAGTTGCAAACTCCACTCCATACATATATATGGATAGGTACTAGCTCCAACTCGGTTTTACAGTGAAAACTGCAGGAACTTCAAACCGGCACTAGGAAACAGACTGAGAAAGCAGAGAAAAAGTTTCTCCTGCAACCCGTTCCCTTGTTGCTAGATGAACGAAAGTCTCTCCACATGCTCAGTTCTGAGATATAAGTGTGTGTGAAAGCCGTCCTTCACCTAGCTTGTTGGGAACACAAAGTTTCTTTTCAGTTGCAAACTCCATTCCATACTTATATACGGGGAGGTACTAGCTCCAAGTCGGTTTTTCAGTGAAAACTGCAGGAACTTCAAACAGGCACTAGGAAACAGACTGAGAAAGCAGAGAAAAAGTGTCTCCTGCATCCCGTTGCCTTGGTGCTAGATGAACGAACGTCTCTCCACTTGCTCAGTTCTGAGAGATAAGTGTGTGTGAAAGCCGTCTTTCAAGTAGCTTGTTGGGAACACAAAGATTCTATTCTGTTGCAAACCCCACTCCATACATATATATGGGGAGATACTAGCTCCAACTCCGATTTACAGTGAAAACTGCAGGAAATTCATACCGGCACTAGGAAACAAACTGAGACACCAGAGTAAAAGTTTCTTCTGCAACCCGTTCCCTTGTTGCTAGATGAACGAACGTCTCTCCACATGCTCAGTTCTGAGAGATAAGTGTGTATGAAAGCCGTCTTTAACCTAGCTTGTTGGGAACACAAAGTTTCTTATCAGTTGCAAACTACACTCCATAAATATATATGGGGAGGTATTTGTTCCAACTCGGTTTTACAGTGAAAACTGCAGGAACTTCAAACCGGCACCAAGAAACAGACTGAGAAAAAAGACTAAATTTCCTCCTGCAACCCATTCCCTTGCAGCTAGATGAACGAACTTCTCTCCACATGCTCAGTTCTGAGAGATAAGTGTGTGTGATAGCCGCCTTCAACTAGCTTGTTGGGAACACAAAGTTTCTTTTCAATTGCAAACTCCATTCCATACATATATATGGCGTGGTACAAGCTCCAACTCGTTTTTACAGTGAAAACTGCAGGAACTTCAAACCGGCACTAGGAAACAGACTGAGAAAGCAGAGAAAAAGTGTCTCCTGCAACCCGTTCCCTTGGTGCTAGATGAACGAACGTCTCTCCACTTGCTCTGTTCTGAGAGATAATTGTGTGTGAAATCCATTCTTCACCTAGCCTGTTGGGAACACAAAGTTTCTTTTCAGTTGCAAACTCCATTCCATACATATATATGGGGAGGTACTAGCTTCAACTCGGTTTTACAGTGAAAACTGCAGGAACTTCAAACCGGCACTAGGAAACAGACTGAGAAAGCAGAGAAAAAGTGTCTCCTGCAACCCGTTGCCTTGGTGCTAGATGAACGAACGTCTCTCCACTTGCTCAGTTCTGAGAGATAAGTGTGTGTGAAAGCCGTCTTTCAAGTAGCTTGTTGGGAACACAAAGATTCTATTCTGTTGCAAACTCCACTCCATACATATATATGGGGAGGTACTAGCTCCAACTCCGATTTACAGTGAAAACTGCAGGAAATTCATACCGGCACTAGGAAACAAACTGAGACACCAGAGTAAAAGTTTCTCCTGCAACCCGTTCCCTTGGTGCTATATGAACGAACGTCTTTCCACATGCTCAGTTCTGAGAGATAAGTGTGTGTGACAGCCGCCTTCACCTAGCTTGTTGGGAACACAAAGTTTCTTTTCAATTGCAAACTCCATTCCATACATATATATGGGGTGGTACAAGCTCCATCTCGTTTTTACAGTGAAAACTGCAGGAACTTCAAACCGGCACTAGGAAACAGACTGAGAAAGCAGAGAATAAGTGTTTCAAGCAACCCGTTCCCTTGGTGCTAGATGAACGAACGTCTCTCCACTTGCTCAGTTCTGAGAGATAATTGTGTGTGAAATCCATCCTTCACCTAGCCTGTTGGGAACACAAAGTTTCTTTTCAGTTGCAAACTCCATTCCATACATATATAAGGGGAGGTACTAGCTTCAACTCGGTTTTACAGTGAAAACTGCAGGAACTTCAAACCGGCACTAGGAAACAGACTGAGAAAACAGAGAAAAAGTGTCTCCTGCAACCCGTTGCCTTGGTGCTAGATGAACGAACGTCTCTCCACTTGCTCAGTTCTGAGAGATAAGTGTGTGTGAAAGCCGTCTTCCAAGTAGCTTGTTGGGAACACAAAGATTCTATTCTGTTGCAAACTCCACTCCATACATATATATGGGGAGGTACTAGCTCCAACTCCGATTTACAGTGAAAACTGCAGGAAATTCATACCGGCACTAGGAAACAAACTGAGACACCAGAGTAAAAGTTTCTTCTGCAACCCGTTCCCTTGTTGCAAGATGAACGAACAACTCTCCACATGCTCAGTTCTGAGAGATAAGTGTGTGTGACAGCCGCCTTCACCTAGCTTGTTGGGAACACAAAGTTTCTTTTCAATTGCAAACTCCATTCCATACATATATATTGGTTGGTACAAGCTCCAACTCGTTTTTACAGTGAAAACTGCAGGAACTTCAAACCGGCACTAGGAAACAGACTGAGAAAGAAGAGAAAAAGTGCCTCCTGCAAAACTTTCCTTTTGTCCTAGATGAACGTACGTATCTCCACATGCTCAGTTCTCAGATATAAGTGTGTGTGAAAGCCGTCCTTCACCTAGCTTGTTGGGAAAACACAGTTTCTTTTCAGTTGCAAACTCCTTTCCATACATATGTATGGGGAGGTACAATCTCCAACTCGGTTTTACAGTGAAAACTGCAGGAACTTCAAACCGGCAATACGAAAAAGACTGAGAAAGCAGAGAAAAAGTGTCTCCTACAACCCGTTCCCTTGGTGCTAGATGAACGAACGTCTCTCCACTTGCTCAGTTCTGAGAGATAAGTGTGTGTGAAATCCGTCCTTCACCTAGCTTGTTGGCAACACAGAGTTTCTTTTCAGTTGCAAACAGCATTCCATACATATATATGGGGAGGTACAAGCTCCAACTCGGTTTTACAGTGAAAACTGCAGGAACTTCAAACCGGCACTAGGAAACAGACTGAGAAAGCAGAGAAAAAGTGTCTCCTGCAACCCGTTCCCTTGGTGCTAGATGAACGAACGTCTCTCCACTTGCTCAGTTCTGAGAGATAAGTGTGTGTGAAAGCCGTCCTTCACCTAGCTTGTTGGGAACACAAAGTTTCTTTTCAGTTGCAAACCCCATTCCATACATATATATGGGGAGGTACTAGCTCCAACTCGGTTTTACAGTGAAAACTGCAGGAACTTCAAACCGGCACTAGGAAACAGACTGAGAAAGCAGAGAAAAAGTGTCTCCTGCAACGCGTTCCCTTGGTGCTAGATGAACGAACGTCTCTCCACTTGCTCAGTTCTGAGAGATAAGTGTGTGTTAAAGCCGTCCTTCACCTAGCTTGTTGGGAACACAAAGTTTCTTTTCAGTTGCAACCTCCATTCCATAGATATATATGGGGAGGTATTAGCTCCAACTCGGTTTTACAGTGAAAACTGCAGGAACTTCAAACCGGCACTAGGAAACAGACTGAGAAAGCAGAGAAAAAGTGTCTCCTGCAACCCGTTCCCTTGGTGCTAGATGAAGGAACGTCTCTCCACCTGCTCAGTTCTGAGAGCTAAGTGTGTGTGAAAGCCGTCCTTCACCTAGCTTGTTGGGAACACACAGTTTCTTTTCAGTTGCAAACTCCTTTCCATACATATGTATGGGGAGGTACAATCTCCAACTCGGTTTTACAGTGAAAACTGCAGGAACTTCAAACCGGCACTAGGAAACAGACTGAGAAAGCAGAGAAATAGTCTCTCCTGCAACCCATTCCCTTGGTGCTAGATGAACGAACGTCTCTCCACTTGCTCAGTTCTGAGAGATAAGTGTGTGTGAAAGCCGTCCTTCACCTAGCTTGTTGGGAACACACAGTTTCTTTTCAGTTGCAAACTCCTTTCCATACATATGTATGGGGAGGTACAATCTCCCACTCGATTTTACAGTGAAAACTGCAGGAACTTCAAACCGGCAATACGAAAAAGACTGAGAAAGCAGAGAAAAAGTGTCTCCTGCAACCCGTTCCCTTGGTGCTAGATGAACGAACGTCTCTCCACTTGCTCAGTTCTGAGAGATAAGTGTGTGTGAAATCCGCCCTTCACCCAGCTTGTTGGCAACACAGAGTTTCTTTTCAGTGCAAACAACATTCCATACATATATATGGGGAGGTACAAGCTCCAACTCGGTTTTACAGTGAAAACTGCAGGAACTTCAAACCGGCACTAGGAAACAGACTGAGAAAGCAGAGAAAAAGTCTCTCCTGCAACCCGTTCCCTAGGTGTTAGATGAAAGAACGTCTCTAAACTTGATCAGTTCTGAGAGATAAGTGTGTGTGAAATCCATCCTTCACCTAGCCTGTTGGGAAAACATATTTTCTTTTCTGTTGCAAACTCCATTCCATACATATATATGGGGAGGTACAAGCTCCAACTCGGTTTTACAGTGAAAACTGCAGGAACTTCAAACCGGCACTAGGAAACACCCTGAGAAAGCAGAGAAAAAGTGTCTCCTGCAACCCGTTCCCTTGGTGCTAGATGAACGAACGTCTCTCCACTTGCTCAGTTCTGAGTGATAAGTGTGTGTGAAAGCCGTCCTTCACCTAGCTTGTTGGGAACACAAAGTTTCTTTTCAGTTGCAAACCCCATTCCATACATCTATATGGGGAGGTAATAGCTCCAACTCGGTTTTACAGTGAAAACTGCAGGAACTTCAAACCGGCACTAGGAAACAGACTGAGAAAGCAGAGAAAAAGTGTCTCCTGCAACCCGTTCCCTTGGTGCTAGATGAAAGAAAGTCTCTCCACTTGCCCATTTCTGAGAGGTAAGTGTGTGTGAAAGCCGTCCTTCACCTAGCTAGTTGGGAAAACAAAGTTTCTTTTAGGTTGCAAACTCCATTCCATACATATATATGGGGAGCTACTAGCTCCAACTCGGTTTTACAGTGAAATCTGCAGGAACTTCAATCCGGCATTAGGAAACAGACTGAGAAAACAGAGAAAAAGTGTCTCCTGCAACCCGTTCCCTTGGTGCTAGATGAACGAACGTCTCTCCACTTGCTCAGTTCTGAGAGAAAAGTGTGTGTGAAAGCCATCCTTCACCTAGCTTGTTGGGAACACAATGTTTCTTTTCAGTTGCAAACTCCATTCCATACATATATATGGGGAGGTACAAGCTCCATCTCGGTTTTAAAGTGAAAACTGCAGGAACTTCAAACCGGCACTAGGAAACAGACTGAGAAAGCAGAGAAAAAGAGTCTAATGCAAACCGTTCCTTTTGTGCCAGATGAACGAACGTATCTCCACATGCTCAGTTCTGAGATATAAGTGTGTGTGAAAGCCGTCCTTCACCTAGCTTGTTGGGAACACAAAGTTTCTTTTCAGTTGCAAACTCCACTCCATACATATATATGGGTAGCTACTAGCTCCAACTCGGTTTTACAGTGAAAACTGAAGGAACTACAAACTGGCACTACGAAACAGTCTGAGAAAGCAGAGAAAAAGTGTCTCCTGCAACCCGTTCCCTTGGTGCCAAATGAACGAACGTCTCTCCACTTGCTCAGTTCTGAGAGATAAGTGTGTGTGAAAGCCGTCTTTCAAGTAGCTTGTTGGGAACACAAAGATTCTATTCTGTTGCAAACTCCACTCCATACATATATATGGGGAGATACTAGCTCCAACTCCGATTTACAGTGAAAACTGCAGGAAATTCATACCGGCACTAGGAAACAAACTGAGACACCAGAGTAAAAGTTTCTTCTGCAACCCGTTCCCTTGTTGCTAGATGAACGAACGTCTCTCCACATGCTCAGTTCTGAGAGATAAGTGTGTATGAAAGCCGTCTTTAACCTAGCTTGTTGGGAACACAAAGTTTCTTATCAGTTGCAAACTACACTCCATAAATATATATGGGGAGGTATTTGTTCCAACTCGGTTTTAAAGTGAAAACTGCAGGAACTTCAAACCGGCACCAGGAAACACACTGAGAAAAAAGACTAAATTTCCTCCTGCAACCCATTCCCTTGGTGCTAGATGAACGAACGTATCTCCACATGCTCAGTTCTGAGAGATAAGTGTGTGTGATAGCCGCCTTCAACAAGCTTCTTGGGAACACAAAGTTTCTTTTCAATTGCAAACTCCATTCCATACATATATATGGGGTGGTACAAGCTCCAACTCGTTTTTACAGTGAAAACTGCAGGAACTTCAAACCGGCACTAGGAAACAGACTGAGAAAGCAGAGAAAATGTGTCTCCTGCAACCCGTTCCCTTGGTGCTAGATGAACGAACGTCTCTCCACTTGCTCTGTTCTGAGAGATAATTGTGTGTGAAATCCATTCTTCACCTAGCCTGTTGGGAACACAAAGTTTCTTTTCAGTTGCAAACTCCATTCCATACATATATATGGGGAGGTACTAGCTTCAACTCGGTTTTACAGTGAAAACTGCAGGAACTTCAAACCGGCACTAGGAAACTGACTGAGAAAGCAGAGAAAAAGTGTCTCCTGCAACCCGTTGCCTTGGTGCTAGATGAACGAACGTCTCTCCACTTGCTCAGTTCTGAGAGATACGTGTGTGTGAAAGCCGTCTTTCAAGTAGCTTGTTTGGAACACAAAGATTCTATTCTGTTGCAAACTCCACTCCATACATATATATGGGGAGGTACTAGCTCCAACTCCGATTTACAGTGAAAACTGCAGGAAATTCATACCGGCACTAGGAAACAAACTGAGACACCAGAGTAAAAGTTTCTTCTGCAACCCGTTCCCTTGTTGCTAGATTAACGAACGTCTCTCCACATGCTCAGTTCTGAGAGATAAGTGTGTATGAAAGCCGCCTTTAACCTAACTTGTTGGGAACACAAAGTTTCTTATCAGTTGCAAACTACACTCCATAAATATATATGGGGAGGTACTTGTTCCAACTCGGTTTTACATTGAAAACTGCAGGAACTTCAAACCGGCACCAGGAAACAGATTGAGAAAAAAGACTAAATTTTCTCCTGCAACCCGTTCCCTTGTTGCTAGATGAACGAACGTCTCTCCACATGCTCAGTTCTGAGAGATAAGTGTGTATGAAAGCCGCCTTTAACCTAGCTTGTTGGGAACACAAAGTTTCTTTTCAATTGCAAACTCCATTCCATACATATATATGGGGTGGTACAAGCTCCAACTCGTTTTTACAGTGAAAACTGCAGGAACTTCAAACCGGCACTAGGAAACAGACTGAGAAAGAAGAGAAAAAGTGCCTCCTGCAAAACTTTCCTTTTGTCCTAGATGAACGAACGTATCTCCACATGCTCAGTTCTGAGTTATAAGTGTGTGTGAAAGCCGTCCTTCACCTAGCTTGTTGGGAACACAAAGTTTCTTTTAAGTTGCAAACTCCACTCCATACATATATATGGGGAGGTACAAGGTCCAACTCGATTTTACAGTAAAAACTGGAGGAACTTCAAACCGGCACTAGGAAACAGACTGGGAAAGCAGAGAAAAAGTGTCTCCTGCAACCAGTTCCCTTGGTGCTAGATGAACGAACGTCTCTCCACTTGCTCAGTTCTGAGAGATAATTGTGTGTGAAATCCATCCTTCACCTAGCATGTTGGGAACACAAAGTTTCTTTTCAGTTGCAAACCCCATTCCATACATATATATGGGGAGGTACTAGCTTCAACTCGGTTTTACAGTGAAAACTGCAGGAACTTCAAACCGGCACTAGGAAACAGACTGAGAAAGCAGAGAAAAAGTGTCTCCTGCAACCCGTTGCCTTGGTGCTAGATGAACGAACGTCTCTCCACTTGCTCAGTTCTGAGAGATAAGTGTGTGTGAAAGCCGTCTTTCAAGTAGCTTGTTGGGAACACAAAGATTCTATTCTGTTGCAAACTCCACTCCATACATATATATGGGGAGGTACTAGCTCCAACTCCGATTTACAGTGAAAACTGCAGGAAATTCATACCGGCACTAGGAAACAAACTGAGACACCAGAGTAAAAGTTTCTCCTGCAACCCGTTCCCTTGGTGCTATATGAACGAACGTCTCTCCACATGCTCAGTTCTGAGAGATAAGTGTGTGTTACAGCCGCTTTAACCTAGCTTGTTGGGAACACAAAGTTTCTTTTCAATTGCAAACTCCATTCCATACATATATATGTGGTGGTACAAGCTCCAACTCGTTTTTACAGTGAAAACTGCAGGAACTTCAAACCGGCACTAGGAAACAGACTGAGAAAGCAGAGAATAAGTGTTTCAAGCAACCCGTTCCCTTGGTGCTAGATGAACGAACGTCTCTCCACTTGCTCAGTTCTGAGAGATAATTGTGTGTGAAATCCATCCTTCACCTAGCCTGTTGGGAACACAAAGTTTCTTTTCAGTTGCAAACTCCATTCCATACATATATATGGGGAGGTACTAGCTTCAACTCGGTTTTACAGTGAAAACTGCAGGAACTTCAAACCGGCACTAGGAAACAGACTGAGAAAGCAGAGAAAAAGTGTCTCCTGCAACCCGTTGCCTTGGTGCTAGATGAACGAACGTCTCTCCACTTGCTCAGTTCTGAGAGATAAGTGTGTGTGAAAGCCGTCTTTCAAGTAGTTTGTTGGGAACACAAAGATTCTATTCTGTTGCAAACTCCACTCCATACATATATATGGGGAGGTACTAGCTCCAACTCCGATTTACAGTGAAAACTGCAGGAAATTCATACCGGCACTAGGAAACTAACTGAGACACCAGAGTAAAAGTTTCTTCTGCAACCCGTTCCCTTGTTGCTAGATGAACGAACGTCTCTCCACATGCTCAGTTCTTAGAGATAAGTGTGTATGAAAGCCGTCTTTAACCTAGCTTGTTGGGAACACAAAGTTTCTTATCAGTTGCAAACTACACTCCATAAATATATATGGGGAGCTATTTGTTCCAACTCGGTTTTACAGTGAAAACTGCAGGAACTTCAAACCGGCACCAGGAAACACACTGAGAAAAAAGACTAAATTTCCTCCTGCAACCCTTTCCCTTGGTGCTAGATGAACGAACGTATCTCCACATGCTCAGTTCTGAGAGATAAGTGTGTGTGATAGCCGCCTTCAACAAGCTTGTTGGGAACACAAAGTTTCTTTTCAATTGCAAACTCCATTCCATACATATATATGGGGTGGTACAAGCTCCAACTCGTTTTTACAGTGAAAACTGCAGGAACTTCAAACCGGCACTAGGAAACAGACTGAGAAAGCAGAGAAAATGTGTCTCCTGCAACCCGTTCCCTTGGTGCTAGATGAACGAACGTCTCTCCACTTGCTCTGTTCTGAGAGATAATTGTGTGTGAAATCCATTCTTCACCTAGCCTGTTGGGAACACAAAGTTTCTTTTCAGTTGCAAACTCCATTCCATACATATATAAGGGGAGGTACTAGCTTCAACTCGGTTTTACAGTGAAAACTGCAGGAACTTCAAACCGGCACTAGGAAACAGACTGAGAAAGCAGAGAAAAAGTGTCTCCTGCAACCCGTTGCCTTGGTGCTAGATGAACGAACGTCTCTCCACTTGCTCAGTTCTGAGAGATACGTGTGTGTGAAAGCCGTCTTTCAAGTAGCTTTTTTGGAACACAAAGATTCTATTCTGTTGCAAACTCCACTCCATACATATATATGGGGAGGTACTAGCTCCAACTCCGATTTACAGTGAAAACTGCAGGAAATTCATACCGGCACTAGGAAACAAACTGAGACACCAGAGTAAAAGTTTCTTCTGCAACCCGTTCCCTTGTTGCTAGATGAACGAACGTCTCTCCACATGCTCAGTTCTGAGAGATAAGTGTGTATGAAAGCCGCCTTTAACCTAACTTGTTGGGAACACAAAGTTTCTTATCAGTTGCAAACTACACTCCATAAATATATATGGGGAGGTACTTGTTCCAACTCGGTTTTACATTGAAAACTGCAGGAACTTCAAACCGGCACCAGGAAACAAATTGAGAAAAAAGAATAAATTTTCTCCTGCAACCCGTTCCCTTGTTGCTAGATGAACGAACGTCTCTCCACATGCTCAGTTCTGAGAGATAAGTGTGTATGAAAGCCGCCTTTAAACTAGCTTGTTGGGAACACAAAGTTTCTTTTCAATTGCAAACTCCATTCCATACATATATATGGGGTGGTACAAGCTCCAACTCGTTTTTACAGTGAAAACTGCAGGAACTTCAAACCGGCACTAGGAAACAGACTGAGAAAGAAGAGAAAAAGTGCCTCCTGCAAAACTTTCCTTTTGTCCTAGATGAACGAACGTATCTCCACATGCTCAGTTCTGAGATATAAGTGTGTGTGAAAGCCGTCCTTCAACTAGCTTGTTGGGAACACAAAGTTTCTTTTCTGTTGCAAATTCCACACCATACATATATATGGGGAGGTACAAGGTCCAACTCGATTTTACAGTAAAAACTGGAGGAACTTCAAACCGGCACTAGGAAACAGACTGGGAAAGCAGAGAAAAAGTGTCTCCTGCAACCAGTTCCCTTGGTGCTAGATGAACGAACGTCCCTAAACTTGCTCAGTTCTGAGAGATAAGTGTGTGTGAAATCCATCCTTCACCTAGCCTGTTGGGAACACAAAGTTTCTTTTCAGTTGCAAACTCCATTCCATACATATATATGGGGAGGTACTAGCTTCAACTCGGTTTTACAGTGAAAACTGCAGGAACTTCAAACCGGCACTAGGAAACAGACTGAGAAAGCAGAGAAAAAGTGTCTCCTGCATCCCGTTGCCTTGGTGCTAGATGAACGAACGTCTCTCCACTTGCTCAGTTCTGAGAGATAAGTGTGTGTGAAAGCCGTCTTTCAAGTAGCTTGTTGGGAACACAAAGATTCTATTCTGTTGCAAACTCCACTCCATACATATATATGGGGAGGTACTAGCTCCAACTCCGATTTACAGTGAAAACTGCAGGAAATTCATACCGGCACTAGGAAACAAACTGAGACACCAGAGTAAAAGTTTCTTCTGCAACCCGTTCCCTTGTTGCTAGATGAACGAACGTCTCTCCACATGCTCAGTTCTTAGAGATAAGTGTGTATGAAAGCCGTCTTTAACCTAGCTTGTTGGGAACACAAAGTTTCTTATCAGTTGCAAACTACACTCCATAAATATATATGGGGAGCTATTTGTTCCAACTCGGTTTTACAGTGAAAACTGCAGGAACTTCAAACCGGCAACAGGAAACACACTGAGAAAAAAGACTAAATTTCCTCCTGCAACCCTTTCCCTTGGTGCTAGATGAACGAACGTATCTCCACATGCTCAGTTCTGAGAGATAAGTGTGTGTGATAGCCGCCTTCAACAAGCTTGTTGGGAACACAAAGTTTCTTTTCAATTGCAAACTCCATTCCATACATATATATGGGGTGGTACAAGCTCCAACTCGTTTTTACAGTGAAAACTGCAGGAACTTCAAACCGGCACTAGGAAACAGACTGAGAAAGCAGAGAAAATGTGTCTCCTGCAACCCGTTCCCTTGGTGCTAGATGAACGAACGTCTCTCCACTTGCTCTGTTCTGAGAGATAATTGTGTGTGAAATCCATTCTTCACCTAGCCTGTTGGGAACACAAAGTTTCTTTTCAGTTGCAAACTCCATTCCATACATATATAAGGGGAGGTACTAGCTTCAACTCGGTTTTACAGTGAAAACTGCAGGAACTTCAAACCGGCACTAGGAAACAGACTGAGAAAGCAGAGAAAAAGTGTCTCCTGCAACCCGTTGCCTTGGTGCTAGATGAACGAACGTCTCTCCACTTGCTCAGTTCTGAGAGATACGTGTGTGTGAAAGCCGTCTTTCAAGTAGCTTGTTTGGAACACAAAGATTCTATTCTGTTGCAAACTCCACTCCATACATATATATGGGGAGGTACTAGCTCCAACTCCGATTTACAGTGAAAACTGCAGGAAATTCATACCGGCACTAGGAAACAAACTGAGACACCAGAGTAAAAGTTTCTTCTGCAACCCGTTCCCTTGTTGCTAGATGAACGAACGTCTCTCCACATGCTCAGTTCTGAGAGATAAGTGTGTATGAAAGCCGCCTTTAACCTAACTTGTTGGGAACACAAAGTTTCTTATCAGTTGCAAACTACACTCCATAAATATATATGGGGAGGTACTTGTTCCAACTCGGTTTTACATTGAAAACTGCAGGAACTTCAAACCGGCACCAGGAAACAGATTGAGAAAAAAGACTAAATTTTCTCCTGCAACCCGTTCCCTTGTTGCTAGATGAACGAACGTCTCTCCACATGCTCAGTTCTGAGAGATAAGTGTGTATGAAAGCCGCCTTTAAACTAGCTTGTTGGGAACACAAAGTTTCTTTTCAATTGCAAACTCCATTCCATACATATATATGGGGTGGTACAAGCTCCAACTCGTTTTTACAGTGAAAACTGCAGGAACTTCAAACCGGCACTAGGAAACAGACTGAGAAAGAAGAGAAAAAGTGCCTCCTGCAAAACTTTCCTTTTGTCCTAGATGAACGAACGTATCTCCACATGCTCAGTTCTGAGATATAAGTGTGTGTGAAAGCCGTCCTTCAACTAGCTTGTTGGGAACACAAAGTTTCTTTTCTGTTGCAAATTCCACACCATACATATATATGGGGAGGTACAAGGTCCAACTCGATTTTACAGTAAAAACTGGAGGAACTTCAAACCGGCACTAGGAAACAGACTGGGAAAGCAGAGAAAAAGTGTCTCCTGCAACCAGTTCCCTTGGTGCTAGATGAACGAACGTCCCTAAACTTGCTCAGTTGTGAGAGATAAGTGTGTGTGAAATCCATCCTTCACCTATCCTGTTGGGAACACAAAGTTTCTTTTCAGTTGCAAACTCCTTTCCATACATATATATGGGGTGGTACAAGCTCCAACTCGTTTTTACAGTGAAAACTGCAGGAACTTCAAACCGGCACTAGGAAACAGACTGAGAAAGCAGAGAATAAGTGTTTCAAGCAACCCGTTCCCTTGGTGCTAGATGAACGAACGTCTCTCCACTTGCTCAGTTCTGAGAGATAATTGTGTGTGAAATCCATCCTTCACCTAGCCTGTTGGGAACACAAAGTTTCTTTACAGTTGCAAACTCCATTCCATACATATATATGGGGAGGTACTAGCTTCAACTCGGTTTTACAGTGAAAACTGCAGGAACTTCAAACCGGCACTAGGAAACAGACTGAGAAAGCAGAGAAAAAGTGTCTCCTGCAACCCGTTGCCTTGGTGCTAGATGAACGAACGTCTCTCCACTTGCTCAGTTCTGAGAGATAAGTGTGTGTGAAAGCCGTCTTTCAAGTAGCTTGTTGGGAACACAAAGATTCTATTCTGTTGCAAACTCCACTCCATACATATATATGGGGAGGTACTAGCTCCAACTCCGATTTACAGTGAAAACTACAGGAAATTCATACCGGCACTAGGAAACAAACTGAGACACCAGAGTAAAAGTTTCTTCTGCAACCCGTTCCCTTGTTGCTAGATGAACGAACGTCTCTCCACATGCTCAGTTCTGAGAGATAAGTGTGTATGAAAGCCGTCTTTAACCTAGCTTGTTGGGAACACAAAGTTTCTTATCAGTTGGAAACTACACTCCATAAATATATATGGGGAGGTACAAGCTCCAACTCGGTTTTACAGTGAAAACTGCAGGAACTTCAAACCGGCACCAGGAAACAGACTGAGAAAAAAGACTAAATTTTCTCCTGCAACCCGTTCCGTTGGTGCTAGATGAACGAACGTCTCTCCACATGCTCAGTTCTGAGAGATAAGTGTGTGTGACAGCCGCCTTCACATAGCTTGTTGGGAACACAAAGTTTCTTTTCAATTGCAAACTCCATTCCATATATATATATTGGGGGGTACAAGCTCCAACTCGTTTTTACAGTGAAAACTGCAGGAACTTCAAACCGGCACTAGGAAACAGACTGAGAAAGCAGAGAAAAAGTGTCTCCTGCAACCCGTTCCCTTGGTGCTAGATGAACGAACGTCTCTCCACTTGCTCAGTTCTGAGAGAAAAGTGTGTGTGAAAGCCGTCCTTCACCTAGCTTGTTGGGAACACAAAGTTTCTTTTCAGTTGCAAACCCCATTCCATACATATATATGGGGAGGTACTAGCTCCAACTCGGTTTTACAGTGAAAACTGCAGGAACTTCAAACCGGCACTAGGATACAGACTGAGAAAGCAGAGAAAAAGTGTCTCCTGCAACCCGTTCCCTTGGTGCTAGATGAACGAACGTCTCTCCACTTGCTCAGTTCTGAGAGATAAGTGTGTGTGAAAGCCGTCCTTCACCTAGCTTGTTGGGAACACAAAGTTTCTTTTCAGTTGCAAACACCTTTCCATATATATGTATGGGGAGGTACAATCTCCAACTCGGTTTTACAGTGAAAACTGCAGGATCTTCAAACCGGCACTAGGAAACAGACTGAGAAAGCAGAGAAAATGTCTCTCCTGCAACCCGTTCCCTTGGTGCTAGATGAACGAACGTCTCTCCACTTGCTCAGTTCTGAGAGATAAGTGTGTGTGAAAGCCGTCCTTCACCTAGCTTGTTGGGAACACACAGTTTCTTTTCAGTTGCAAACACCATTCCATACATATATATGGGGAGGTACAAGCTCCAACTCTGTTTTACAGTGAAAACTGCAGGAACTTCAAACCGGCACTAGGAAACAGACTGAGAAAGCAGAGAAAAAGTTTCTCCTGCAACCCGTTCCCTTGGTGCTAGATGAACGAACGTCTCTCCACTTGCTCAGTTCTGAGAGATAAGTGTGTGTGAAAGCCGTCCTTCACCTAGCTTGTTGGGAACACAAAGTTCTTTTCAGTTGCAAACCCCATTCCATACATATATATGGGGAGGTACTAGCTCCAACTCGGTTTTACAGTGAAAACTGCAGGAACTTCAAACCGGCACTAGGATACAGACTGAGAAAGCAGAGAAAAAGTGTCTCCTGCAACCCGTTCCCTTGGTGCTAGATGAACGAACTTCTCTCCACTTGCTCAGTTCTGAGACATATGTGTGTGTGAAAGCCGTCCTTCACCTAGCTTGTTGGGAACAAAAAGTTTCTTTTCATTTGCAAACCCCATTCCATACATATATATGGGGAGGTTCTAGCTCCAACTCGGTTTTTCAGTGAAAACTGCAGGAAATTCAAACCGGCACTAGGAAACAGATTGAGAAAGCAGAGAAAAAGTGTCTCCTGCAAACCGTTCCCTTGGTGCTAGTTGAACGAACGTCTCTAAACTTGAGCAGTTCTGAGAGATAAGTGTGTGTGAAATCCATCCTTCACCTAGCCTGTTGGGAAAACAAAGTTTCTTTTTTGTTGCAAACTCCATTCCATACATATATATGGGGAGGTACAAGCTCCAAATCGATTTTACAGTGAAAACTGCAGGAACTTCCAACCGGCACTAGGAAACAGCCTGAGAAAGCAGAGAAAAAGTGTCTCCTGCAACCCGTTCCCTTGGTGCTAGATGAACGAACGTCTCTCCACTTGCTCAGTTCTGAGAGATAAGTGTGTGTGAAAGCCGTCCTTCACCTAGCTTGTTGGGAACAAAAAGTTTCTTTTCATTTGCAAACCCCATTCCATACATATATATGGGGAGGTACTAGCTCCAACTCGGTTTTACAGTGAAAACTGCAGGAACTTCAATCCGGCACTAGGAAACAGACTGAGAAAACAGAGAAAAAGTGTCTCCTGCAACCCGTTCCCTTGGTGCTAGATGAACGAACGTCTCTCCACTTGCTCAGTTCTGAGAGAAAAGTGTGTGTGAAAGCCATCCTTCACCTAGCTTGTTGGGAACACAAAGTTTCTTTTCAGTTGCAAACTCCATTCCATACATATACATGGGGAGGTACAAGCTCCATCTCGGTTTTAAAGTGAAAAGTGCAGGAACTTCAAACCGGCACTAGGAAACAGACTGAGAAAGCAGAGAAAAAGAGTCTAATGCAAACCGTTCCTTTTGTGCCAGATGAACGAACTTATCTCCACATGCTCAGTTCTGAGATATAAGTGTGTGTGAAAGCCGTCCTTCACCTAGCTTGTTGGGAACACAAACTTTCTTTTCAGTTGCAAACTCCACTCCATACATATATATGGCTAGGTACTAGCTCCAACTCGGTTTTACAGTGAAAACTGCAGGAACTTCAAACCGGCACTAGGAAACAGACTGAGAAAGCAGAGAGAAGTGTCTCCTGCAAACCGTTCCCTTGGTGCTAGATGAACGAAAGTCTCTCCACATGCTCAGTTCTGAGATATAAGTGTGTGTGAAAGCCGTCCTTCACCTAGCTTGTTGGGAACACAAAGTTTCTTTTCAGTTGCAAACTCCACTCCATACATATATATGGGTAGCTACTAGCTCCAACTCGGTTTTACAGTGAAAACTGAAGGAACTACAAACTGGCACTAGGAAACAGACTGAGAAAGCAGAGAAAAAGTGTCTCCTGCAACCCGTTCCCTTGGTGCTAGATGAACGAACGTCTCTCCACTTGCTCAGTTCTGAGACATAAGTGTGTGTGAAAGCCGTCCTTCACCTAGCTTGTTGGGAACACAAAGTTTCTTTTCAGTTGCAAACTCCATTCCATACATATATACGGGGAGGTTCTAGCTCCAACTCGGTTTTTCAGTGAAAACTGCAGGAACTTCAAACCGGCACTAGGAAAAAGACTGAGAAAGCAGAGAAAAAGTGTCTCCTGCAACCCGTTCCCTTGGTGCTAGATGAACGAACGTCTCTAAAATTGCTCAGTTCTGAGAGATAAGTGTGTGTGAAATCCATCCTTCACCTAGCCTGTTGGGAAAACAAAGTTTCTTTTCTGTTGCAAACACCATTCCATACATATATATGGGGAGGTACAAACTCCAAATCGATTTTACAGTGAAAACTGCAGGAACTTCAAACCGGCACTAGGAAACACCCTGAGAAAGCAGAGAAAAAGTGTCACTTGCAACCCGTTCCTTTGGTGCTCGATGAACGAACGTCTCTCCACTTGCTCAGTTCTGAGAGATAAGTGTGTGTGAAAGCCGTCCTTCACCTAGCTTGTTGGGAACACAAAGTTTCTTTTCAGTTGCAAACCCCATTCCATACATATATATGGGGAGGTACTAGCTCCAACTCGGTTTTACAGTGAAAACTGCAGGAACTTCAAACCGGCACTAGGAAACAGACTGAGAAAGCAGAGAAAAAGTGTCTCCTGCAACCCGTTCCTTTGGTGCTCGATGAACGAACGTCTCTCCACTTGCTCAGTTCTGAGAGATAAGTGTGTGTGAAAGCCGTCCTTCACCTAGCTTGTTGGGAACACAAAGTTTCTTTTCAGTTGCAAACCCCATTCCATACATATATATGGGGAGGTACTAGCTCCAACTCGGTTTTACAGTGAAAACTGCAGGAACTTCAAACCGGCACTAGGAAACAGACTGAGAAAGCAGAGAAAAAGTGTCTCCTGCAACCCGTTCCCTTCGTGCTAGATGAAAGAACGTCTCTCCACTTGCCCATTTCTGAGAGATAAGTGTGTGTGGAAGCCGTCCTTCACCTAGCTTGTTGGGAAAACAAAGTTTCTTTTAGGTTGCAAACTCCATTCCATACATATATAAGGGGAGCTACTAGCTCCAACTCGGTTTTACAGTGAAAACTGCAGGAACTTCAATCCGGCACTAGGAAACAGACTGAGAAATCAGAGAAAAAGTGTCTCCTGCAACCCGTTCCCTTGGTGCTAGATGAACGAACGTCTCTCCACTTGCTCAGTTCTGAGAGATACGTGTGTGTGAAAGCCGTCCTTCACCTAGCTTGTTGGGAACACAAAGTTTCTTTTCAGTTGCAAACTCCATTCCATACATTTATATGGGGAGGTACAAGCTCCAACTCGGTTTTACAGTGAAAACTGCAGGAACTTCAAACCGGCACTAGGAAACAGACTGAGAAAGCAGAGAAAAAGAGTCTAATGCAAACCGTTCCTTTTGTGCCAGATGAACGAACGTATCTCCACATGCTCAGTTCTGAGATATAAGTGTGTGTGAAAGCCGTCCTTCACCTAGCTTGTTGGGAACACAAACTTTCTTTTCAGTTGCAAACTCCACTCCATACATATATATGGCTAGGTACTAGCTCCAACTCGGTTTTACAGTGAAAACTGCAGGAACTTCAAACCGGCACTAGGAAACAGACTGAGAAAGCAGAGAAAAGTGTCTCCTGCAAACCGTTCCCTTGGTGCTAGATGAACGAAAGTCTCTCCACATGCTCAGTTCTGAGATATAAGTGTGTGTGAAAGCCGTCCTTCACCTAGCTTGTTGGGAACACAAAGTTTCTTTTCAGTTGCAAACTCCACTCCATACATATATATGGGTAGCTACTAGCTCCAACTCGGTTTTACAGTGAAAACTGAAGGAACTACAAACTGGCACTAGGAAACAGACTGAGAAAGCAGAGAAAAAGTGTCTCCTGCAACCCGTTCCCTTGGTGCTAGATGACCGAACGTCTCTCCACTTGCTCAGTTCTGAGAGATAAGTGTGTGTGAAAGCCGTCCTTCACCTAGCTTGTTGGGAACACAAAGTTTCTTTTCAGTTGCAAACTTCATTTCATACATATATATGGGGAGCTACTAGCTCCAACTCGGTTTTACAGTGAAAACTGCAGGAACTTCAAAACGACACTAGGAAACAGACTGAGAAAGCAGAGAAAAAGTGTCTCCTGCAACCCGTTCCTTTGGTGCTCGATGAACGAACGTCTCTCCACTTGCTCAGTTCTGAGAGATAAGTGTGTGTGAAAGCCGTCCTTCACCTATCTTGTTGGGAACACAAAGTTTCTTTTCAGTTGCAAACTCCATTCCATACATATATATGGGGAGGTACTAGCTCCAACTCGGTTTTACAGTGAAAACTGCAGGAACTTCAAACCGGCACTAGGAAAGAGACTGAGAAAAAAGACTAAATTTTCTCCTGCAACCCGTTCCCTTGGTGCTAGATGAACGAACGTCTCTCCACATGCTCAGTTCTGAGAGATAAGTGTGTGTGAAAGCCGCCTTCACCTAGCTTGTTGGGAACACAAAGTTTCTTTTCAGTTGCAAATTCCATTCCATACATATATATGGGGAGGTACAAGCTCCAACTCGTTTTTACAGTGAAAACTGCAGGAACTTCAAACCGGCACGAGGAAACAGACTGAGAAACAGAGAAAAAGTGTCTCCTGCAAACCTTTAATTTGTCCTAGATGAACGAACGTATCTCCACATGCTCAGTTCTGAGATATATGTCTGTGTGAAAGCCGTCCTTCACCTAGCTTGTTGGGAACACAAATTTTCTTTTCAGTTGCAACCTCCACTCCATACATATATATGGGTAGGTACTAGCTCCAAATCTGTTTTACAGTGAAAACTGAAGGAACTACAAACAGGCACTAGGAAACAGACTGAGAAAGCAGAGAAAAAGAGTCTAATGCAAACCGTTCCTTTTGTGCCAGATGAACGAACTTATCTCCACATGCTCAGTTCTGAGATATAAGTGTGTGTGAAAGCCGTCCTTCACCTAGCTTGTTGGGAACACAAACTTTCTTTTCAGTTGCAAACTCCACTCCATACATATATATGGCTAGGTACTAGCTCCAACTCGGTTTTACAGTGAAAACTGCAGGAACTTCAAACCGGCACTAGGAAACAGACTGAGAAAGCAGAGAAAAGTGTCTCCTGCAAACCGTTCCCTTGGTGCTAGATGAACGAAAGTCTCTCCACATGCTCAGTTCTGAGATATAAGTGTGTGTGAAAGCCGTCCTTCACCTAGCTTGTTGGGAACACAAAGTTTCTTTTCAGTTGCAAACTCCACTCCATACATATATATGGGTAGCTACTAGCTCCAACTCGGTTTTACAGTGAAAACTGAAGGAACTACAAACTGGCACTAGGAAACAGACTGAGAAAGCAGAGAAAAAGTGTCTCCTGCAACCCGTTCCCTTGGTGCTAGATGAACGAACGTCTCTCCACTTGCTCAGTTCTGAGACATAAGTGTGTGTGAAAGCCGTCCTTCACCTAGCTTGTTGGGAACACAAAGTTTCTTTTCAGTTGCAAACTCCATTCCATACATATATAAGGGGAGGTTCTAGCTCCAACTCGGTTTTTCAGTGAAAACTGCAGGAACTTCAAACCGGCACTAGGAAACAGACTGAGAAAGCAGAGAAAAAGTGTCTCCTGCAACCCGTTCCCTTGGTGCTAGATGAACGAACGTCTCTAAAATTGCTCAGTTCTGAGAGATAAGTGTGTGTGAAATCCATCCTTCACCTAGCCTGTTGGGAAAACAAAGTTTCTTTTCTGTTGCAAACACCATTCCATACATATATATGGGGAGGTACAAGCTCCAAATCGATTTTACAGTGAAAACTGCAGGAACTTCAAACCGGCACTAGGAAACAGCCTGAGAAAGCAGAGAAAAAGTGTCTCTTGCAACCCGTTCCCTTGGTGCTAGATGAACGAACGTCTCTCCACTTGCTCAGTTCTGAGAGATAAGTGTGTGTGAAAGCCGTCCTTCACCTAGCTTGTTGGGAACACAAAGTTTCTTATCAGTTGCAAACTACACTCCATAAATATATATGGGGAGCTATTTGTTCCAACTCGGTTTTACAGTGAAAACTGCAGGAACTTCAAACCGGCACCAGGAAACACACTGAGAAAAAAGACTAAATTTCCTCCTGCAACCCTTTCCCTTGGTGCTAGATGAACGAACGTATCTCCACATGCTCAGTTCTGAGAGATAAGTGTGTGTGATAGCCGCCTTCAACAAGCTTGTTGGGAACACAAAGTTTCTTTTCAATTGCAAACTCCATTCCATACATATATATGGGGTGGTACAAGCTCCAACTCGTTTTTACAGTGAAAACTGCAGGAACTTCAAACCGGCACTAGGAAACAGACTGAGAAAGCAGAGAAAATGTGTCTCCTGCAACCCGTTCCCTTGGTGCTAGATGAACGAACGTCTCTCCACTTGCTCTGTTCTGAGAGATAATTGTGTGTGAAATCCATTCTTCACCTAGCCTGTTGGGAACACAAAGTTTCTTTTCAGTTGCAAACTCCATTCCATACATATATAAGGGGAGGTACTAGCTTCAACTCGGTTTTACAGTGAAAACTGCAGGAACTTCAAACCGGCACTAGGAAACAGACTGAGAAAGCAGAGAAAAAGTGTCTCCTGCAACCCGTTGCCTTGGTGCTAGATGAACGAACGTCTCTCCACTTGCTCAGTTCTGAGAGATACGTGTGTGTGAAAGCCGTCTTTCAAGTAGCTTTTTTGGAACACAAAGATTCTATTCTGTTGCAAACTCCACTCCATACATATATATGGGGAGGTACTAGCTCCAACTCCGATTTACAGTGAAAACTGCAGGAAATTCATACCGGCACTAGGAAACAAACTGAGACACCAGAGTAAAAGTTTCTTCTGCAACCCGTTCCCTTGTTGCTAGATGAACGAACGTCTCTCCACATGCTCAGTTCTGAGAGATAAGTGTGTATGAAAGCCGCCTTTAACCTAACTTGTTGGGAACACAAAGTTTCTTATCAGTTGCAAACTACACTCCATAAATATATATGGGGAGGTACTTGTTCCAACTCGGTTTTACATTGAAAACTGCAGGAACTTCAAACCGGCACCAGGAAACAAATTGAGAAAAAAGAATAAATTTTCTCCTGCAACCCGTTCCCTTGTTGCTAGATGAACGAACGTCTCTCCACATGCTCAGTTCTGAGAGATAAGTGTGTATGAAAGCCGCCTTTAAACTAGCTTGTTGGGAACACAAAGTTTCTTTTCAATTGCAAACTCCATTCCATACATATATATGGGGTGGTACAAGCTCCAACTCGTTTTTACAGTGAAAACTGCAGGAACTTCAAACCGGCACTAGGAAACAGACTGAGAAAGAAGAGAAAAAGTGCCTCCTGCAAAACTTTCCTTTTGTCCTAGATGAACGAACGTATCTCCACATGCTCAGTTCTGAGATATAAGTGTGTGTGAAAGCCGTCCTTCAACTAGCTTGTTGGGAACACAAAGTTTCTTTTCTGTTGCAAATTCCACACCATACATATATATGGGGAGGTACAAGGTCCAACTCGATTTTACAGTAAAAACTGGAGGAACTTCAAACCGGCACTAGGAAACAGACTGGGAAAGCAGAGAAAAAGTGTCTCCTGCAACCAGTTCCCTTGGTGCTAGATGAACGAACGTCCCTAAACTTGCTCAGTTCTGAGAGATAAGTGTGTGTGAAATCCATCCTTCACCTAGCCTGTTGGGAACACAAAGTTTCTTTTCAGTTGCAAACTCCATTCCATACATATATATGGGGAGGTACTAGCTTCAACTCGGTTTTACAGTGAAAACTGCAGGAACTTCAAACCGGCACTAGGAAACAGACTGAGAAAGCAGAGAAAAAGTGTCTCCTGCATCCCGTTGCCTTGGTGCTAGATGAACGAACGTCTCTCCACTTGCTCAGTTCTGAGAGATAAGTGTGTGTGAAAGCCGTCTTTCAAGTAGCTTGTTGGGAACACAAAGATTCTATTCTGTTGCAAACTCCACTCCATACATATATATGGGGAGGTACTAGCTCCAACTCCGATTTACAGTGAAAACTGCAGGAAATTCATACCGGCACTAGGAAACAAACTGAGACACCAGAGTAAAAGTTTCTTCTGCAACCCGTTCCCTTGTTGCTAGATGAACGAACGTCTCTCCACATGCTCAGTTCTTAGAGATAAGTGTGTATGAAAGCCGTCTTTAACCTAGCTTGTTGGGAACACAAAGTTTCTTATCAGTTGCAAACTACACTCCATAAATATATATGGGGAGCTATTTGTTCCAACTCGGTTTTACAGTGAAAACTGCAGGAACTTCAAACCGGCAACAGGAAACACACTGAGAAAAAAGACTAAATTTCCTCCTGCAACCCTTTCCCTTGGTGCTAGATGAACGAACGTATCTCCACATGCTCAGTTCTGAGAGATAAGTGTGTGTGATAGCCGCCTTCAACAAGCTTGTTGGGACACAAAGTTTCTTTTCAATTGCAAACTCCATTCCATACATATATATGGGGTGGTACAAGCTCCAACTCGTTTTTACAGTGAAAACTGCAGGAACTTCAAACCGGCACTAGGAAACAGACTGAGAAAGCAGAGAAAATGTGTCTCCTGCAACCCGTTCCCTTTGGTGCTAGATGAACGAACGTCTCTCCACTTGCTCTGTTCTGAGAGATAATTGTGTGTGAAATCCATTCTTCACCTAGCCTGTTGGGAACACAAAGTTTCTTTTCAGTTGCAAACTCCATTCCATACATATATAAGGGGAGGTACTAGCTTCAACTCGGTTTTACAGTGAAAACTGCAGGAACTTCAAACCGGCACTAGGAAACAGACTGAGAAAGCAGAGAAAAAGTGTCTCCTGCAACCCGTTGCCTTGGTGCTAGATGAACGAACGTCTCTCCACTTGCTCAGTTCTGAGAGATACGTGTGTGTGAAAGCCGTCTTTCAAGTAGCTTGTTTGGAACACAAAGATTCTATTCTGTTGCAAACTCCACTCCATACATATATATGGGGAGGTACTAGCTCCAACTCCGATTTACAGTGAAAACTGCAGGAAATTCATACCGGCACTAGGAAACAAACTGAGACACCAGAGTAAAAGTTTCTTCTGCAACCCGTTCCCTTGTTGCTAGATGAACGAACGTCTCTCCACATGCTCAGTTCTGAGAGATAAGTGTGTATGAAAGCCGCCTTTAACCTAACTTGTTGGGAACACAAAGTTTCTTATCAGTTGCAAACTACACTCCATAAATATATATGGGGAGGTACTTGTTCCAACTCGGTTTTACATTGAAAACTGCAGGAACTTCAAACCGGCACCAGGAAACAGATTGAGAAAAAAGACTAAATTTTCTCCTGCAACCCGTTCCCTTGTTGCTAGATGAACGAACGTCTCTCCACATGCTCAGTTCTGAGAGATAAGTGTGTATGAAAGCCGCCTTTAAACTAGCTTGTTGGGAACACAAAGTTTCTTTTCAATTGCAAACTCCATTCCATACATATATATGGGGTGGTACAAGCTCCAACTCGTTTTTACAGTGAAAACTGCAGGAACTTCAAACCGGCACTAGGAAACAGACTGAGAAAGAAGAGAAAAAGTGCCTCCTGCAAAACTTTCCTTTTGTCCTAGATGAACGAACGTATCTCCACATGCTCAGTTCTGAGATATAAGTGTGTGTGAAAGCCGTCCTTCAACTAGCTTGTTGGGAACACAAAGTTTCTTTTCTGTTGCAAATTCCACACCATACATATATATGGGGAGGTACAAGGTCCAACTCGATTTTACAGTAAAAACTGGAGGAACTTCAAACCGGCACTAGGAAACAGACTGGGAAAGCAGAGAAAAAGTGTCTCCTGCAACCAGTTCCCTTGGTGCTAGATGAACGAACGTCCCTAAACTTGCTCAGTTGTGAGAGATAAGTGTGTGTGAAATCCATCCTTCACCTATCCTGTTGGGAACACAAAGTTTCTTTTCAGTTGCAAACTCCTTTCCATACATATATATGGGGTGGTACAAGCTCCAACTCGTTTTTACAGTGAAAACTGCAGGAACTTCAAACCGGCACTAGGAAACAGACTGAGAAAGCAGAGAATAAGTGTTTCAAGCAACCCGTTCCCTTGGTGCTAGATGAACGAACGTCTCTCCACTTGCTCAGTTCTGAGAGATAATTGTGTGTGAAATCCATCCTTCACCTAGCCTGTTGGGAACACAAAGTTTCTTTACAGTTGCAAACTCCATTCCATACATATATATGGGGAGGTACTAGCTTCAACTCGGTTTTACAGTGAAAACTGCAGGAACTTCAAACCGGCACTAGGAAACAGACTGAGAAAGCAGAGAAAAAGTGTCTCCTGCAACCCGTTGCCTTGGTGCTAGATGAACGAACGTCTCTCCACTTGCTCAGTTCTGAGAGATAAGTGTGTGTGAAAGCCGTCTTTCAAGTAGCTTGTTGGGAACACAAAGATTCTATTCTGTTGCAAACTCCACTCCATACATATATATGGGGAGGTACTAGCTCCAACTCCGATTTACAGTGAAAACTACAGGAAATTCATACCGGCACTAGGAAACAAACTGAGACACCAGAGTAAAAGTTTCTTCTGCAACCCGTTCCCTTGTTGCTAGATGAACGAACGTCTCTCCACATGCTCAGTTCTGAGAGATAAGTGTGTATGAAAGCCGTCTTTAACCTAGCTTGTTGGGAACACAAAGTTTCTTATCAGTTGGAAACTACACTCCATAAATATATATGGGGAGGTACAAGCTCCAACTCGGTTTTACAGTGAAAACTGCAGGAACTTCAAACCGGCACCAGGAAACAGACTGAGAAAAAAGACTAAATTTTCTCCTGCAACCCGTTCCGTTGGTGCTAGATGAACGAACGTCTCTCCACATGCTCAGTTCTGAGAGATAAGTGTGTGTGACAGCCGCCTTCACATAGCTTGTTGGGAACACAAAGTTTCTTTTCAATTGCAAACTCCATTCCATATATATATATTGGGGGGTACAAGCTCCAACTCGTTTTTACAGTGAAAACTGCAGGAACTTCAAACCGGCACTAGGAAACAGACTGAGAAAGCAGAGAAAAAGTGTCTCCTGCAACCCGTTCCCTTGGTGCTAGATGAACGAACGTCTCTCCACTTGCTCAGTTCTGAGAGAAAAGTGTGTGTGAAAGCCGTCCTTCACCTAGCTTGTTGGGAACACAAAGTTTCTTTTCAGTTGCAAACCCCATTCCATACATATATATGGGGAGGTACTAGCTCCAACTCGGTTTTACAGTGAAAACTGCAGGAACTTCAAACCGGCACTAGGATACAGACTGAGAAAGCAGAGAAAAAGTGTCTCCTGCAACCCGTTCCCTTGGTGCTAGATGAACGAACGTCTCTCCACTTGCTCAGTTCTGAGAGATAAGTGTGTGTGAAAGCCGTCCTTCACCTAGCTTGTTGGGAACACAAAGTTTCTTTTCAGTTGCAAACACCTTTCCATATATATGTATGGGGAGGTACAATCTCCAACTCGGTTTTACAGTGAAAACTGCAGGATCTTCAAACCGGCACTAGGAAACAGACTGAGAAAGCAGAGAAAATGTCTCTCCTGCAACCCGTTCCCTTGGTGCTAGATGAACGAACGTCTCTCCACTTGCTCAGTTCTGAGAGATAAGTGTGTGTGAAAGCCGTCCTTCACCTAGCTTGTTGGGAACACACAGTTTCTTTTCAGTTGCAAACACCATTCCATACATATATATGGGGAGGTACAAGCTCCAACTCTGTTTTACAGTGAAAACTGCAGGAACTTCAAACCGGCACTAGGAAACAGACTGAGAAAGCAGAGAAAAAGTTTCTCCTGCAACCCGTTCCCTTGGTGCTAGATGAACGAACGTCTCTCCACTTGCTCAGTTCTGAGAGATAAGTGTGTGTGAAAGCCGTCCTTCACCTAGCTTGTTGGGAACACAAAGTTCTTTTCAGTTGCAAACCCCATTCCATACATATATATGGGGAGGTACTAGCTCCAACTCGGTTTTACAGTGAAAACTGCAGGAACTTCAAACCGGCACTAGGATACAGACTGAGAAAGCAGAGAAAAAGTGTCTCCTGCAACCCGTTCCCTTGGTGCTAGATGAACGAACTTCTCTCCACTTGCTCAGTTCTGAGACATATGTGTGTGTGAAAGCCGTCCTTCACCTAGCTTGTTGGGAACAAAAAGTTTCTTTTCATTTGCAAACCCCATTCCATACATATATATGGGGAGGTTCTAGCTCCAACTCGGTTTTTCAGTGAAAACTGCAGGAAATTCAAACCGGCACTAGGAAACAGATTGAGAAAGCAGAGAAAAAGTGTCTCCTGCAAACCGTTCCCTTGGTGCTAGTTGAACGAACGTCTCTAAACTTGAGCAGTTCTGAGAGATAAGTGTGTGTGAAATCCATCCTTCACCTAGCCTGTTGGGAAAACAAAGTTTCTTTTTTGTTGCAAACTCCATTCCATACATATATATGGGGAGGTACAAGCTCCAAATCGATTTTACAGTGAAAACTGCAGGAACTTCCAACCGGCACTAGGAAACAGCCTGAGAAAGCAGAGAAAAAGTGTCTCCTGCAACCCGTTCCCTTGGTGCTAGATGAACGAACGTCTCTCCACTTGCTCAGTTCTGAGAGATAAGTGTGTGTGAAAGCCGTCCTTCACCTAGCTTGTTGGGAACAAAAAGTTTCTTTTCATTTGCAAACCCCATTCCATACATATATATGGGGAGGTACTAGCTCCAACTCGGTTTTACAGTGAAAACTGCAGGAACTTCAATCCGGCACTAGGAAACAGACTGAGAAAACAGAGAAAAAGTGTCTCCTGCAACCCGTTCCCTTGGTGCTAGATGAACGAACGTCTCTCCACTTGCTCAGTTCTGAGAGAAAAGTGTGTGTGAAAGCCATCCTTCACCTAGCTTGTTGGGAACACAAAGTTTCTTTTCAGTTGCAAACTCCATTCCATACATATACATGGGGAGGTACAAGCTCCATCTCGGTTTTAAAGTGAAAAGTGCAGGAACTTCAAACCGGCACTAGGAAACAGACTGAGAAAGCAGAGAAAAAGAGTCTAATGCAAACCGTTCCTTTTGTGCCAGATGAACGAACTTATCTCCACATGCTCAGTTCTGAGATATAAGTGTGTGTGAAAGCCGTCCTTCACCTAGCTTGTTGGGAACACAAACTTTCTTTTCAGTTGCAAACTCCACTCCATACATATATATGGCTAGGTACTAGCTCCAACTCGGTTTTACAGTGAAAACTGCAGGAACTTCAAACCGGCACTAGGAAACAGACTGAGAAAGCAGAGAGAAGTGTCTCCTGCAAACCGTTCCCTTGGTGCTAGATGAACGAAAGTCTCTCCACATGCTCAGTTCTGAGATATAAGTGTGTGTGAAAGCCGTCCTTCACCTAGCTTGTTGGGAACACAAAGTTTCTTTTCAGTTGCAAACTCCACTCCATACATATATATGGGTAGCTACTAGCTCCAACTCGGTTTTACAGTGAAAACTGAAGGAACTACAAACTGGCACTAGGAAACAGACTGAGAAAGCAGAGAAAAAGTGTCTCCTG
The DNA here is from genome assembly GCF_036321535.1 of Camelus dromedarius. Lineage (NCBI taxonomy): Eukaryota > Metazoa > Chordata > Mammalia > Artiodactyla > Camelidae > Camelus > Camelus dromedarius. The sequence goes on from NW_026989816.1 coordinate 505,759, forward strand.
CAACCCGTTCCCTTGGTGCTAGATGAACGAACGTCTCTCCACTTGCTCAGTTCTGAGACATAAGTGTGTGTGAAAGCCGTCCTTCACCTAGCTTGTTGGGAACACAAAGTTTCTTTTCAGTTGCAAACTCCATTCCATACATATATACGGGGAGGTTCTAGCTCCAACTCGGTTTTTCAGTGAAAACTGCAGGAACTTCAAACCGGCACTAGGAAAAAGACTGAGAAAGCAGAGAAAAAGTGTCTCCTGCAACCCGTTCCCTTGGTGCTAGATGAACGAACGTCTCTAAAATTGCTCAGTTCTGAGAGATAAGTGTGTGTGAAATCCATCCTTCACCTAGCCTGTTGGGAAAACAAAGTTTCTTTTCTGTTGCAAACACCATTCCATACATATATATGGGGAGGTACAAACTCCAAATCGATTTTACAGTGAAAACTGCAGGAACTTCAAACCGGCACTAGGAAACACCCTGAGAAAGCAGAGAAAAAGTGTCACTTGCAACCCGTTCCTTTGGTGCTCGATGAACGAACGTCTCTCCACTTGCTCAGTTCTGAGAGATAAGTGTGTGTGAAAGCCGTCCTTCACCTAGCTTGTTGGGAACACAAAGTTTCTTTTCAGTTGCAAACCCCATTCCATACATATATATGGGGAGGTACTAGCTCCAACTCGGTTTTACAGTGAAAACTGCAGGAACTTCAAACCGGCACTAGGAAACAGACTGAGAAAGCAGAGAAAAAGTGTCTCCTGCAACCCGTTCCTTTGGTGCTCGATGAACGAACGTCTCTCCACTTGCTCAGTTCTGAGAGATAAGTGTGTGTGAAAGCCGTCCTTCACCTAGCTTGTTGGGAACACAAAGTTTCTTTTCAGTTGCAAACCCCATTCCATACATATATATGGGGAGGTACTAGCTCCAACTCGGTTTTACAGTGAAAACTGCAGGAACTTCAAACCGGCACTAGGAAACAGACTGAGAAAGCAGAGAAAAAGTGTCTCCTGCAACCCGTTCCCTTCGTGCTAGATGAAAGAACGTCTCTCCACTTGCCCATTTCTGAGAGATAAGTGTGTGTGGAAGCCGTCCTTCACCTAGCTTGTTGGGAAAACAAAGTTTCTTTTAGGTTGCAAACTCCATTCCATACATATATAAGGGGAGCTACTAGCTCCAACTCGGTTTTACAGTGAAAACTGCAGGAACTTCAATCCGGCACTAGGAAACAGACTGAGAAATCAGAGAAAAAGTGTCTCCTGCAACCCGTTCCCTTGGTGCTAGATGAACGAACGTCTCTCCACTTGCTCAGTTCTGAGAGATACGTGTGTGTGAAAGCCGTCCTTCACCTAGCTTGTTGGGAACACAAAGTTTCTTTTCAGTTGCAAACTCCATTCCATACATTTATATGGGGAGGTACAAGCTCCAACTCGGTTTTACAGTGAAAACTGCAGGAACTTCAAACCGGCACTAGGAAACAGACTGAGAAAGCAGAGAAAAAGAGTCTAATGCAAACCGTTCCTTTTGTGCCAGATGAACGAACGTATCTCCACATGCTCAGTTCTGAGATATAAGTGTGTGTGAAAGCCGTCCTTCACCTAGCTTGTTGGGAACACAAACTTTCTTTTCAGTTGCAAACTCCACTCCATACATATATATGGCTAGGTACTAGCTCCAACTCGGTTTTACAGTGAAAACTGCAGGAACTTCAAACCGGCACTAGGAAACAGACTGAGAAAGCAGAGAAAAGTGTCTCCTGCAAACCGTTCCCTTGGTGCTAGATGAACGAAAGTCTCTCCACATGCTCAGTTCTGAGATATAAGTGTGTGTGAAAGCCGTCCTTCACCTAGCTTGTTGGGAACACAAAGTTTCTTTTCAGTTGCAAACTCCACTCCATACATATATATGGGTAGCTACTAGCTCCAACTCGGTTTTACAGTGAAAACTGAAGGAACTACAAACTGGCACTAGGAAACAGACTGAGAAAGCAGAGAAAAAGTGTCTCCTGCAACCCGTTCCCTTGGTGCTAGATGACCGAACGTCTCTCCACTTGCTCAGTTCTGAGAGATAAGTGTGTGTGAAAGCCGTCCTTCACCTAGCTTGTTGGGAACACAAAGTTTCTTTTCAGTTGCAAACTTCATTTCATACATATATATGGGGAGCTACTAGCTCCAACTCGGTTTTACAGTGAAAACTGCAGGAACTTCAAAACGACACTAGGAAACAGACTGAGAAAGCAGAGAAAAAGTGTCTCCTGCAACCCGTTCCTTTGGTGCTCGATGAACGAACGTCTCTCCACTTGCTCAGTTCTGAGAGATAAGTGTGTGTGAAAGCCGTCCTTCACCTATCTTGTTGGGAACACAAAGTTTCTTTTCAGTTGCAAACTCCATTCCATACATATATATGGGGAGGTACTAGCTCCAACTCGGTTTTACAGTGAAAACTGCAGGAACTTCAAACCGGCACTAGGAAAGAGACTGAGAAAAAAGACTAAATTTTCTCCTGCAACCCGTTCCCTTGGTGCTAGATGAACGAACGTCTCTCCACATGCTCAGTTCTGAGAGATAAGTGTGTGTGAAAGCCGCCTTCACCTAGCTTGTTGGGAACACAAAGTTTCTTTTCAGTTGCAAATTCCATTCCATACATATATATGGGGAGGTACAAGCTCCAACTCGTTTTTACAGTGAAAACTGCAGGAACTTCAAACCGGCACGAGGAAACAGACTGAGAAACAGAGAAAAAGTGTCTCCTGCAAACCTTTAATTTGTCCTAGATGAACGAACGTATCTCCACATGCTCAGTTCTGAGATATATGTCTGTGTGAAAGCCGTCCTTCACCTAGCTTGTTGGGAACACAAATTTTCTTTTCAGTTGCAACCTCCACTCCATACATATATATGGGTAGGTACTAGCTCCAAATCTGTTTTACAGTGAAAACTGAAGGAACTACAAACAGGCACTAGGAAACAGACTGAGAAAGCAGAGAAAAAGAGTCTAATGCAAACCGTTCCTTTTGTGCCAGATGAACGAACTTATCTCCACATGCTCAGTTCTGAGATATAAGTGTGTGTGAAAGCCGTCCTTCACCTAGCTTGTTGGGAACACAAACTTTCTTTTCAGTTGCAAACTCCACTCCATACATATATATGGCTAGGTACTAGCTCCAACTCGGTTTTACAGTGAAAACTGCAGGAACTTCAAACCGGCACTAGGAAACAGACTGAGAAAGCAGAGAAAAGTGTCTCCTGCAAACCGTTCCCTTGGTGCTAGATGAACGAAAGTCTCTCCACATGCTCAGTTCTGAGATATAAGTGTGTGTGAAAGCCGTCCTTCACCTAGCTTGTTGGGAACACAAAGTTTCTTTTCAGTTGCAAACTCCACTCCATACATATATATGGGTAGCTACTAGCTCCAACTCGGTTTTACAGTGAAAACTGAAGGAACTACAAACTGGCACTAGGAAACAGACTGAGAAAGCAGAGAAAAAGTGTCTCCTGCAACCCGTTCCCTTGGTGCTAGATGAACGAACGTCTCTCCACTTGCTCAGTTCTGAGACATAAGTGTGTGTGAAAGCCGTCCTTCACCTAGCTTGTTGGGAACACAAAGTTTCTTTTCAGTTGCAAACTCCATTCCATACATATATAAGGGGAGGTTCTAGCTCCAACTCGGTTTTTCAGTGAAAACTGCAGGAACTTCAAACCGGCACTAGGAAACAGACTGAGAAAGCAGAGAAAAAGTGTCTCCTGCAACCCGTTCCCTTGGTGCTAGATGAACGAACGTCTCTAAAATTGCTCAGTTCTGAGAGATAAGTGTGTGTGAAATCCATCCTTCACCTAGCCTGTTGGGAAAACAAAGTTTCTTTTCTGTTGCAAACACCATTCCATACATATATATGGGGAGGTACAAGCTCCAAATCGATTTTACAGTGAAAACTGCAGGAACTTCAAACCGGCACTAGGAAACAGCCTGAGAAAGCAGAGAAAAAGTGTCTCTTGCAACCCGTTCCCTTGGTGCTAGATGAACGAACGTCTCTCCACTTGCTCAGTTCTGAGAGATAAGTGTGTGTGAAAGCCGTCCTTCACCTAGCTTGTTGGGAACACAAAGTTTCTTTTCAGTTGCAAACCCCATTCCATACATATATATGGGGAGGTACTAGCTCCAACTCGGTTTTACAGTGAAAACTGCAGGAACTTCAAACCGGCACTAGGAAACAGACTGAGAAAGCAGAGAAAAAGTGTCTCCTGCAACCCGTTCCCTTCGTGCTAGATGAAAGAACGTCTCTCCACTTGCCCATTTCTGAGACATAAGTGTGTGTGGAAGCCGTCCTTCACCTAGCTTGTTGGGAAAACAAAGTTTCTTTTAGGTTGCAAACTCCATTCCATAGATATATAAGGGGAGCTACTAGCTCCAACTCGGTTTTACAGTGAAAACTGCAGGAACTTCAATCCGGCACTAGGAAACAGACTGAGAAATCAGAGAAAAAGTGTCTCCTGCAACCCGTTCCCTTGGTGCTAGATGAACGAACGTCTCTCCACTTGCTCAGTTCTGAGAGATACGTGTGTGTGAAAGCCGTCCTTCACCTAGCTTGTTGGGAACACAAAGTTTCTTTTCAGTTGCAAACTCCATTCCATACATTTATAGGGGAGGTACAAGCTCCAACACGGTTTTACAGTGAAAACTGCAGGAACTTCAAACCGGCACTAGGAAACAGACTGAGAAAGCAGAGAAAAAGTGTCTCCTGCAACCCGTTCCTTTGGTGCTCGATGAACGAACGTCTCTCCACTTGCTCAGTTCTGAGATATAAGTGTGTGTGAAAGCCGTCCTTCACCTAGCTTGTTGGGAACACAAAGTTTCTTTTCAGTTGCAAACCCCATTCCATACATATATATGGGGAGGTACTAGCTCCAACTCGGTTTTACAGTGAAAACTGCAGGAACTTCAAACCGGCACTAGGAAACAGACTGAGAAAGCAGAGAAAAAGTGTCTCCTGCAACCCGTTCCCTTCGTGCTAGATGAAAGAACGTCTCTCCACTTGCCCATTTCTGAGAGATAAGTGTGTGTGGAAGCCGTCCTTCACCTAGCTTGTTGGGAAAACAAAGTTTCTTTTAGGTTGCAAACTCCATTCCATACATATATAAGGGGAGCTACTAGCTCCAACTCGGTTTTACAGTGAAAACTGCAGGAACTTCAATCCGGCACTAGGAAACAGACTGAGAAATCAGAGAAAAAGTGTCTCCTGCAACCCGTTCCCTTGGTGCTAGATGAACGAACGTCTCTCCACTTGCTCAGTTCTGAGAGATACGTGTGTGTGAAAGCCGTCCTTCACCTAGCTTGTTGGGAACACAAAGTTTCTTTTCAGTTGCAAACTCCATTCCATACATTTATATGGGGAGGTACAAGCTCCAACTCGGTTTTACAGTGAAAACTGCAGGAACTTCAAACCGGCACTAGGAAACAGACTGAGAAAGCAGAGAAAAAGAGTCTAATGCAAACCGTTCCTTTTGTGCCAGATGAACGAACGTATCTCCACATGCTCAGTTCTGAGATATAAGTGTGTGTGAAAGCCGTCCTTCACCTAGCTTGTTGGGAACACAAAGTTTCTTTTCAGTTGCAAACTCCACTCCATACATATATATGGCTAGGTACTAGCTCCAACTCGGTTTTACAGTGAAAACTGCAGGAACTTCAAACCGGCACTAGGAAACAGACTGAGAAAGCAGAGAAAAGTGTCTCCTGCAAACCGTTCCCTTGGTGCTAGATGAACGAAAGTCTCTCCACATGCTCAGTTCTGAGATATAAGTGTGTGTGAAAGCCGTCCTTCACCTAGCTTGTTGGGAACACAAAGTTTCTTTTCAGTTGCAAACTCCACTCCATACATATATATGGGTAGCTACTAGCTCCAACTCGGTTTTACAGTGAAAACTGAAGGAACTACAAAATGGCACTAGGAAACAGACTGAGAAAGCAGAGAAAAAGTGTCTCCTGCAACCCGTTCCCTTGGTGCTAGATGACCGAACGTCTCTCCACTTGCTCAGTTCTGAGAGATAAGTGTGTGTGAAAGCAGTCCTTCACCTAGCTTGTTGGGAAAACAAAGTTTCTTTTCAGTTGCAAACTTCATTTCATACATATATATGGGGAGCTACTAGCTCCAACTCGGTTTTACAGTGAAAACTGCAGGAACTTCAAAACGACACTAGGAAACAGACTGAGAAAGCAGAGAAAAAGTGTCTCCTGCAACCCGTTCCTTTGGTGCTCGATGAACGAACGTCTCTCCACTTGCTCAGTTCTGAGAGATAAGTGTGTGTGAAAGCCGTCCTTCACCTATCTTGTTGGGAACACAAAGTTTCTTTTCAGTTGCAAACTCCATTCCATACATATATATGGGGAGGTACTAGCTCCAACTCGGTTTTACAGTGAAAACTGCAGGAACTTCAAACCGGCACCAGGAAAGAGACTGAGAAAAAAGACTAAATTTTCTCCTGCAACCCGTTCCCTTGGTGCTAGATGAACGAACGTCTCTCCACATGCTCAGTTCTGAGAGATAAGTGTGTGTGAAAGCCGCCTTCACCTAGCTTGTTGGGAACACAAAGTTTCTTTTCAGTTGCAAATTCCATTCCATACATATATATGGGGAGGTACAAGCTCCAACTCGTTTTTACAGTGAAAACTGCAGGAACTTCAAACCGGCACGAGGAAACAGACTGAGAAACAGAGAAAAAGTGTCTCCTGCAAACCTTTAATTTGTCCTAGATGAACGAACGTATCTCCACATGCTCAGTTCTGAGATATAAGTGTGTGTGAAAGCCGTCCTTCACCTAGCTTGTTGGGAAAACAAAGTTTCTTTTAGGTTGCAAACTCCATTCCATACATATATAAGGGGAGCTACTAGCTCCAACTCGGTTTTACAGTGAAAACTGCAGGAACTTCAATCCGGCACTAGGAAACAGACTGAGAAATCAGAGAAAAAGTGTCTCCTGCAACCCGTTCCCTTGGTGCTAGATGAACGAACGTCTCTCCACATGCTCAGTTCTGAGATATATGTCTGTGTGAAAGCCGTCCTTCACCTAGCTTGTTGGGAACACAAATTTTCTTTTCAGTTGCAACCTCCACTCCATACATATATATGGGTAGGTACTAGCTCCAAATCTGTTTTACAGTGAAAACTGAAGGAACTACAAACAGGCACTAGGAAACAGACTGAGAAAGCAGAGAAAAAGAGTCTAATGCAAACCGTTCCTTTTGTGCCAGATGAACGAACTTATCTCCACATGCTCAGTTCTGAGATATAAGTGTGTGTGAAAGCCGTCCTTCACCTAGCTTGTTGGGAACACAAACTTTCTTTTCAGTTGCAAACTCCACTCCATACATATATATGGCTAGGTACTAGCTCCAACTCGGTTTTACAGTGAAAACTGCAGGAACTTCAAACCGGCACTAGGAAACAGACTGAGAAAGCAGAGAAAAAGTGTCTCCTGCAACCCGTTCCCTTGGTGCTAGATGAACGAACGTCTCTAAAATTGCTCAGTTCTGAGAGATAAGTGTGTGTGAAATCCATCCTTCACCTAGCCTGTTGGGAAAACAAAGTTTCTTTTCTGTTGCAAACACCATTCCATACATATATATGGGGAGGTACAAGCTCCAAATCGATTTTACAGTGAAAACTGCAGGAACTTCAAACCGGCACTAGGAAACAGCCTGAGAAAGCAGAGAAAAAGTGTCTCTTGCAACCCGTTCCCTTGGTGCTAGATGAACGAACGTCTCTCCACTTGCTCAGTTCTGAGAGATAAGTGTGTGTGAAAGCCGTCCTTCACCTAGCTTGTTGGGAACACAAAGTTTCTTTTCAGTTGCAAACCCCATTCCATACATATATATGGGGAGGTACTAGCTCCAACTCGGTTTTACAGTGAAAACTGCAGGAACTTCAAACCGGCACTAGGAAACAGACTGAGAAAGCAGAGAAAAAGTGTCTCCTGCAACCCGTTCCCTTCGTGCTAGATGAAAGAACGTCTCTCCACTTGCCCATTTCTGAGACATAAGTGTGTGTGGAAGCCGTCCTTCACCTAGCTTGTTGGGAAAACAAAGTTTCTTTTAGGTTGCAAACTCCATTCCATACATATATAAGGGGAGCTACTAGCTCCAACTCGGTTTTACAGTGAAAACTGCAGGAACTTCAATCCGGCACTAGGAAACAGACTGAGAAATCAGAGAAAAAGTGTCTCCTGCAACCCGTTCCCTTCGTGCTAGATGAACGAACGTCTCTCCACTTGCTCAGTTCTGAGAGATACGTGTGTGTGAAAGCCGTCCTTCACCTAGCTTGTTGGGAACACAAAGTTTCTTTTCAGTTGCAAACTCCATTCCATACATTTATAGGGGAGGTACAAGCTCCAACTCGGTTTTACAGTGAAAACTGCAGGAACTTCAAACCGGCACTAGGAAACAGACTGAGAAAGCAGAGAAAAAGAGTCTAATGCAAACCGTTCCTTTTGTGCCAGATGAACGAACGTATCTCCACATGCTCAGTTCTGAGATATAAGTGTGTGTGAAAGCCGTCCTTCACCTAGCTTGTTGGGAACACAAACTTTCTTTTCAGTTGCAAACTCCACTCCATACATATATATGGCTAGGTACTAGCTCCAACTCGGTTTTACAGTGAAAACTGCAGGAACTTCAAACCGGCACTAGGAAACAGACTGAGAAAGCAGAGAAAAGTGTCTCCTGCAAACCGTTCCCTTGGTGCTAGATGAACGAAAGTCTCTCCACATGCTCAGTTCTGAGATATAAGTGTGTGTGAAAGCCGTCCTTCACCTAGCTTGTTGGGAACACAAAGTTTCTTTTCAGTTGCAAACTCCACTCCATACATATATATGGGTAGCTACTAGCTCCAACTCGGTTTTACAGTGAAAACTGAAGGAACTACAAACTGGCACTAGGAAACAGACTGAGAAAGCAGAGAAAAAGTGTCTCCTGCAACCCGTTCCCTTGGTGCTAGATGACCGAACGTCTCTCCACTTGCTCAGTTCTGAGAGATAAGTGTGTGTGAAAGCAGTCCTTCACCTAGCTTGTTGGGAAAACAAAGTTTCTTTTCAGTTGCAAACTTCATTTCATACATATATATGGGGAGCTACTAGCTCCAACTCGGTTTTACAGTGAAAACTGCAGGAACTTCAAAACGACACTAGGAAACAGACTGAGAAAGCAGAGAAAAAGTGTCTCCTGCAACCCGTTCCTTTGGTGCTCGATGAACGAACGTCTCTCCACTTGCTCAGTTCTGAGAGATAAGTGTGTGTGAAAGCCGTCCTTCACCTATCTTGTTGGGAACACAAAGTTTCTTTTCAGTTGCAAACTCCATTCCATACATATATATGGGGAGGTACTAGCTCCAACTCGGTTTTACAGTGAAAACTGCAGGAACTTCAAACCGGCACCAGGAAAGAGACTGAGAAAAAAGACTAAATTTTCTCCTGCAACCCGTTCCCTTGGTGCTAGATGAACGAACGTCTCTCCACATGCTCAGTTCTGAGAGATAAGTGTGTGTGAAAGCCGCCTTCACCTAGCTTGTTGGGAACACAAAGTTTCTTTTCAGTTGCAAATTCCATTCCATACATATATATGGGGAGGTACAAGCTCCAACTCGTTTTTACAGTGAAAACTGCAGGAACTTCAAACCGGCACGAGGAAACAGACTGAGAAACAGAGAAAAAGTGTCTCCTGCAAACCTTTAATTTGTCCTAGATGAACGAACGTATCTCCACATGCTCAGTTCTGAGATATAAGTGTGTGTGAAAGCCGTCCTTCACCTAGCTTTTTGGGAACACAAAGTTTCTTTTCAGTTGCAAACTCCACTCCATACATATATATGGGTAGGTACTAGCTCCAACTCGGTTTTACACTGAAAACTGCAGGAACTTCAAACCGGCACTAGGAAACAGACTGAGAAAGCAGAGAAAAAGTGTCTCCTGCAACCCGTTCCCTTGGTGCTAGATGAACGAACGTCTCTCCACTTGCTCAGTTCTGAGAGATAAGTGTGTGTGAAAGCCGTCCTTCACCTAGCTTGTTGGGAACACAAAGTTTCTTTTCAGTTGCAAACTCCATTCCATGCATATATAAGGGTAGGTACTAGCTCCAACTCTGTTTTACAGTGAAAACTGCAGGAACTTCAAACGGACACTAGGAAACAGACTTAGAAAGCAGAGAAAAAGTTTCTCCTGCAACCCGTTCCCTTGGTGCTAGATGAACGAACGTCTCTACACTTGCTCAGTTCTGAGAGATAAGTGTGTGTGAAATCCATTCTTCACCTAGCCTGTTGGGAACACAAAGTTTCTTTTCAGATGCAAACTCCATTCCATACATGTATATGGGGAGGTAATAGCTCCAACTCGGTTTTACAGTGAAAACTGCAGGAACTTCAAACCGGCACTAGGAAACAGACTGAGAAAGCAGAGAAAAAGTGTCTCCTGCAACCCGTTGCCTTGGTGCTAGATGAACGAACGTCTCTCCACTTGCTCAGTTCTGAGAGATAAGTGTGTGTGAAATCCATCCTTCACCTAGCCTGTTGGGAAAACAAAGTTTCTTTTCTGTTGCAAACACCATTCCATACATATATATGGGGAGGTACAAGCTCCAAATCGATTTTACAGTGAAAACTGCAGGAACTTCAAACCGGCACTAGGAAACAACCTGAGAAAGCAGAGAAAAAGTGTCTCCTGCAACCCGTTCCCTTGGTGCTAGATGAACGAACGTCTCTCCACTTGCTCAGTTCTGAGAGAAAAGTGTGTGTGAAAGCCATCCTTCACCTAGCTTGTTGGCAACACAAAGTTTCTTTTCAGTTGCAAACTCCATTCCATACATATATATGGGGAGGTACAAGCTCCATCTCGGTTTTAAAGTGAAAAGTGCAGGAAATTCAAACCGGCACTAGGAAACAGACTGAGAAAGCAGAGAAAAAGAGTCTAATGCAAACCGTTCCTTTTGTGCCAGATGAACGAACTTATCTCCACATGCTCAGTTCTGAGATATAAGTGTGTGTGAAAGCCGTCCTTCACCTAGCTTGTTGGGAACACAAACTTTCTTTTCAGTTGCAAACTCCACTCCATACATATATATGGCTAGGTACTAGCTCCAACTCGGTTTTACAGTGAAAACTGCAGGAACTTCAAACCGGCACTAGGAAACAGACTGAGAAAGCAGAGAAAAGTGTCTCCTGCAAACCGTTCCCTTGGTGCTAGATGAACGAAAGTCTCTCCACATGCTCAGTTCTGAGATATAAGTGTGTGTGAAAGCCGTCCTTCACCTAGCTTGTTGGGAACACAAAGTTTCTTTTCAGTTGCAAACTCCACTCCATACATATATATGGGTAGCTACTAGCTCCAACTCGGTTTTACAGTGAAAACTGAAGGAACTACAAACTGGCACTAGGAAACAGACTGAGAAAGCAGAGAAAAAGTGTCTCCTGCAACCCGTTCCCTTGGTGCTAGATGAACGAACGTCTCTCCACTTGCTCAGTTGTGAGACATAAGTGTGTGTGAAAGCCGTCCTTCACATAGCTTGTTGGGAACACAAAGTTTCTTTTAAGTTGCAAACTCCATTCCATACATATATACGGGGAGGTTCTAGCTCCAACTCGGTTTTTCAGTGAAAACTGCAGGAACTTCAAACCGGCACTAGGAAACAGACTGAGAAAGCAGAGAAAAAGTGTCTCCTGCAACCCGTTCCCTTGGTGCTAGATGAACGAACGTCTCTAAAATTGCTCAGTTCTGAGAGATAAGTGTGTGTGAAAGCCGCCTTCACCTAGCTTGTTGAGAACACAAAGTTTCTTTTCAGTTGCAAATTCCATTCCATACATATATATGGGGAGGTAGAAGCTCCAACTCGTTTTTACAGTGAAAACTGCAGGAACTTCAAACCGGCACGAGGAAACAGACTGAGAAAGCAGAGAAAAAGTGTCTCCTGCAACCCGTTCCCTTGGTGCTAGATGAACGAACGTCTCTCCACTTGCTCAGTTCTGAGAGATAAGTGTGTGTGAAAGCCGTCCTTCACCTAGCTTGTTGGGAACACAAAGTTTCTTTTCAGTTGCAAACTCCATTCCATGCATATATAAGGGTAGGTACTAGCTCCAACTCTGTTTTACAGTGAAAACTGCAGGAACTTCAAACCGACACTAGGAAACAGACTTAGAAAGCAGAGAAAAAGTATCTCCTGCAACCCGTTCCCTTGGTGCTAGATGAACGAACGTCTCTCCACTTGCTCAGTTCTGAGAGATAAGTGTGTGTGAAATCCATCCTTCACCTAGCCTGTTGGGAAAACAAAGTTTCTTTTCTGTTGCAAACACCATTCCATACATATATATGGGGAGGTACAAGCTCCAAATCGATTTTACAGTGAAAACTGCAGGAACTTCAAACCGGCACTAGGAAACAGCCTGAGAAACAGAGAAAAAGTGTCTCCTGCAACCCGTTCCCTTGGTGCTAGATGAACGAACGTCTCTCCACTTGCTCAGTTCTGAGAGATAAGTGTGTGTGAAAGCCGTCCTTCACCTAGCTTGTTGGGAACACAAAGTTTCTTTTCAGTTGCAAACCCCATTCCATACATATATATGGGGAGGTACTAGCTCCAACTCGGTTTTACAGTGAAAACTGCAGGAACTTCAAACCGGCACTAGGAAACAGACTGAGAAAGCAGAGAAAAAGTGTCTCCTGCAACCCGTTCCCTTCGTGCTAGATGAAAGAACATCTCTCCACTTGCCCATTTCTGAGAGATATGTGTGTGTGGAAGCCGTCATTCACCTAGCTTGTTGGGAAAACAAAGTTTCTATTAGGTTGCAAACTCCATTCCATACATATATAAGGGGAGCTACTAGCTCCAACTGGGTTTTACAGTGAAAACTGCAGGAACTTCAATCCGGCACTAGGAAACAGACTGAGAAATCAGAGAAAAAGTGTCTCCTGCAACCCGTTCCCTTGGTGCTAGATGAACGAACGTCTCTCCACTTGCTCAGTTCTGAGAGATAAGTGTGTGTGAAAGCCGTCCTTCACCTAGCTTGTTGGGAACACAAAGTTTCTTTTCAGTTGCAAACTCCATTCCATACATTTATATGGAGAGGTACAAGCTCCAACTCGGTTTTACAGTGAAAACTGCAGGAACTTCAAACCGGCACTAGGAAACAGACTAAGAAAGCAGAGAAAAAGAGTCTAATGCAAACCGTTCCTTTTGTGCCAGATGAACGAACGTATCTCCACATGCTCAGTTCTGAGATATAAGTGTGTGTGAAAGCCGTCCTTCACCTAGCTTGTTGGGAACACAAAGTTTCTTTTCAGTTGCAAACTCCACTCCATACATATATATGGCTAGGTACTAGCTCCAACTCGGTTTTACAGTGAAAACTGCAGGAACTTCAAACCGGCACTAGGAAACAGACTGAGAAAGCAGAGAAAAGTGTCTCCTGCAAACCGTTCCCTTGGTGCTAGATGAACGAAAGTCTCTCCACATGCTCAGTTCTGAGATATAAGTGTGTGTGAAAGCCGTCCTTCACCTAGCTTGTTGGGAACACAAAGTTTCTTTTCAGTTGCAAACTCCACTCCATACATATATATGGGTAGCTACTAGCTCCAACTCGGTTTTACAGTGAAAACTGAAGGAACTACAAACTGGCACTAGGAAACAGACTGAGAAAGCAGAGAAAAAGTGTCTCCTGCAACCCGTTCCCTTGGTGCTAGATGAACGAACGTCTCTCCACTTGCTCAGTTCTGAGAGATAAGTGTGTGTGAAAGCAGTCCTTCACCTAGCTTGTTGGGAAAACAAAGTTTCTTTTCAGTTGCAAACTTCATTTCATACATATATATGGGGAGCTACTAGCTCCAACTCGGTTTTACAGTGAAAACTGCAGGAACTTCAAAACGACACTAGGAAACAGACTGAGAAAGCAGAGAAAAAGTGTCTCCTGCAACCCGTTCCTTTGGTGCTCGATGAACGAACGTCTCTCCACTTGCTCAGTTCTGAGAGATAAGTGTGTGTGAAAGCCGTCCTTCACCTATCTTGTTGGGAACACAAAGTTTCTTTTCAGTTGCAAACTCCATTCCATACATATATATGGGGAGGTACTAGCTCCAACTCGGTTTTACAGTGAAAACTGCAGGAACTTCAAACCGGCACCAGGAAAGAGACTGAGAAAAAAGACTAAATTTTCTCCTGCACCCGTTCCCTTGGTGCTAGATGAACGAAAGTCTCTCCACATGCTCAGTTCTGAGAGATAAGTGTGTGTGAAAGCCGCCTTCACCTAGCTTGTTGGGAACACAAAGTTTCTTTTCAGTTGCAAATTCCATTCCATACATATATATGGGGAGGTAGAAGCTCCAACTCGTTTTTACAGTGAAAACTGCAGGAACTTCAAACCGGCACGAGGAAACAGACTGAGAAAGCAGAGAAAAAGTGTCTCCTGCAAACCGTTCTCTTGGTGCTAGATGAACGAACGTCTCTCCACTTGCTCAGTTCTGAGAGATAAGTGTGTGTGAAAGCCGTCCTTCACCTAGCTTGTTGGGAACACAAAGTTTCTTTTCAGTTGCAAACTCCATTCCATGCATATATAAGGGTAGGTACTAGCTCCAACTCTGTTTTACAGTGAAAACTGCAGGAACTTCAAACCGACACTAGGAAACAGACTTAGAAAGCAGAGAAAAAGTATCTCCTGCAACCCGTTCCCTTGGTGCTAGATGAACGAACGTCTCTACACTTGCTCAGTTCTGCGAGATAAGTGTGTGTGAAATCCATTCTTCACCTAGCCTGTTGGGAACACAAAGTTTCTTTTCAGTTGCAAACTCCATTCCATACATGTATATGGGGAGGTACTAGCTCCAACTCGGTTTTACAGTGAAAACTGCAGGAACTTCAAACCGGCACTAGGAAACAGACTGAGAAAGCAGAGAAAAAGTGTCTCCTGCAACCCGTTGCCTTGGTGCTAGATGAACGAACGTCTCTCCACTTGCTCAGTTCTGAGAGATAAGTGTGTGTGAAATCCATCCTTCACCTAGCCTGTTGGGAAAACAAAGTTTCTTTTCTGTTGCAAACACCATTCCATACATATATATGGGGAGGTACAAGCTCCAAATCGATTTTACAGTGAAAACTGCAGGAACTTCAAACCGGCACTAGGAAACAGCCTGAGAAAGCAGAGAAAAAGTGTCTCCTGCAACCCGTTCCCTTGGTGCTAGATGAACGAACGTCTCTCCACTTGCTCAGTTCTGAGAGATAAGTGTGTGTGAAAGCCGTCCTTCACCTAGCTTGTTGGGAACACAAAGTTTCTTTTCAGTTGCAAACCCCATTCCATACATATATATGGGGAGGTACTAGCTCCAACTCGGTTTTACAGTGAAAACTGCAGGAACTTCAAACCGGCACTAGGAAACAGACTGAGAAAGCAGAGAAAAAGTGTCTCCTGCAACCCGTTCCCTTCGTGCTAGATGAAAGAACGTCTCTCCACTTGCCCATTTCTGAGAGATAAGTGTTTGTGGAAGCCGTCCTTCACCTAGCTTGTTGGGAAAACAAAGTTTCTTTTAGGTTGCAAACTCCATTCCATACATATATAAGGGGAGCTACAAGCTCCAACTCGGTTTTACAGTGAAAACTGCAGGAACTTCAATCCGGCACTAGGAAACAGACTGAGAAATCAGAGAAACAGTGTCTCCTGCAACCCGTTCCCTTGGTGCTAGATGAACGAACGTCTCTCCACTTGCTCAGTTCTGAGAGATAAGTGTGTGTGAAAGCCGTCCTTCACCTAGCTTGTTGGGAACACAAAGTTTCTTTTCAGTTGCAAACTCCATTCCATACATTTATATGGGGAGGTACAAGCTCCAACTCGGTTTTACAGTGAAAACTGCAGGAACTTCAAACCGGCACTAGGAAACAGACTGAGAAAGCAGAGAAAAAGAGTCTAATGCAAACCGTTCCTTTTGTGCCAGATGAACGAACGTATCTCCACATGCTCAGTTCTGAGATATAAGTGTGTGTGAAAGCCGTCCTTCACCTAGCTTGTTGGGAACACAAAGTTTCTTTTCAGTTGCAAACTCCACTCCATACATATATATGGCTAGGTACTAGCTCCAACTCGGTTTTACAGTGAAAACTGCAGGAACTTCAAACCGGCACTAGGAAACAGACTGAGAAAGCAGAGAAAAAGAGTCTAATGCAAACCGTTCCTTTTGTGCCAGATGAACGAACGTATCTCCACATGCTCAGTTCTGAGATATAAGTGTGTGTGAAAGCCGTCCTTCACCTAGCTTGTTGGGAACACAAAGTTTCTTTTCAGTTGCAAACTCCACTCCATACATATATATGGCTAGGTACTAGCTCCAACTCGGTTTTACAGTGAAAACTGCAGGAACTTCAAACCGGCACTAGGAAACAGACTGAGAAAGCAGAGAAAAGTGTCTCCTGCAAACCGTTCCCTTGGTGCTAGATGAACGAAAGTCTCTCCACATGCTCAGTTCTGAGATATAAGTGTGTGTGAAAGCCGTCCTTCACCTAGCTTGTTGGGAACACAAAGTTTCTTTTCAGTTGCAAACTCCACTCCATACATATATATGGGTAGCTACTAGCTCCAACTCGGTTTTACAGTGAAAACTGAAGGAACTACAAACTGGCACTAGGAAACAGACTGAGAAAGCAGAGAATAAGTGTCTCCTGCAACCCGTTCCCTTGGTGCTAGATGAACGAACGTCTCTCCACTTGCTCAGTTCTGAGAGATAAGTGTGTGTGAAAGCAGTCCTTCACCTAGCTTGTTGGGAAAACAAAGTTTCTTTTCAGTTGCAAACTTCATTTCATACATATATATGGGGAGCTACTAGCTCCAACTCGGTTTTACAGTGAAAACTGCAGGAACTTCAAAACGACACTAGGAAACAGACTGAGAAAGCAGAGAAAAAGTGTCTCCTGCAACCCGTTCCTTTGGTGCTCGATGAACGAACGTCTCTCCACTTGCTCAGTTCTGAGAGATAAGTGTGTGTGAAAGCCGTCCTTCACCTATCTTGTTGGGAACACAAAGTTTCTTTTCAGTTGCAAACTCCATTCCATACATATATATGGGGAGGTACTAGCTCCAACTCGGTTTTACAGTGAAAACTGCAGGAACTTCAAACCGGCACCAGGAAAGAGACTGAGAAAAAAGACTAAATTTTCTCCTGCACCCGTTCCCTTGGTGCTAGATGAACGAAAGTCTCTCCACATGCTCAGTTCTGAGAGATAAGTGTGTGTGAAAGCCGCCTTCACCTAGCTTGTTGGGAACACAAAGTTTCTTTTCAGTTGCAAATTCCATTCCATACATATATATGGGGAGGTAGAAGCTCCAACTCGTTTTTACAGTGAAAACTGCAGGAACTTCAAACCGGCACGAGGAAACAGACTGAGAAAGCAGAGAAAAAGTGTCTCCTGCAAACCGTTCCCTTGGTGCTAGATGAACGAACGTCTCTCCACTTGCTCAGTTCTGAGAGATAAGTGTGTGTGAAAGCCGTCCTTCACCTAGCTTGTTGGGAACACAAAGTTTCTTTTCAGTTGCAAACTCCATTCCATGCATATATAAGGGTAGGTACTAGCTCCAACTCTGTTTTACAGTGAAAACTGCAGGAACTTCAAACCGACACTAGGAAACAGACTTAGAAAGCAGAGAAAAAGTATCTCCTGCAACCCGTTCCCTTGGTGCTAGATGAACGAACGTCTCTACACTTGCTCAGTTCTGAGAGATAAGTGTGTGTGAAATCCATTCTTCACCTAGCCTGTTGGGAACACAAAGTTTCTTTTCAGTTGCAAACTCCACTCCATACATGTATATGGGGAGGTACTAGCTCCAACTCGGTTTTACAGTGAAAACTGCAGGAACTTCAAACCGGCACTAGGAAACAGACTGAGAAAGCAGAGAAAAAGTGTCTCCTGCAACCCGTTGCCTTGGTGCTAGATGAACGAACGTCTCTCCACTTGCTCAGTTCTGAGAGATAAGTGTGTGTGAAATCCATCCTTCACCTAGCCTGTTGGGAAAACAAAGTTTCTTTTCTGTTGCAAACACCATTCCATACATATATATGGGGAGGTACAAGCTCCAAATCGATTTTACAGTGAAAACTGCAGGAACTTCAAACCGGCACTAGGAAACAGCCTGAGAAAGCAGAGAAAAAGTGTCTCCTGCAACCCGTTCCCTTGGTGCTAGATGAACGAACGTCTCTCCACTTGCTCAGTTCTGAGAGATAAGTGTGTGTGAAAGCCGTCCTTCACCTAGCTTGTTGGGAACACAAAGTTTCTTTTCAGTTGCAAACCCCATTCCATACATATATATGGGGAGGTACTAGCTCCAACTCGGTTTTACAGTGAAAACTGCAGGAACTTCAAACCGGCACTAGGAAACAGACTGAGAAAGCAGAGAAAAAGTGTCTCCTGCAACCCGTTCCCTTCGTGCTAGATGAAAGAACGTCTCTCCACTTGCCCATTTCTGAGAGATAAGTGTTTGTGGAAGCCGTCCTTCACCTAGCTTGTTGGGAAAACAAAGTTTCTTTTAGGTTGCAAACTCCATTCCATACATATATAAGGGGAGCTACAAGCTCCAACTCGGTTTTACAGTGAAAACTGCAGGAACTTCAATCCGGCACTAGGAAACAGACTGAGAAATCAGAGAAACAGTGTCTCCTGCAACCCGTTCCCTTGGTGCTAGATGAACGAACGTCTCTCCACTTGCTCAGTTCTGAGAGATAAGTGTGTGTGAAAGCCGTCCTTCACCTAGCTTGTTGGGAACACAAAGTTTCTTTTCAGTTGCAAACTCCACTCCATACATATATATGGCTAGGTACTAGCTCCAACTCGGTTTTACAGTGAAAACTGCAGGAACTTCAAACCGGCACTAGGAAACAGACTGAGAAAGCAGAGAAAAGTGTCTCCTGCAAACCGTTCCCTTGGTGCTAGATGAACGAAAGTCTCTCCACATGCTCAGTTCTGAGATATAAGTGTGTGTGAAAGCCGTCCTTCACCTAGCTTGTTGGGAACACAAAGTTTCTTTTCAGTTGCAAACTCCACTCCATACATATATATGGGTAGCTACTAGCTCCAACTCGGTTTTACAGTGAAAACTGAAGGAACTACAAACTGGCACTAGGAAACAGACTGAGAAAGCAGAGAAAAAGTGTCTCCTGCAACCCGTTCCCTTGGTGCTAGATGAACGAACGTCTCTCCACTTGCTCAGTTCTGAGAGATAAGTGTGTGTGAAAGCAGTCCTTCACCTAGCTTGTTGGGAAAACAAAGTTTCTTTTCAGTTGCAAACTTCATTTCATACATATATATGGGGAGCTACTAGCTCCAACTCGGTTTTACAGTGAAAACTGCAGGAACTTCAAAACGACACTAGGAAACAGACTGAGAAAGCAGAGAAAAAGTGTCTCCTGCAACCCGTTCCTTTGGTGCTCGATGAACGAACGTCTCTCCACTTGCTCAGTTCTGAGAGATAAGTGTGTGTGAAAGCCGTCCTTCACCTATCTTGTTGGGAACACAAAGTTTCTTTTCAGTTGCAAACTCCATTCCATACATATATATGGGGAGGTACTAGCTCCAACTCGGTTTTACAGTGAAAACTGCAGGAACTTCAAACCGGCACCAGGAAAGAGACTGAGAAAAAAGACTAAATTTTCTCCTGCACCCGTTCCCTTGGTGCTAGATGAACGAAAGTCTCTCCACATGCTCAGTTCTGAGAGATAAGTGTGTGTGAAAGCCGCCTTCACCTAGCTTGTTGGGAACACAAAGTTTCTTTTCAGTTGCAAATTCCATTCCATACATATATATGGGGAGGTAGAAGCTCCAACTCGTTTTTACAGTGAAAACTGCAGGAACTTCAAACCGGCACGAGGAAACAGACTGAGAAAGCAGAGAAAAAGTGTCTCCTGCAAACCGTTCCCTTGGTGCTAGATGAACGAACGTCTCTCCACTTGCTCAGTTCTGAGAGATAAGTGTGTGTGAAAGCCGTCCTTCACCTAGCTTGTTGGGAACACAAAGTTTCTTTTCAGTTGCAAACTCCATTCCATGCATATATAAGGGTAGGTACTAGCTCCAACTCTGTTTTACAGTGAAAACTGCAGGAACTTCAAACCGACACTAGGAAACAGACTTAGAAAGCAGAGAAAAAGTATCTCCTGCAACCCGTTCCCTTGGTGCTAGATGAACGAACGTCTCTACACTTGCTCAGTTCTGAGAGATAAGTGTGTGTGAAATCCATTCTTCACCTAGCCTGTTGGGAACACAAAGTTTCTTTTCAGTTGCAAACTCCATTCCATACATGTATATGGGGAGGTACTAGCTCCAACTCGGTTTTACAGTGAAAACTGCAGGAACTTCAAACCGGCACTAGGAAACAGACTGAGAAAGCAGAGAAAAAGTGTCTCCTGCAACCCGTTGCCTTGGTGCTAGATGAACGAACGTCTCTCCACTTGCTCAGTTCTGAGAGATAAGTGTGTGTGAAATCCATCCTTCACCTAGCCTGTTGGGAAAACAAAGTTTCTTTTCTGTTGCAAACACCATTCCATACATATATATGGGGAGGTACAAGCTCCAAATCGATTTTACAGTGAAAACTGCAGGAACTTCAAACCGGCACTAGGAAACAGCCTGAGAAAGCAGAGAAAAAGTGTCTCCTGCAACCCGTTCCCTTGGTGCTAGATGAACGAACGTCTCTCCACTTGCTCAGTTCTGAGAGATAAGTGTGTGTGAAAGCCGTCCTTCACCTAGCTTGTTGGGAACACAAAGTTTCTTTTCAGTTGCAAACCCCATTCCATACATATATATGGGGAGGTACTAGCTCCAACTCGGTTTTACAGTGAAAACTGCAGGAACTTCAAACCGGCACTAGGAAACAGACTGAGAAAGCAGAGAAAAAGTGTCTCCTGCAACCCGTTCCCTTCGTGCTAGATGAAAGAACGTCTCTCCACTTGCCCATTTCTGAGAGATAAGTGTTTGTGGAAGCCGTCCTTCACCTAGCTTGTTGGGAAAACAAAGTTTCTTTTAGGTTGCAAACTCCATTCCATACATATATAAGGGGAGCTACAAGCTCCAACTCGGTTTTACAGTGAAAACTGCAGGAACTTCAATCCGGCACTAGGAAACAGACTGAGAAATCAGAGAAACAGTGTCTCCTGCAACCCGTTCCCTTGGTGCTAGATGAACGAACGTCTCTCCACTTGCTCAGTTCTGAGAGATAAGTGTGTGTGAAAGCCGTCCTTCACCTAGCTTGTTGGGAACACAAAGTTTCTTTTCAGTTGCAAACTCCATTCCATACATTTATATGGGGAGGTACAAGCTCCAACTCGGTTTTACAGTGAAAACTGCAGGAACTTCAAACCGGCACTAGGAAACAGACTGAGAAAGCAGAGAAAAAGAGTCTAATGCAAACCGTTCCTTTTGTGCCAGATGAACGAACGTATCTCCACATGCTCAGTTCTGAGATATAAGTGTGTGTGAAAGCCGTCCTTCACCTAGCTTGTTGGGAACACAAACTTTCTTTTCAGTTGCAAACTCCACTCCATACATATATATGGCTAGGTACTAGCTCCAACTCGGTTTTACAGTGAAAACTGCAGGAACTTCAAACCGGCACTAGGAAACAGACTGAGAAAGCAGAGAAAAAGAGTCTAATGCAAACCGTTCCTTTTGTGCCAGATGAACGAACGTATCTCCACATGCTCAGTTCTGAGATATAAGTGTGTGTGAAAGCCGTCCTTCACCTAGCTTGTTGGGAACACAAAGTTTCTTTTCAGTTGCAAACTCCACTCCATACATATATATGGCTAGGTACTAGCTCCAACTCGGTTTTACAGTGAAAACTGCAGGAACTTCAAACCGGCACTAGGAAACAGACTGAGAAAGCAGAGAAAAGTGTCTCCTGCAAACCGTTCCCTTGGTGCTAGATGAACGAAAGTCTCTCCACATGCTCAGTTCTGAGATATAAGTGTGTGTGAAAGCCGTCCTTCACCTAGCTTGTTGGGAACACAAAGTTTCTTTTCAGTTGCAAACTCCACTCCATACATATATATGGGTAGCTACTAGCTCCAACTCGGTTTTACAGTGAAAACTGAAGGAACTACAAACTGGCACTAGGAAACAGACTGAGAAAGCAGAGAAAAAGTGTCTCCTGCAACCCGTTCCCTTGGTGCTAGATGAACGAACGTCTCTCCACTTGCTCAGTTCTGAGAGATAAGTGTGTGTGAAAGCAGTCCTTCACCTAGCTTGTTGGGAAAACAAAGTTTCTTTTCAGTTGCAAACTTCATTTCATACATATATATGGGGAGCTACTAGCTCCAACTCGGTTTTACAGTGAAAACTGCAGGAACTTCAAAACGACACTAGGAAACAGACTGAGAAAGCAGAGAAAAAGTGTCTCCTGCAACCCGTTCCTTTGGTGCTCGATGAACGAACGTCTCTCCACTTGCTCAGTTCTGAGAGATAAGTGTGTGTGAAAGCCGTCCTTCACCTATCTTGTTGGGAACACAAAGTTTCTTTTCAGTTGCAAACTCCATTCCATACATATATATGGGGAGGTACTAGCTCCAACTCGGTTTTACAGTGAAAACTGCAGGAACTTCAAACCGGCACCAGGAAAGAGACTGAGAAAAAAGACTAAATTTTCTCCTGCACCCGTTCCCTTGGTGCTAGATGAACGAAAGTCTCTCCACATGCTCAGTTCTGAGAGATAAGTGTGTGTGAAAGCCGCCTTCACCTAGCTTGTTGGGAACACAAAGTTTCTTTTCAGTTGCAAATTCCATTCCATACATATATATGGGGAGGTAGAAGCTCCAACTCGTTTTTACAGTGAAAACTGCAGGAACTTCAAACCGGCACGAGGAAACAGACTGAGAAAGCAGAGAAAAAGTGTCTCCTGCAAACCGTTCCCTTGGTGCTAGATGAACGAACGTCTCTCCACTTGCTCAGTTCTGAGAGATAAGTGTGTGTGAAAGCCGTCCTTCACCTAGCTTGTTGGGAACACAAAGTTTCTTTTCAGTTGCAAACTCCATTCCATGCATATATAAGGGTAGGTACTAGCTCCAACTCTGTTTTACAGTGAAAACTGCAGGAACTTCAAACCGACACTAGGAAACAGACTTAGAAAGCAGAGAAAAAGTCTCTCCTGCAACCCGTTCCCTTGGTGCTAGATGAACGAACGTCTCTACACTTGCTCAGTTCTGAGAGATAAGTGTGTGTGAAATCCATTCTTCACCTAGCCTGTTGGGAACACAAAGTTTCTTTTCAGTTGCAAACTCCACTCCATACATGTATATGGGGAGGTACTAGCTCCAACTCGGTTTTACAGTGAAAACTGCAGGAACTTCAAACCGGCACTAGGAAACAGACTGAGAAAGCAGAGAAAAAGTGTCTCCTGCAACCCGTTGCCTTGGTGCTAGATGAACGAACGTCTCTCCACTTGCTCAGTTCTGAGAGATAAGTGTGTGTGAAATCCATCCTTCACCTAGCCTGTTGGGAAAACAAAGTTTCTTTTCTGTTGCAAACACCATTCCATACATATATATGGGGAGGTACAAGCTCCAAATCGATTTTACAGTGAAAACTGCAGGAACTTCAAACCGGCACTAGGAAACAGCCTGAGAAAGCAGAGAAAAAGTGTCTCCTGCAACCCGTTCCCTTGGTGCTAGATGAACGAACGTCTCTCCACTTGCTCAGTTCTGAGAGATAAGTGTGTGTGAAAGCCGTCCTTCACCTAGCTTGTTGGGAACACAAAGTTTCTTTTCAGTTGCAAACCCCATTCCATACATATATATGGGGAGGTACTAGCTCCAACTCGGTTTTACAGTGAAAACTGCAGGAACTTCAAACCGGCACTAGGAAACAGACTGAGAAAGCAGAGAAAAAGTGTCTCCTGCAACCCGTTCCCTTCGTGCTAGATGAAAGAACGTCTCTCCACTTGCCCATTTCTGAGAGATAAGTGTTTGTGGAAGCCGTCCTTCACCTAGCTTGTTGGGAAAACAAAGTTTCTTTTAGGTTGCAAACTCCATTCCATACATATATAAGGGGAGCTACAAGCTCCAACTCGGTTTTACAGTGAAAACTGCAGGAACTTCAATCCGGCACTAGGAAACAGACTGAGAAATCAGAGAAACAGTGTCTCCTGCAACCCGTTCCCTTGGTGCTAGATGAACGAACGTCTCTCCACTTGCTCAGTTCTGAGAGATAAGTGTGTGTGAAAGCCGTCCTTCACCTAGCTTGTTGGGAACACAAAGTTTCTTTTCAGTTGCAAACTCCATTCCATACATTTATATGGGGAGGTACAAGCTCCAACTCGGTTTTACAGTGAAAACTGCAGGAACTTCAAACCGGCACTAGGAAACAGACTGAGAAAGCAGAGAAAAATAGTCTAATGCAAACCGTTCCTTTTGTGCCAGATGAACGAACGTATCTCCACATGCTCAGTTCTGAGATATAAGTGTGTGTGAAAGCCGTCCTTCACCTAGCTTGTTGGGAACACAAAGTTTCTTTTCAGTTGCAAACTCCACTCCATACATATATATGGCTAGGTACTAGCTCCAACTCGGTTTTACAGTGAAAACTGCAGGAACTTCAAACCGGCACTAGGAAACAGACTGAGAAAGCAGAGAAAAGTGTCTCCTGCAAACCGTTCCCTTGGTGCTAGATGAACGAAAGTCTCTCCACATGCTCAGTTCTGAGATATAAGTGTGTGTGAAAGCCGTCCTTCACCTAGCTTGTTGGGAACACAAAGTTTCTTTTCAGTTGCAAACTCCACTCCATACATATATATGGGTAGCTACTAGCTCCAACTCGGTTTTACAGTGAAAACTGAAGGAACTACAAACTGGCACTAGGAAACAGACTGAGAAAGCAGAGAAAAAGTGTCTCCTGCAACCCGTTCCCTTGGTGCTAGATGAACGAACGTCTCTCCACTTGCTCAGTTCTGAGAGATAAGTGTGTGTGAAAGCAGTCCTTCACCTAGCTTGTTGGGAAAACAAAGTTTCTTTTCAGTTGCAAACTTCATTTCATACATATATATGGGGAGCTACTAGCTCCAACTCGGTTTTACAGTGAAAACTGCAGGAACTTCAAAACGACACTAGGAAACAGACTGAGAAAGCAGAGAAAAAGTGTCTCCTGCAACCCGTTCCTTTGGTGCTCGATGAACGAACGTCTCTCCACTTGCTCAGTTCTGAGAGATAAGTGTGTGTGAAAGCCGTCCTTCACCTATCTTGTTGGGAACACAAAGTTTCTTTTCAGTTGCAAACTCCATTCCATACATATATATGGGGAGGTACTAGCTCCAACTCGGTTTTACAGTGAAAACTGCAGGAACTTCAAACCGGCACCAGGAAAGAGACTGAGAAAAAAGACTAAATTTTCTCCTGCACCCGTTCCCTTGGTGCTAGATGAACGAAAGTCTCTCCACATGCTCAGTTCTGAGAGATAAGTGTGTGTGAAAGCCGCCTTCACCTAGCTTGTTGGGAACACAAAGTTTCTTTTCAGTTGCAAATTCCATTCCATACATATATATGGGGAGGTAGAAGCTCCAACTCGTTTTTACAGTGAAAACTGCAGGAACTTCAAACCGGCACGAGGAAACAGACTGAGAAAGCAGAGAAAAAGTGTCTCCTGCAAACCGTTCCCTTGGTGCTAGATGAACGAACGTCTCTCCACTTGCTCAGTTCTGAGAGATAAGTGTGTGTGAAAGCCGTCCTTCACCTAGCTTGTTGGGAACACAAAGTTTCTTTTCAGTTGCAAACTCCATTCCATGCATATATAAGGGTAGGTACTAGCTCCAACTCTGTTTTACAGTGAAAACTGCAGGAACTTCAAACCGACACTAGGAAACAGACTTAGAAAGCAGAGAAAAAGTATCTCCTGCAACCCGTTCCCTTGGTGCTAGATGAACGAACGTCTCTACACTTGCTCAGTTCTGAGAGATAAGTGTGTGTGAAATCCATTCTTCACCTAGCCTGTTGGGAACACAAAGTTTCTTTTCAGTTGCAAACTCCATTCCATACATGTATATGGGGAGGTACTAGCTCCAACTCGGTTTTACAGTGAAAACTGCAGGAACTTCAAACCGGCACTAGGAAACAGACTGAGAAAGCAGAGAAAAAGTGTCTCCTGCAACCCGTTGCCTTGGTGCTAGATGAACGAACGTCTCTCCACTTGCTCAGTTCTGAGAGATAAGTGTGTGTGAAATCCATCCTTCACCTAGCCTGTTGGGAAAACAAAGTTTCTTTTCTGTT
The DNA here is from genome assembly GCF_036321535.1 of Camelus dromedarius. Taxonomy (NCBI): domain Eukaryota; kingdom Metazoa; phylum Chordata; class Mammalia; order Artiodactyla; family Camelidae; genus Camelus; species Camelus dromedarius. The sequence continues at coordinate 531,985 of NW_026989816.1, forward strand.
GCAAACACCATTCCATACATATATATGGGGAGGTACAAGCTCCAAATCGATTTTACAGTGAAAACTGCAGGAACTTCAAACCGGCACTAGGAAACAGCCTGAGAAAGCAGAGAAAAAGTGTCTCCTGCAACCCGTTCCCTTGGTGCTAGATGAACGAACGTCTCTCCACTTGCTCAGTTCTGAGAGATAAGTGTGTGTGAAAGCCGTCCTTCACCTAGCTTGTTGGGAACACAAAGTTTCTTTTCAGTTGCAAACCCCATTCCATACATATATATGGGGAGGTACTAGCTCCAACTCGGTTTTACAGTGAAAACTGCAGGAACTTCAAACCGGCACTAGGAAACAGACTGAGAAAGCAGAGAAAAAGTGTCTCCTGCAACCCGTTCCCTTCGTGCTAGATGAAAGAACGTCTCTCCACTTGCCCATTTCTGAGAGATAAGTGTTTGTGGAAGCCGTCCTTCACCTAGCTTGTTGGGAAAACAAAGTTTCTTTTAGGTTGCAAACTCCATTCCATACATATATAAGGGGAGCTACAAGCTCCAAATCGGTTTTACAGTGAAAACTGCAGGAACTTCAATCCGGCACTAGGAAACAGACTGAGAAATCAGAGAAACAGTGTCTCCTGCAACCCGTTCCCTTGGTGCTAGATGAACGAACGTCTCTCCACTTGCTCAGTTCTGAGAGATAAGTGTGTGTGAAAGCCGTCCTTCACCTAGCTTGTTGGGAACACAAAGTTTCTTTTCAGTTGCAAACTCCATTCCATACATTTATATGGGGAGGTACAAGCTCCAACTCGGTTTTACAGTGAAAACTGCAGGAACTTCAAACCGGCACTAGGAAACAGACTGAGAAAGCAGAGAAAAAGAGTCTAATGCAAACCGTTCCTTTTGTGCCAGATGAACGAACGTATCTCCACATGCTCAGTTCTGAGATATAAGTGTGTGTGAAAGCCGTCCTTCACCTAGCTTGTTGGGAACACAAAGTTTCTTTTCAGTTGCAAACTCCACTCCATACATATATATGGCTAGGTACTAGCTCCAACTCGGTTTTACAGTGAAAACTGCAGGAACTTCAAACCGGCACTAGGAAACAGACTGAGAAAGCAGAGAAAAGTGTCTCCTGCAAACCGTTCCCTTGGTGCTAGATGAACGAACGTCTCTCCACATGCTCAGTTCTGAGATATAAGTGTGTGTGAAAGCCGTCCTTCACCTAGCTTGTTGGGAACACAAAGTTTCTTTTCAGTTGCAAACTCCACTCCATACATATATATGGGTAGCTACTAGCTCCAACTCGGTTTTACAGTGAAAACTGAAGGAACTACAAACTGGCACTAGGAAACAGACTGAGAAAGCAGAGAAAAAGTGTCTCCTGCAACCCGTTCCTTTGGTGCTCGATGAACGAACGTCTCTCCACTTGCTCAGTTCTGAGAGATAAGTGTGTGTGAAAGCCGTCCTTCACCTATCTTGTTGGGAACACAAAGTTTCTTTTCAGTTGCAAACTCCATTCCATACATATATATGGGGAGGTACTAGCTCCAACTCGGTTTTACAGTGAAAACTGCAGAAACTTCAAACCGGCACCAGGAAAGAGACTGAGAAAAAAGACTAAATTTTCTCCTGCAACCCGTTCCCTTGGTGCTAGATGAACGAACGTCTCTCCACATGCTCAGTTCTGAGATATAAGTGTGTGTGAAAGCCGTCCTTCACCTAGCTTTTTGGGAACACAAAGTTTCTTTTCAGTTGCAAACTCCACTCCATACATATATATGGGTAGGTACTAGCTCTAACTCGGTTTTACACTGAAAACTGCAGGAACTTCAAACCGGCACTAGGAAACAGACTGAGAAAGCAGAGAAAAAGTGTCTCCTGCAAACCGTTCCCTTGGTGCTAGATGAACGAACGTCTCTCCACTTGCTCAGTTCTGAGAGATAAGTGTGTGTGAAAGCCGTCCTTCACCTAGCTTGTTGGGAACACAAAGTTTCTTTTCAGTTGCAAACTCCATTCCATGCATATATAAGGGTAGGTACTAGCTCCAAATCGGTTTTACAGTGAAAACTGCAGGAACTTCAAACCGACACTAGGAAACAGACTTAGAAAGCAGAGAAAAAGTTTCTCCTGCAACCCGTTCCCTTGGTGCTAGATGAACGAACGTCTCTCCACTTGCTCAGTTCTGAGAGATAAGTGTGTGTGAAATCCATTCTTCACCTAGCCTGTTGGGAACACAAAGTTTCTTTTCAGTTGCAAACTCCATTCCATACATGTATATGGGGAGGTACTAGCTCCAACTCGGTTTTACAGTGAAAACTGCAGGAACTTCAAACCGGCACTAGGAAACAGACTGAGAAAGCAGAGAAAAAGTTTCTCCTGCAACCCGTTGCCTTGGTGCTAGATGAACGAACGTCTCTCCACTTGCTCAGTTCTGAGAGATAAGTGTGTGTGACAGCGGCCTTCACCTAGCTTGTTGGGAACACAAAGTTTCTTTTCAATTGCAAACTCCATTCCATACATATATATGGGGAGGTACTAGCTCCAACTAGTTTTTACCGTGAAAACTGCAGGAACTTCAAACCGGCACTAGGAAACAGACTGAGAAAGAAGAGAAAAAGTGTCTCTTGCAACCCGTTCCTTTGGTGCTCGATGAACGAACGTCTCTCCACTTGCTCAGTTCTGAGAGATAAGTGTGTGTGAAAGCCGTCCTTCACCTATCTTGTTGGGAACACAAAGTTTCTTTTCAGTTGCAAACTCCATTCCATACATATATATGGGGAGGTACTAGCTCCAACTCGGTTTTACAGTGAAAACTGCAGGAACTTCAAACCGGCACCAGGAAAGAGACTGAGAAAAAAGACTAATTTTTCTCCTGCAACCCGTTCCCTTGGTGCTAGATGAACGAACGTCTCTCCACATGCTCAGTTCTGAGAGATAAGTGTGTGTGAAAGCCGCCTTCACCTAGCTTGTTGGGAACACAAAGTTTCTTTTCAGTTGCAAATTCCATTCCATACATATATATGGGGAGGTACAAGCTCCAACTCGTTTTTACAGTGAAAACTGCAGGAACTTCAAACCGGCACGAGGAAACAGACTGAGAAACAGAGAAAAAGTGTCTCCTGCAAACCTTTAATTTGTCCTAGATGAACGAACGTATCTCCACATGCTCAGTTCTGAGATATAAGTGTGTGTGAAAGCCGTCCTTCACCTAGCTTTTTGGGAACACAAAGTTTCTTTTCAGTTGCAAACTCCACTCCATACATATATATGGGTAGGTACTAGCTCCAACTCGGTTTTACACTGAAAACTGCAGGAACTTCAAACCGGCACTAGGAAACAGACTGAGAAAGCAGAGAAAAAGTGACTCCTGCAACCCGTTCCCTTGGTGCTAGATGAACGAACGTCTCTCCACTTGCTCAGTTCTGAGAGATAAGTGTGTGTGAAAGCCGTCCTTCACCTAGCTTGTTGGGAACACAAAGTTTCTTTTCAGTTGCAAACTCCATTCCATGCATATATAAGGGTAGGTACTATCTCCAACTCTGTTTTACAGTGAAAACTGCAGGAACTTCAAACCGACACTAGGAAACAGACTTAGAATGCAGAGAAAAAGTTTCTCCTGCAACCCGTTCCCTTGGTGCAAGATGAACGAACGTCTCTCCACTTGCTCAGTTCTGAGAGATAAGTGTGTGTGAAATCCATTCTTCACCTAGCCTGTTGGGAACACAAAGTTTCTTTTCAGTTGCAAACTCCATTCCATACATGTATATGGGGAGGTACTAGCTCCAACTCGGTTTTACAGTGAAAACTGCAGGAACTTCAAACCGGCACTAGGAAACAGACTGAGAAAGCAGAGAAAAAGTGTCTCCTGCAACCCGTTGCCTTGGTGCTAGATGAACGAACGTCTCTCCACTTGCTCAGTTCTGAGAGATAAGTGTGTGTGACAGCCGCCTTCACCTAGCTTGTTGGGAACACAAAGTTTCTTTTCAATTGCAAACTCCATTCCATACATATATATGGGGAGGTACTAGCTCCAACTAGTTTTTACAGTGAAAACTGCAGGAACTTCAAACCGGCACTAGGAAACAGACTGAGAAAGAAGAGAAAAAGTGCCTCCTGCAAAACTTTCCTTTTGTCCTAGATGAACGAACGTATCTCCACATGCTCAGTTCTGAGATATAAGTGTGTGTGAAATCCGTCCTTCACCTAGCTTGTTGGGAACACAAAGTTTCTTTTCAGTTGCAAACTCCATTCCATACATATATATGGGGAGCTACAAGCTCCATCTCGGTTTTAAAGTGAAAACTGCAGGAACTTCAAACCGGCACTAGGAAACAGAATGAGAAAGCAGAGAAAAAGTGTCTCCTGCAACCCTTTCCCTTGGTGCTAGATGAACGAACGTCTCTCCACATGCTCAGTTCTGAGAGATAAGTGTGTGTGAAAGCCGTCCTTCACCTAGCTTGTTGGGAACACAAAGTTTCTTTTCAGTTGCAAATTCCATTCCATACATTTATATGGGGAGGTACAAGCTCCAACTCGGTTTTACAGTGAAAACTGCAGGAAATTCAAACCGGCACTAGGAAACAGACTGAGAAAGCAGAGAAAAAGAGTCTAATGCAAACCGTTCCTTTTGTGCCAGATGAACGAACGTATCTCCACATGCTCAGTTCTGAGATATAAGTGTGTGTGAAAGCCGTCCTTCACCTAGCTTCTTGGGAACACAAAGTTTCTTTTCAGTTGCAAACTCCACTCCATACATATATATGGCTAGGTACTAGCTCCAACTCGGTTTTACAGTGAAAACTGCAGGAACTTCAAACCGGCACTAGGAAACAGACTGAGAAAGCAGAGAAAAGTGTCTCCTGCAAACCGTTCCCTTGGTGCTAGATGAACGAAAGTCTCTCCACATGCTCAGTTCTGAGATATAAGTGTGTGTGAAAGCCGTCCTTCACCTAGCTTGTTGGGAACACAAAGTTTCTTTTCAGTTGCAAACTCCACTCCATACATATATATGGGTAGCTACTAGCTCCAACTCGGTTTTACAGTGAAAACTGAAGGAACTACAAACTGGCACTAGGAAACAGACTGAGAAAGCAGAGAAAATGTGTCTCCTGCAACCCGTTCCCTTGGTGCTAGATGAACGAACGTCTCTCCACTTGCTCAGTTCTGAGAGATAAGTGTGTGTGAAAGCCGTCCTTCACCTAGCTTGTTGGGAAAACAAAGTTTCTTTTCAGTTGCAAACTTCATTCCATACATATATATGGGTAGCTACTAGCTCCAACTCGGTTTTACAGTGAAAACTGCAGGAACTTCAAAACGGCACTAGGAAACAGACTGACAAAGCAGAGAAATAGTGTCTCCTGCAACCCGTTCCTTTGGTGCTAGATGAACGAACGTCTCTCCACTTGCTCAGTTCTGAGAGATAAGTGTGTGTGAAAGCCGTCCTTCACCTATCTTGTTGGGAACACAAAGTTTCTTTTCAGTTGCAAACTCCATTCCATACATATATATGGGGAGGTACTAGCTCCAACTCGGTTTTACAGTGAAAACTGCAGGAACTTCAAACCGGCACCAGGAAACAGACTGAGAAAAAGACTAAATTTTCTCCTGCAACCCGTTCCATTGGTGCTAGATGAACGAACGTCTCTCCACATGCTCAGTTCTGAGAGATAAGTGTGTGTGAAAGCCGCCTTCACCTAGCTTGTTGGGAACACAAAGTTTCTTTTCAGTTGCAAATTCCATTCCATACATATATATGGGGAGGTAGAAGCTCCAACTCGGTTTTTCAGTGAAAACTGCAGGAACTTCAAACCGGCACTAGGAAACAGACTGAGAAAGCAGAGAAAAAGTGTCTCCTGCAAACCTTTACTTTTGTCCTAGATGAACGAACGTATCTCCATATGCTCAGTTCTGATATATAAGTGTGTGTGAAAGCCGTCCTTCACCTAGCTTTTTGGGAACACAAAGTTTCTTTTCAGTTGCAAACTCAACTCCATACATATATATGGGTAGGTACTAGCTCCAACTCGGTTTTACAGTGAAAACTGCAGGAACTGCAAACCGGCACTAGGAAACAGACTGAGAAATCAGAGAAAAAGTGTCTCCTGCAACCCGTTCCTTTTGTGCTAGATGAACGAACGTCTCTCCACTTGCTCAGTTCTGAGAGATAAGTGTGTGTGAAAGCCGTCCTTCACCTATCTTGTTGGGAACACAAAGTTTCTTTTCAGTTGCAAACTCCATTCCATACATATATACGGGGAGGTTCTAGCTCCAACTCGGTTTTACAGTGAAAACTGAAGGAACTACAAACTGGCACTAGGAAACAGACTGAGAAAGCAGAGGAAATGTGTCTCCTGCAACCCGTTCCCTTGGTGCTAGATGAACGAACGTCTCTCCACTTGCTCAGTTCTGAGAGATAAGTGTGTGTGAAAGCCGTCCTTCACCTAGCTTGTTGGGAAAACAAAGTTTCTTTTCAGTTGCAAACTTCATTCCATACATATATATGGGGAGGTACTAGCTCCAACTCGGTTTTACAGTGAAAACTGCAGGAACTTCAAACCGGCACCAGGAAACAGACTGAGAAAAAGACTAAATTTTCTCCTGCAACCCGTTCCCTTGGTGCTAGATGAACGAACGTCTCTCCACATGCTCAGTTCTGAGAGATAAGTGTGTGTGAAAGCCGCCTTCACCTAGCTTGTTGGGAACACAAAGTTTCTTTTCAGTTGCAAATTCCATTCCATACATATATATGGGGAGGTAGAAGCTCCAACTCGGTTTTTCAGTGAAAACTGCAGGAACTTCAAACCGGCACTAGGAAACAGACTGAGAAACAGAGAAAAAGTGTCTCCTGCAAACCTTTACTTTTGTCCTAGATGAACGAACGTATCTCCATATGCTCAGTTCTGATATATAAGTGTGTGTGAAAGCCGTCCTTCCATTAGCTTTTTGGGAACACAAAGTTTCTTTTCAGTTGCAAACTCAACTCCATACATATATATGGGTAGGTACTAGCTCCAACTCGGTTTTACAGTGAAAACTGCAGGAACTGCAAACCGGCACTAGGAAACAGACTGAGAAATCAGAGAAAAAGTGTCTCCTGCAACCCGTTCCTTTTGTGCTAGATGAACGAACGTCTCTCCACTTGCTCAGTTCTGAGAGATAAGTGTGTGTGAAAGCCGTCCTTCACCTATCTTGTTGGGAACACAAAGTTTCTTTTCAGTTGCAAACTCCATTCCATACATATATACGGGGAGGTTCTAGCTCCAACTCGGTTTTTCAGTGAAAACTGCAGGAACTTCAAACCGGCACTAGGAAACAGACTGAGAAAGCAGAGAAAAAGTTTCTCCTGCAACCCGTTCCCTTGGTGCTAGATCAACGAACGTCTCTAAACTTGCTCAGTTCTGAGAGATAAGTGTGTGTGAAATCCATCCTTCACCTAGCCTGTTGGGAAAACAAAGTTTCTTTTCAGTTGCAAACTCCATTCCATACATATATATGGGGAGGTACAAGCTCCAACTCGATTTTACAGTGAAAACTGCAGGAAATTCAAACCGGCACTAGGAAACAGCCTGAGAAAGCAGAGAAAAAGTTTCTCCTGCAACCCGTTCCCTTGGTGCTAGATGAACGAACGTCTCTCCACTTGCTCAGTTCTGAGAGATAAGTGTGTGTGAAAGCCGTCCTTCACCTAGCTTGTTGGGAACACAAAGTTTCTTTTCAGTTGCAAACCCCATTCCATACATATATATGGGGAGGTACTAGCTCCAACTCGATTTTACAGTGAAAACTGCAGGAACTTCAAACCGGCACTAGGAAACAGACTGAGAAAGCAGAGAAAAAGTGTCTCCTGCAACCCGTTCCCTTGGTGCTAGATGAAAGGACGTCTCTCCACTTGCCCAATTCTGGTAGATAAGTGTGTGTGAAAGCCGTCCTTCACCTAGCTTGTTGGAAAACAAAGTTTCTTTTCGGTTGCAAACTCCATTCCATACATATATATGGGGAGCTACTAGCTCCAACACGGTTTTACAGTGAAAACTGCAGGATCTTCAATCCGGCACTAGGAAACAGGCTGAGAAAGCAGAGAAAAAGTGTCTCCTGCAACCCGTTCCCTTGGTGCTAGATGAACGAACGTCTCTCCACTTGCTCAGTTCTGAGAGATAAGTGTGTGTGAAAGCCGTCCTTCACCTAGCTTGTTGGGAACACAAAGTTTCTTTTCAGTTGCAAACCCCATTCCATACATATATATGGGGAGGTACTAGCTCCAAATCGGTTTTACAGTGAAAACTGCAGGAACTTCAAACCGGCACTAGGAAACAGACTGAGAAAGCAGAGAAAAAGTGTCTCCTGCAACCCCTTCCCTTGGTGCTAGATGAAAGAACGTCTCTCCACTTGCCAATTTCTGAGAGATAAGTGTGTGTGAAAGCCGTCCTTCACCTAGCTTGTTGGGAAAACAAAGTTTCTTTTACGTTGCACACTCCATTCCATACATATATATGGGGAGCTACTAGCTCCAACTCGGTTTTACAGTGAAAACTGCAGGAACTTCAAACCGGCACTAGGAAACAGACTGAGAAAGCAGAGAAAAAGTATCTCCTGCAAACCGTTCCCTTGGTGCTAGATGAACGAAAGTCTCTCCACATGCTAAGTTCTGAGATATAAGTGTGTGTGAAAGCCGTCCTTCACCTAGCTTGTTGGGAACCCAAAGTTTCTTTTCAGTTGCAAACTCCACTCCATACATGTATATGGGGAGGTACTAGCTCCAACTCGGTTTTACAGTGAAAACTGCATGAACTTCAAACCGGCACTAGGAAACAGACTGAGAAAGCAGAGAAAAAGTGTCTCCTGCAACCCGTTGCCTTGGTGCTAGATGAACGAACGTCTCTCCACTTGCTCAGTTCTGAGAGATAAGTGTGTGTGAAATCCATCCTTCACCTAGCCTGTTGGGAAAACAAAGTTTCTTTTCTGTTGCAAACACCATTCCATACATATATATGGGGAGGTACAAGCTCCAAATCGATTTTACAGTGAAAACTGCAGGAACTTCAAACCGGCACTAGGAAACAGCCTGAGAAAGCAGAGAAAAAGTGTCTCCTGCAACCCGTTCCCTTGGTGCTAGATGAACGAACGTCTCTCCACTTGCTCAGTTCTGAGAGATAAGTGTGTGTGAAAGCCGTCCTTCACCTAGCTTGTTGGGAACACAAAGTTTCTTTTCAGTTGCAAACCCCATTCCATACATATATATGGGGAGGTACTAGCTCCAACTCGGTTTTACAGTGAAAACTGCAGGAACTTCAAACCGGCACTAGGAAACAGACTGAGAAAGCAGAGAAAAAGTGTCTCCTGCAACCCGTTCCCTTCGTGCTAGATGAAAGAACGTCTCTCCACTTGCCCATTTCTGAGAGATAAGTGTTTGTGGAAGCCGTCCTTCACCTAGCTTGTTGGGAAAACAAAGTTTCTTTTAGGTTGCAAACTCCATTCCATACATATATAAGGGGAGCTACAAGCTCCAACTCGGGTTTACAGTGAAAACTGCAGGAACTTCAATCCGGCACTAGGAAACAGACTGAGAAATCAGAGAAACAGTGTCTCCTGCAACCCGTTCCCTTGGTGCTAGATGAACGAACGTCTCTCCACTTGCTCAGTTCTGAGAGATAAGTGTGTGTGAAAGCCGTCCTTCACCTAGCTTGTTGGGAACACAAAGTTTCTTTTCAGTTGCAAACTCCATTCCATACATTTATATGGGGAGGTACAAGCTCCAACTCGGTTTTACAGTGAAAACTGCAGGAACTTCAAACCGGCACTAGGAAACAGACTGAGAAAGCAGAGAAAAAGAGTCTAATGCAAACCGTTCCTTTTGTGCCAGATGAACGAACGTATCTCCACATGCTCAGTTCTGAGATATAAGTGTGTGTGAAAGCCGTCCTTCACCTAGCTTGTTGGGAACACAAAGTTTCTTTTCAGTTGCAAACTCCACTCCATACATATATATGGCTAGGTACTAGCTCCAACTCGGTTTTACAGTGAAAACTGCAGGAACTTCAAACCGGCACTAGGAAACAGACTGAGAAAGCAGAGAAAAGTGTCTCCTGCAAACCGTTCCCTTGGTGCTAGATGAACGAAAGTCTCTCCACATGCTCAGTTCTGAGATATAAGTGTGTGTGAAAGCCGTCCTTCACCTAGCTTGTTGGGAACACAAAGTTTCTTTTCAGTTGCAAACTCCACTCCATACATATATATGGGTAGCTACTAGCTCCAACTCGGTTTTACAGTGAAAACTGCAGGAACTTCAAACCGGCACTAGGAAACAGACTGAGAAAGCAGAGAAAAAGTGTCTCCTGCAACCCGTTCCCTTGGTGCTAGATGAACGAACGTCTCTCCACTTGCTCAGTTCTGAGAGATAAGTGTGTGTGAAAGCAGTCCTTCACCTAGCTTGTTGGGAAAACAAAGTTTCTTTTCAGTTGCAAACTTCATTTCATACATATATATGGGGAGCTACTAGCTCCAACTCGGTTTTACAGTGAAAACTGCAGGAACTTCAAAACGACACTAGGAAACAGACTGAGAAAGCAGAGAAAAAGTGTCTCCTGCAACCCGTTCCTTTGGTGCTCGATGAACGAACGTCTCTCCACTTGCTCAGTTCTGAGAGATAAGTGTGTGTGAAAGCCGTCCTTCACCTATCTTGTTGGGAACACAAAGTTTCTTTTCAGTTGCAAACTCCATTCCATACATATATATGGGGAGGTACTAGCTCCAACTCGGTTTTACAGTGAAAACTGCAGGAACTTCAAACCGGCACCAGGAAAGAGACTGAGAAAAAAGACTAAATTTTCTCCTGCACCCGTTCCCTTGGTGCTAGATGAACGAAAGTCTCTCCACATGCTCAGTTCTGAGAGATAAGTGTGTGTGAAAGCCGCCTTCACCTAGCTTGTTGGGAACACAAAGTTTCTTTTCAGTTGCAAATTCCATTCCATACATATATATGGGGAGGTAGAAGCTCCAACTCGTTTTTACAGTGAAAACTGCAGGAACTTCAAACCGGCACGAGGAAACAGACTGAGAAAGCAGAGAAAAAGTGTCTCCTGCAAACCGTTCCCTTGGTGCTAGATGAACGAACGTCTCTCCACTTGCTCAGTTCTGAGAGATAAGTGTGTGTGAAAGCCGTCCTTCACCTAGCTTGTTGGGAACACAAAGTTTCTTTTCAGTTGCAAACTCCATTCCATGCATATATAAGGGTAGGTACTAGCTCCAACTCTGTTTTACAGTTAAAACTGCAGGAACTTCAAACCGACACTAGGAAACAGACTTAGAAAGCAGAGAAAAAGTATCTCCTGCAACCCGTTCCCTTGGTGCTAGATGAACGAACGTCTCTACACTTGCTCAGTTCTGAGAGATAAGTGTGTGTGAAATCCATTCTTCACCTAGCCTGTTGGGAACACAAAGTTTCTTTTCAGTTGCAAACTCCATTCCATACATGTATATGGGGAGGTACTAGCTCCAACTCGGTTTTACAGTGAAAACTGCAGGAACTTCAAACCGGCACTAGGAAACAGACTGAGAAAGCAGAGAAAAAGTGTCTCCTGCAACCCGTTGCCTTGGTGCTAGATGAACGAACGTCTCTCCACTTGCTCAGTTCTGAGAGATAAGTGTGTGTGAAATCCATCCTTCACCTAGCCTGTTGGGAAAACAAAGTTTCTTTTCTGTTGCAAACACCATTCCATACATATATATGGGGAGGTACAAGCTCCAAATCGATTTTACAGTGAAAACTGCAGGAACTTCAAACCGGCACTAGGAAACAGCCTGAGAAAGCAGAGAAAAAGTGTCTCCTGCAACCCGTTCCCTTGGTGCTAGATGAACGAACGTCTCTCCACTTGCTCAGTTCTGAGAGATAAGTGTGTGTGAAAGCCGTCCTTCACCTAGCTTGTTGGGAACACAAAGTTTCTTTTCAGTTGCAAACCCCATTCCATACATATATATGGGGAGGTACTAGCTCCAACTCGGTTTTACAGTGAAAACTGCAGGAACTTCAAACCGGCACTAGGAAACAGACTGAGAAAGCAGAGAAAAAGTGTCTCCTGCAACCCGTTCCCTTCGTGCTAGATGAAAGAACGTCTCTCCACTTGCCCATTTCTGAGAGATAAGTGTTTGTGGAAGCCGTCCTTCACCTAGCTTGTTGGGAAAACAAAGTTTCTTTTAGGTTGCAAACTCCATTCCATACATATATAAGGGGAGCTACAAGCTCCAACTCGGTTTTACAGTGAAAACTGCAGGAACTTCAATCCGGCACTAGGAAACAGACTGAGAAATCAGAGAAACAGTGTCTCCTGCAACCCGTTCCCTTGGTGCTAGATGAACGAACGTCTCTCCACTTGCTCAGTTCTGAGAGATAAGTGTGTGTGAAAGCCGTCCTTCACCTAGCTTGTTGGGAACACAAAGTTTCTTTTCAGTTGCAAACTCCATTCCATACATTTATATGGGGAGGTACATGCTCCAACTCGGTTTTACAGTGAAAACTGCAGGAACTTCAAACCGGCACTAGGAAACAGACTGAGAAAGCAGAGAAAAAGAGTCTAATGCAAACCGTTCCTTTTGTGCCAGATGAACGAACGTATCTCCACATGCTCAGTTCTGAGATATAAGTGTGTGTGAAAGCCGTCCTTCACCTAGCTTGTTGGGAACACAAAGTTTCTTTTCAGTTGCAAACTCCACTCCATACATATATATGGCTAGGTACTAGCTCCAACTCGGTTTTACAGTGAAAACTGCAGGAACTTCAAACCGGCACTAGGAAACAGACTGAGAAAGCAGAGAAAAAGAGTCTAATGCAAACCGTTCCTTTTGTGCCAGATGAACGAACGTATCTCCACATGCTCAGTTCTGAGATATAAGTGTGTGTGAAAGCCGTCCTTCACCTAGCTTGTTGGGAACACAAAGTTTCTTTTCAGTTGCAAACTCCACTCCATACATATATATGGCTAGGTACTAGCTCCAACTCGGTTTTACAGTGAAAACTGCAGGAACTTCAAACCGGCACTAGGAAACAGACTGAGAAAGCAGAGAAAAGTGTCTCCTGCAAACCGTTCCCTTGGTGCTAGATGAACGAAAGTCTCTCCACATGCTCAGTTCTGAGATATAAGTGTGTGTGAAAGCCGTCCTTCACCTAGCTTGTTGGGAACACAAAGTTTCTTTTCAGTTGCAAACTCCACTCCATACATATATATGGGTAGCTACTAGCTCCAACTCGGTTTTAGAGTGAAAACTGAAGGAACTACAAACTGGCACTAGGAAACAGACTGAGAAAGCAGAGAAAAAGTGTCTCCTGCAACCCGTTCCCTTGGTGCTAGATGAACGAACGTCTCTCCACTTGCTCAGTTCTGAGAGATAAGTGTGTGTGAAAGCAGTCCTTCACCTAGCTTGTTGGGAAAACAAAGTTTCTTTTCAGTTGCAAACTTCATTTCATACATATATATGGGGAGCTACTAGCTCCAACTCGGTTTTACAGTGAAAACTGCAGGAACTTCAAAACGACACTAGGAAACAGACTGAGAAAGCAGAGAAAAAGTGTCTCCTGCAACCCGTTCCTTTGGTGCTCGATGAACGAACGTCTCTCCACTTGCTCAGTTCTGAGAGATAAGTGTGTGTGAAAGCCGTCCTTCACCTATCTTGTTGGGAACACAAAGTTTCTTTTCAGTTGCAAACTCCATTCCATACATATATATGGGGAGGTACTAGCTCCAACTCGGTTTTACAGTGAAAACTGCAGGAACTTCAAACCGGCACCAGGAAAGAGACTGAGAAAAAAGACTAAATTTTCTCCTGCACCCGTTCCCTTGGTGCTAGATGAACGAAAGTCTCTCCACATGCTCAGTTCTGAGAGATAAGTGTGTGTGAAAGCCGCCTTCACCTAGCTTGTTGGGAACACAAAGTTTCTTTTCAGTTGCAAATTCCATTCCATACATATATATGGGGAGGTAGAAGCTCCAACTCGTTTTTACAGTGAAAACTGCAGGAACTTCAAACCGGCACGAGGAAACAGACTGAGAAAGCAGAGAAAAAGTGTCTCCTGCAAACCGTTCCCTTGGTGCTAGATGAACGAACGTCTCTCCACTTGCTCAGTTCTGAGAGATAAGTGTGTGTGAAAGCCGTCCTTCACCTAGCTTGTTGGGAACACAAAGTTTCTTTTCAGTTGCAAACTCCATTCCATGCATATATAAGGGTAGGTACTAGCTCCAACTCTGTTTTACAGTGAAAACTGCAGGAACTTCAAACCGACACTAGGAAACAGACTTAGAAAGCAGAGAAAAAGTATCTCCTGCAACCCGTTCCCTTGGTGCTAGATGAACGAACGTCTCTACACTTGCTCAGTTCTGAGAGATAAGTGTGTGTGAAATCCATTCTTCACCTAGCCTGTTGGGAACACAAAGTTTCTTTTCAGTTGCAAACTCCATTCCATACATGTATATGGGGAGGTACTAGCTCCAACTCGGTTTTACAGTGAAAACTGCAGGAACTTCAAACCGGCACTAGGAAACAGACTGAGAAAGCAGAGAAAAAGTGTCTCCTGCAACCCGTTGCCTTGGTGCTAGATGAACGAACGTCTCTCCACTTGCTCAGTTCTGAGAGATAAGTGTGTGTGAAATCCATCCTTCACCTAGCCTGTTGGGAAAACAAAGTTTCTTTTCAGTTGCAAACACCATTCCATACATATATATGGGGAGGTACAAGCTCCAAATCGATTTTACAGTGAAAACTGCAGGAACTTCAAACCGGCACTAGGAAACAGCCTGAGAAAGCAGAGAAAAAGTGTCTCCTGCAACCCGTTCCCTTGGTGCTAGATGAACGAACGTCTCTCCACTTGCTCAGTTCTGAGAGATAAGTGTGTGTGAAAGCCGTCCTTCACCTAGCTTGTTGGGAACACAAAGTTTCTTTTCAGTTGCAAACCCCATTCCATACATATATATGGGGAGGTACTAGCTCCAACTCGGTTTTACAGTGAAAACTGCAGGAACTTCAAACCGGCACTAGGAAACAGACTGAGAAAGCAGAGAAAAAGTGTCTCCTGCAACCCGTTCCCTTCGTGCTAGATGAAAGAACGTCTCTCCACTTGCCCATTTCTGAGAGATAAGTGTTTGTGGAAGCCGTCCTTCACCTAGCTTGTTGGGAAAACAAAGTTTCTTTTAGGTTGCGAACTCCATTCCATACATATATAAGGGGAGCTACAAGCTCCAACTCGGTTTTACAGTGAAAACTGCAGGAACTTCAATCCGGCACTAGGAAACAGACTGAGAAATCAGAGAAACAGTGTCTCCTGCAACCCGTTCCCTTGGTGCTAGATGAACGAACGTCTCTCCACTTGCTCAGTTCTGAGAGATAAGTGTGTGTGAAAGCCGTCCTTCACCTAGCTTGTTGGGAACACAAAGTTTCTTTTCAGTTGCAAACTCCATTCCATACATTTATATGGGGAGGTACAAGCTCCAACTCGGTTTTACAGTGAAAACTGCAGGAACTTCAAACCGGCACTAGGAAACAGACTGAGAAAGCAGAGAAAAAGAGTCTAATGCAAACCGTTCCTTTTGTGCCAGATGAACGAACGTATCTCCACATGCTCAGTTCTGAGATATAAGTGTGTGTGAAAGCCGTCCTTCACCTAGCTTGTTGGGAACACAAAGTTTCTTTTCAGTTGCAAACTCCACTCCATACATATATATGGCTAGGTACTAGCTCCAACTCGGTTTTACAGTGAAAACTGCAGGAACTTCAAACCGGCACTAGGAAACAGACTGAGAAAGCAGAGAAAAGTGTCTCCTGCAAACCGTTCCCTTGGTGCTAGATGAACGAACGTCTCTCCACATGCTCAGTTCTGAGATATAAGTGTGTGTGAAAGCCGTCCTTCACCTAGCTTGTTGGGAACACAAAGTTTCTTTTCAGTTGCAAACTCCACTCCATACATATATATGGGTAGCTACTAGCTCCAACTCGGTTTTACAGTGAAAACTGAAGGAACTACAAACTGGCACTAGGAAACAGACTGAGAAAGCAGAGAAAATGTGTCTCCTGCAACCCGTTCCCTTGGTGCTAGGTGAACGAACGTCTCTCCACTTGCTCAGTTCTGAGAGATAAGTGTGTGTGAAAGCCGTCCTTCACCTAGCTTGTTGGGAAAACAAAGTTTCTTTTCAGTTGCAAACTTCATTTCATACATATATATGGGGAGCTACTAGCTCCAACTCGGTTTTACAGTGAAAACTGCAGGAACTTCAAAACGACACTAGGAAACAGACTGAGAAAGCAGAGAAAAAGTGTCTCCTGCAACCCGTTCCTTTGGTGCTCGATGAACGAACGTCTCTCCACTTGCTCAGTTCTGAGAGATAAGTGTGTGTGAAAGCCGTCCTTCACCTATCTTGTTGGGAACACAAAGTTTCTTTTCAGTTGCAAACTCCATTCCATACATATATATGGGGAGGTACTAGCTCCAACTCGGTTTTACAGTGAAAGCTGCAGAAACTTCAAACCGGCACCAGGAAAGAGACTGAGAAAAAAGACTAAATTTTCTCCTGCAACCCGTTCCCTTGGTGCTAGATGAACGAACGTCTCTCCACATGCTCAGTTCTGAGATATAAGTGTGTGTGAAAGCCGTCCTTCACCTATCTTGTTGGGAACACAAAGTTTCTTTTCAGTTGCAAACCCCATTCCATACATATATATGGGGAGGTACTAGCTCCAACTCGGTTTTACAGTGAAAACTGCAGGAACTTCAAACCGGCACTAGGAAACAGACTGAGAAAGCAGAGAAAAAGTGTCTCCTGCAACCCGTTCCCTTCGTGCTAGATGAAAGAACGTCTCTCCACTTGCCCATTTCTGAGAGATAAGTGTTTGTGGAAGCCGTCCTTCACCTAGCTTGTTGGGAAAACAAAGTTTCTTTTAGGTTGCAAACTCCATTCCATACATATATAAGGGGAGCTACAAGCTCCAACTCGGTTTTACAGTGAAAACTGCAGGAACTTCAATCCGGCACTAGGAAACAGACTGAGAAATCAGAGAAACAGTGTCTCCTGCAACCCGTTCCCTTGGTGCTAGATGAACGAACGTCTCTCCACTTGCTCAGTTCTGAGAGATAAGTGTGTGTGAAAGCCGTCCTTCACCTAGCTTGTTGGGAACACAAAGTTTCTTTTCAGTTGCAAACTCCATTCCATACATTTATATGGGGAGGTACAAGCTCCAACTCGGTTTTACAGTGAAAACTGCAGGAACTTCAAACCGGCACTAGGAAACAGACTGAGAAAGCAGAGAAAAAGAGTCTAATGCAAACCGTTCCTTTTGTGCCAGATGAACGAACGTATCTCCACATGCTCAGTTCTGAGATATAAGTGTGTGTGAAAGCCGTCCTTCACCTAGCTTGTTGGGAACACAAAGTTTCTTTTCAGTTGCAAACTCCACTCCATACATATATATGGCTAGGTACTAGCTCCAACTCGGTTTTACAGTGAAAACTGCAGGAACTTCAAACCGGCACTAGGAAACAGACTGAGAAAGCAGAGAAAAAGAGTCTAATGCAAACCGTTCCTTTTGTGCCAGATGAACGAACGTATCTCCACATGCTCAGTTCTGAGATATAAGTGTGTGTGAAAGCCGTCCTTCACCTAGCTTGTTGGGAACACAAAGTTTCTTTTCAGTTGCAAACTCCACTCCATACATATATATGGCTAGGTACTAGCTCCAACTCGGTTTTACAGTGAAAACTGCAGGAACTTCAAACCGGCACTAGGAAACAGACTGAGAAAGCAGAGAAAAGTGTCTCCTGCAAACCGTTCCCTTGGTGCTAGATGAACGAAAGTCTCTCCACATGCTCAGTTCTGAGATATAAGTGTGTGTGAAAGCCGTCCTTCACCTAGCTTGTTGGGAACACAAAGTTTCTTTTCAGTTGCAAACTCCACTCCATACATATATATGGGTAGCTACTAGCTCCAACTCGGTTTTACAGTGAAAACTGAAGGAACTACAAACTGGCACTAGGAAACAGACTGAGAAAGCAGAGAAAAAGTGTCTCCTGCAACCCGTTCCCTTGGTGCTAGATGAACGAACGTCTCTCCACTTGCTCAGTTCTGAGAGATAAGTGTGTGTGAAAGCAGTCCTTCACCTAGCTTGTTGGGAAAACAAAGTTTCTTTTCAGTTGCAAACTTCATTTCATACATATATATGGGGAGCTACTAGCTCCAACTCGGTTTTACAGTGAAAACTGCAGGAACTTCAAAACGACACTAGGAAACAGACTGAGAAAGCAGAGAAAAAGTGTCTCCTGCAACCCGTTCCTTTGGTGCTCGATGAACGAACGTCTCTCCACTTGCTCAGTTCTGAGAGATAAGTGTGTGTGAAAGCCGTCCTTCACCTATCTTGTTGGGAACACAAAGTTTCTTTTCAGTTGCAAACTCCATTCCATACATATATATGGGGAGGTACTAGCTCCAACTCGGTTTTACAGTGAAAACTGCAGGAACTTCAAACCGGCACCAGGAAAGAGACTGAGAAAAAAGACTAAATTTTCTCCTGCACCCGTTCCCTTGGTGCTAGATGAACGAAAGTCTCTCCACATGCTCAGTTCTGAGAGATAAGTGTGTGTGAAAGCCGCCTTCACCTAGCTTGTTGGGAACAAAAAGTTTCTTTTCAGTTGCAAATTCCATTCCATACATATATATGGGGAGGTAGAAGCTCCAACTCGTTTTTACAGTGAAAACTGCAGGAACTTCAAACCGGCACGAGGAAACAGACTGAGAAAGCAGAGAAAAAGTGTCTCCTGCAAACCGTTCCCTTGGTGCTAGATGAACGAACGTCTCTCCACTTGCTCAGTTCTGAGAGATAAGTGTGTGTGAAAGCCGTCCTTCACCTAGCTTGTTGGGAACACAAAGTTTCTTTTCAGTTGCAAACTCCATTCCATGCATATATAAGGGTAGGTACTAGCTCCAACTCTGTTTTACAGTGAAAACTGCAGGAACTTCAAACCGACACTAGGAAACAGACTTAGAAAGCAGAGAAAAGTATCTCCTGCAACCCGTTCCCTTGGTGCTAGATGAACGAACGTCTCTACACTTGCTCAGTTCTGAGAGATAAGTGTGTGTGAAATCCATTCTTCACCTAGCCTGTTGGGAACACAAAGTTTCTTTTCAGTTGCAAACTCCATTCCATACATGTATATGGGGAGGTACTAGCTCCAACTCGGTTTTACAGTGAAAACTGCAGGAACTTCAAACCGGCACTAGGAAACAGACTGAGAAAGCAGAGAAACAGTGTCTCCTGCAACCCGTTCCCTTGGTGCTAGATGAACGAACGTCTCTCCACTTGCTCAGTTCTGAGAGATAAGTGTGTGTGAAAGCCGTCCTTCACCTAGCTTGTTGGGAACACAAAGTTTCTTTTCAGTTGCAAACTCCATTCCATACATTTATATGGGGAGGTACAAGCTCCAACTCGGTTTTACAGTGAAAACTGCAGGAACTTCAAACCGGCACTAGGAAACAGACTGAGAAAGCAGAGAAAAAGAGTCTAATGCAAACCGTTCCTTTTGTGCCAGATGAACGAACGTATCTCCACATGCTCAGTTCTGAGATATAAGTGTGTGTGAAAGCCGTCCTTCACCTAGCTTGTTGGGAACACAAAGTTTCTTTTCAGTTGCAAACTCCACTCCATACATATATATGGCTAGGTACTAGCTCCAACTCGGTTTTACAGTGAAAACTGCAGGAACTTCAAACCGGCACTAGGAAACAGACTGAGAAAGCAGAGAAAAAGAGTCTAATGCAAACCGTTCCTTTTGTGCCAGATGAACGAACGTATCTCCACATGCTCAGTTCTGAGATATAAGTGTGTGTGAAAGCCGTCCTTCACCTAGCTTGTTGGGAACACAAAGTTTCTTTTCAGTTGCAAACTCCACTCCATACATATATATGGCTAGGTACTAGCTCCAACTCGGTTTTACAGTGAAAACTGCAGGAACTTCAAACCGGCACTAGGAAACAGACTGAGAAAGCAGAGAAAAGTGTCTCCTGCAAACCGTTCCCTTGGTGCTAGATGAACGAAAGTCTCTCCACATGCTCAGTTCTGAGATATAAGTGTGTGTGAAAGCCGTCCTTCACCTAGCTTGTTGGGAACACAAAGTTTCTTTTCAGTTGCAAACTCCACTCCATAAATATATATGGGTAGCTACTAGCTCCAACTCGGTTTTACAGTGAAAACTGAAGGAACTACAAACTGGCACTAGGAAACAGACTGAGAAAGCAGAGAAAAAGTGTCTCCTGCAACCCGTTCCCTTGGTGCTAGATGAACGAACGTCTCTCCACTTGCTCAGTTCTGAGAGATAAGTGTGTGTGAAAGCAGTCCTTCACCTAGCTTGTTGGGAAAACAAAGTTTCTTTTCAGTTGCAAACTTCATTTCATACATATATATGGGGAGCTACTAGCTCCAACTCGGTTTTACAGTGAAAACTGCAGGAACTTCAAAACGACACTAGGAAACAGACTGAGAAAGCAGAGAAAAAGTGTCTCCTGCAACCCGTTCCTTTGGTGCTCGATGAACGAACGTCTCTCCACTTGCTCAGTTCTGAGAGATAAGTGTGTGTGAAAGCCGTCCTTCACCTATCTTGTTGGGAACACAAAGTTTCTTTTCAGTTGCAAACTCCATTCCATACATATATATGGGGAGGTACTAGCTCCAACTCGGTTTTACAGTGAAAACTGCAGGAACTTCAAACCGGCACCAGGAAAGAGACTGAGAAAAAAGACTAAATTTTCTCCTGCACCCGTTCCCTTGGTGCTAGATGAACGAAAGTCTCTCCACATGCTCAGTTCTGAGAGATAAGTGTGTGTGAAAGCCGTCCTTCACCTAGCTTGTTGGGAACACAAAGTTTCTTTTCAGTTGCAAATTCCATTCCATACATATATATGGGGAGGTAGAAGCTCCAAATCGTTTTTACAGTGAAAACTGCAGGAACTTCAAACCGGCACGAGGAAACAGACTGAGAAAGCAGAGAAAAAGTGTCTCCTGCAAACCGTTCCCTTGGTGCTAGATGAACGAACGTCTCTCCACTTGCTCAGTTCTGAGAGATAAGTGTGTGTGAAAGCCGTCCTTCACCTAGCTTGTTGGGAACACAAAGTTTCTTTTCAGTTGCAAACTCCATTCCATGCATATATAAGGGTAGGTACTAGCTCCAACTCTGTTTTACAGTGAAAACTGCAGGAACTTCAAACCGACACTAGGAAACAGACTTAGAAAGCAGAGAAAAAGTATCTCCTGCAACCCGTTCCCTTGGTGCTAGATGAACGAACGTCTCTACACTTGCTCAGTTCTGAGAGATAAGTGTGTGTGAAATCCATTCTTCACCTAGCCTGTTGGGAACACAAAGTTTCTTTTCAGTTGCAAACTCCATTCCATACATGTATATGGGGAGGTACTAGCTCCAACTCGGTTTTACAGTGAAAACTGCAGGAACTTCAAACCGGCACTAGGAAACAGACTGAGAAAGCAGAGAAAAAGTGTCTCCTGCAACCCGTTGCCTTGGTGCTAGATGAACGAACGTCTCTCCACTTGCTCAGTTCTGAGAGATAAGTGTGTGTGAAATCCATCCTTCACCTAGCCTGTTGGGAAAACAAAGTTTCTTTTCAGTTGCAAACACCATTCCATACATATATATGGGGAGGTACAAGCTCCAAATCGATTTTACAGTGAAAACTGCAGGAACTTCAAACCGGCACTAGGAAACAGCCTGAGAAAGCAGAGAAAAAGTGTCTCCTGCAACCCGTTCCCTTGGTGCTAGATGAACGAACGTCTCTCCACTTGCTCAGTTCTGAGAGATAAGTGTGTGTGAAAGCCGTCCTTCACCTAGCTTGTTGGGAACACAAAGTTTCTTTTCAGTTGCAAACCCCATTCCATACATATATATGGGGAGGTACTAGCTCCAACTCGGTTTTACAGTGAAAACTGCAGGAACTTCAAACCGGCACTAGGAAACAGACTGAGAAAGCAGAGAAAAAGTGTCTCCTGCAACCCGTTCCCTTCGTGCTAGATGAAAGAACGTCTCTCCACTTGCCCATTTCTGAGAGATAAGTGTTTGTGGAAGCCGTCCTTCACCTAGCTTGTTGGGAAAACAAAGTTTCTTTTAGGTTGCAAACTCCATTCCATACATATATAAGGGGAGCTACAAGCTCCAACTCGGTTTTACAGTGAAAACTGCAGGAACTTCAATCCGGCACTAGGAAACAGACTGAGAAATCAGAGAAACAGTGTCTCCTGCAACCCGTTCCCTTGGTGCTAGATGAACGAACGTCTCTCCACTTGCTCAGTTCTGAGAGATAAGTGTGTGTGAAAGCCGTCCTTCACCTAGCTTGTTGGGAACACAAAGTTTCTTTTCAGTTGCAAACTCCATTCCATACATTTATATGGGGAGGTACAAGCTCCAACTCGGTTTTACAGTGAAAACTGCAGGAACTTCAAACCGGCACTAGGAAACAGACTGAGAAAGCAGAGAAAAAGAGTCTAATGCAAACCGTTCCTTTTGTGCCAGATGAACGAACGTATCTCCACATGCTCAGTTCTGAGATATAAGTGTGTGTGAAAGCCGTCCTTCACCTAGCTTGTTGGGAACACAAAGTTTCTTTTCAGTTGCAAACTCCACTCCATACATATATATGGCTAGGTACTAGCTCCAACTCGGTTTTACAGTGAAAACTGCAGGAACTTCAAACCGGCACTAGGAAACAGACTGAGAAAGCAGAGAAAAGTGTCTCCTGCAAACCGTTCCCTTGGTGCTAGATGAACGAACGTCTCTCCACATGCTCAGTTCTGAGATATAAGTGTGTGTGAAAGCCGTCCTTCACCTAGCTTGTTGGGAACACAAAGTTTCTTTTCAGTTGCAAACTCCACTCCATACATATATATGGGTAGCTACTAGCTCCAACTCGGTTTTACAGTGAAAACTGAAGGAACTACAAACTGGCACTAGGAAACAGACTGAGAAAGCAGAGAAAATGTGTCTCCTGCAACCCGTTCCCTTGGTGCTAGGTGAACGAACGTCTCTCCACTTGCTCAGTTCTGAGAGATAAGTGTGTGTGAAAGCCGTCCTTCACCTAGCTTGTTGGGAAAACAAAGTTTCTTTTCAGTTGCAAACTTCATTTCATACATATATATGGGGAGCTACTAGCTCCAACTCGGTTTTACAGTGAAAACTGCAGGAACTTCAAAACGACACTAGGAAACAGACTGAGAAAGCAGAGAAAAAGTGTCTCCTGCAACCCGTTCCTTTGGTGCTCGATGAACGAACGTCTCTCCACTTGCTCAGTTCTGAGAGATAAGTGTGTGTGAAAGCCGTCCTTCACCTATCTTGTTGGGAACACAAAGTTTCTTTTCAGTTGCAAACTCCATTCCATACATATATATGGGGAGGTACTAGCTCCAACTCGGTTTTACAGTGAAAGCTGCAGAAACTTCAAACCGGCACCAGGAAAGAGACTGAGAAAAAAGACTAAATTTTCTCCGGCAACCCGTTCCCTTGGTGCTAGATGAACGAACGTCTCTCCACATGCTCAGTTCTGAGATATAAGTGTGTGTGAAAGCCGTCCTTCACCTAGCTTTTTGGGAACACAAAGTTTCTTTTCAGTTGCAAACTCCACTCCATACATATATATGGGTAGGTACTAGCTCTAACTCGGTTTTACACTGAAAACTGCAGGAACTTCAAACCGGCACTAGGAAACAGACTGAGAAAGCAGAGAAAAAGTGTCTCCTGCAACCCGTTCCCTTGGTGCTAGATGAACGAACGTCTCTCCACTTGCTCAGTTCTGAGAGATAAGTGTGTGTGAAAGCCGTCCTTCACCTAGCTTGTTGGGAACACAAAGTTTCTTTTCAGTTGCAAACTCCATTCCATGCATATATAAGGGTAGGTACTAGCTCCAAATCGGTTTTACAGTGAAAACTGCAGGAACTTCAAACCGACACTAGGAAACAGACTTAGAAAGCAGAGAAAAAGTTTCTCCTGCAACCCGTTCCCTTGGTGCTAGATGAACGAACGTCTCTCCACTTGCTCAGTTCTGAGAGATAAGTGTGTGTGAAATCCATTCTTCACCTAGCCTGTTGGGAACACAAAGTTTCTTTTCAGTTGCAAACTCCATTCCATACATGTATATGGGGAGGTACTAGCTCCAACTCGGTTTTACAGTGAAAACTGCAGGAACTTCAAACCGGCACTAGGAAACAGACTGAGAAAGCAGAGAAAAAGTGTCTCCTGCAACCCGTTGCCTTGGTGCTAGATGAACGAACGTCTCTCCACTTGCTCAGTTCTGAGAGATAAGTGTGTGTGACAGCGGCCTTCACCTAGCTTGTTGGGAACACAAAGTTTCTTTTCAATTGCAAACTCCATTCCATACATATATATGGGGAGGTACTAGCTCCAACTAGTTTTTACAGTGAAAACTGCAGGAACTTCAAACCGGCACTAGGAAACAGACTGAGAAAGAAGAGAAAAAGTGTCTCTTGCAACCCGTTCCTTTGGTGCTCGATGAACGAACGTCTCTCCACTTGCTCAGTTCTGAGAGATAAGTGTGTGTGAAAGCCGTCCTTCACCTATCTTGTTGGGAACACAAAGTTTCTTTTCAGTTGCAAACTCCATCCCATACATATATATGGGGAGGTACTAGCTCCAACTCGGTTTTACAGTGAAAACTGCAGGAACTTCAAACCGGCACCAGGAAAGAGACTGAGAAAAAAGACTAATTTTTCTCCTGCAACCCGTTCCCTTGGTGCTAGATGAACGAACGTCTCTCCACATGCTCAGTTCTGAGAGATAAGTGTGTGTGAAAGCCGCCTTCACCTAGCTTGTTGGGAACACAAAGTTTCTTTTCAGTTGCAAATTCCATTCCATACATATATATGGGGAGGTACAAGCTCCAACTCGTTTTTACAGTGAAAACTGCAGGAACTTCAAACCGGCACGAGGAAACAGACTGAGAAACAGAGAAAAAGTGTCTCCTGCAAACCTTTAATTTGTCCTAGATGAACGAACGTATCTCCACATGCTCAGTTCTGAGATATAAGTGTGTGTGAAAGCCGTCCTTCACCTAGCTTTTTGGGAACACAAAGTTTCTTTTCAGTTGCAAACTCCACTCCATACATATATATGGGTAGGTACTAGCTCCAACTCGGTTTTACACTGAAAACTGCAGGAACTTCAAACCGGCACTAGGAAACAGACTGAGAAAGCAGAGAAAAAGTGACTCCTGCAACCCGTTCCCTTGGTGCTAGATGAACGAACGTCTCTCCACTTGCTCAGTTCTGAGAGATAAGTGTGTGTGAAAGCCGTCCTTCACCTAGCTTGTTGGGAACACAAAGTTTCTTTTCAGTTGCAAACTCCATTCCATGCATATATAAGGGTAGGTACTATCTCCAACTCTGTTTTACAGTGAAAACTGCAGGAACTTCAAACCGACACTAGGAAACAGACTTAGAATGCAGAGAAAAAGTTTCTCCTGCAACCCGTTCCCTTGGTGCAAGATGAACGAACGTCTCTCCACTTGCTCAGTTCTGAGAGATAAGTGTGTGTGAAATCCATTCTTCACCTAGCCTGTTGGGAACACAAAGTTTCTTTTCAGTTGCAAACTCCATTCCATACATGTATATGGGGAGGTACTAGCTCCAACTCGGTTTTACAGTGAAAACTGCAGGAACTTCAAACCGGCACTAGGAAACAGACTGAGAAAGCAGAGAAAAAGTGTCTCCTGCAACCCGTTGCCTTGGTGCTAGATGAACGAACGTCTCTCCACTTGCTCAGTTCTGAGAGATAAGTGTGTGTGACAGCCGCCTTCACCTAGCTTGTTGGGAACACAAAGTTTCTTTTCAATTGCAAACTCCATTCCATACATATATATGGGGAGGTACTAGCTCCAACTAGTTTTTACAGTGAAAACTGCAGGAACTTCAAACCGGCACTAGGAAACAGACTGAGAAAGAAGAGAAAAAGTGCCTCCTGCAAAACTTTCCTTTTGTCCTAGATGAACGAACGTATCTCCACATGCTCAGTTCTGAGATATAAGTGTGTGTGAAATCCGTCCTTCACCTAGCTTGTTGGGAACACAAAGTTTCTTTTCAGTTGCAAACTCCATTCCATACATATATATGGGGAGCTACAAGCTCCATCTCGGTTTTAAAGTGAAAACTGCAGGAACTTCAAACCGGCACTAGGAAACAGAATGAGAAAGCAGAGAAAAAGTGTCTCCTGCAACCCTTTCCCTTGGTGCTAGATGAACGAACGTCTCTCCACATGCTCAGTTCTGAGAGATAAGTGTGTGTGAAAGCCGTCCTTCACCTAGCTTGTTGGGAACACAAAGTTTCTTTTCAGTTGCAAATTCCATTCCATACATTTATATGGGGAGGTACAAGCTCCAACTCGGTTTTACAGTGAAAACTGCAGGAAATTCAAACCGGCACTAGGAAACAGACTGAGAAAGCAGAGAAAAAGAGTCTAATGCAAACCGTTCCTTTTGTGCCAGATGAACGAACGTATCTCCACATGCTCAGTTCTGAGATATAAGTGTGTGTGAAAGCCGTCCTTCACCTAGCTTCTTGGGAACACAAAGTTTCTTTTCAGTTGCAAACTCCACTCCATACATATATATGGCTAGGTACTAGCTCCAACTCGGTTTTACAGTGAAAACTGCAGGAACTTCAAACCGGCACTAGGAAACAGACTGAGAAAGCAGAGAAAAGTGTCTCCTGCAAACCGTTCCCTTGGTGCTAGATGAACGAAAGTCTCTCCACATGCTCAGTTCTGAGATATAAGTGTGTGTGAAAGCCGTCCTTCACCTAGCTTGTTGGGAACACAAAGTTTCTTTTCAGTTGCAAACTCCACTCCATACATATATATGGGTAGCTACTAGCTCCAACTCGGTTTTACAGTGAAAACTGAAGGAACTACAAACTGGCACTAGGAAACAGACTGAGAAAGCAGAGAAAATGTGTCTCCTGCAACCCGTTCCCTTGGTGCTAGATGAACGAACGTCTCTCCACTTGCTCAGTTCTGAGAGATAAGTGTGTGTGAAAGCCGTCCTTCACCTAGCTTGTTGGGAAAACAAAGTTTCTTTTCAGTTGCAAACTTCATTCCATACATATATATGGGTAGCTACTAGCTCCAACTCGGTTTTACAGTGAAAACTGCAGGAACTTCAAAACGGCACTAGGAAACAGACTGACAAAGCAGAGAAATAGTGTCTCCTGCAACCCGTTCCTTTGGTGCTAGATGAACGAACGTCTCTCCACTTGCTCAGTTCTGAGAGATAAGTGTGTGTGAAAGCCGTCCTTCACCTATCTTGTTGGGAACACAAAGTTTCTTTTCAGTTGCAAACTCCATTCCATACATATATATGGGGAGGTACTAGCTCCAACTCGGTTTTACAGTGAAAACTGCAGGAACTTCAAACCGGCACCAGGAAACAGACTGAGAAAAAGACTAAATTTTCTCCTGCAACCCGTTCCATTGGTGCTAGATGAACGAACGTCTCTCCACATGCTCAGTTCTGAGAGATAAGTGTGTGTGAAAGCCGCCTTCACCTAGCTTGTTGGGAACACAAAGTTTCTTTTCAGTTGCAAATTCCATTCCATACATATATATGGGGAGGTAGAAGCTCCAACTCGGTTTTTCAGTGAAAACTGCAGGAACTTCAAACCGGCACTAGGAAACAGACTGAGAAAGCAGAGAAAAAGTGTCTCCTGCAAACCTTTACTTTTGTCCTAGATGAACGAACGTATCTCCATATGCTCAGTTCTGATATATAAGTGTGTGTGAAAGCCGTCCTTCACCTAGCTTTTTGGGAACACAAAGTTTCTTTTCAGTTGCAAACTCAACTCCATACATATATATGGGTAGGTACTAGCTCCAACTCGGTTTTACAGTGAAAACTGCAGGAACTGCAAACCGGCACTAGGAAACAGACTGAGAAATCAGAGAAAAAGTGTCTCCTGCAACCCGTTCCTTTTGTGCTAGATGAACGAACGTCTCTCCACTTGCTCAGTTCTGAGAGATAAGTGTGTGTGAAAGCCGTCCTTCACCTATCTTGTTGGGAACACAAAGTTTCTTTTCAGTTGCAAACACCATTCCATACATATATACGGGGAGGTTCTAGCTCCAACTCGGTTTTACAGTGAAAACTGAAGGAACTACAAACTGGCACTAGGAAACAGACTGAGAAAGCAGAGAAAATGTGTCTCCTGCAACCCGTTCCCTTGGTGCTAGATGAACGAACGTCTCTCCACTTGCTCAGTTCTGAGAGATAAGTGTGTGTGAAAGCCGTCCTTCACCTAGCTTGTTGGGAAAACAAAGTTTCTTTTCAGTTGCAAACTTCATTCCATACATATATATGGGTAGCTACTAGCTCCAACTCGGTTTTACAGTGAAAACTGCAGGAACTTCAAAACGGCACTAGGAAACAGACTGACAAAGCAGAGAAATAGTGTCTCCTGCAACCCGTTCCTTTGGTGCTAGATGAACGAACGTCTCTCCACTTGCTCAGTTCTGAGAGATAAGTGTGTGTGAAAGCCGTCCTTCACCTATCTTGTTGGGAACACAAAGTTTCTTTTCAGTTGCAAACTCCATTCCATACATATATATGGGGAGGTACTAGCTCCAACTCGGTTTTACAGTGAAAACTGCAGGAACTTCAAACCGGCACCAGGAAACAGACTGAGAAAAAGACTAAATTTTCTCCTGCAACCCGTTCCCTTGGTGCTAGATGAACGAACGTCTCTCCACATGCTCAGTTCTGAGAGATAAGTGTGTGTGAAAGCCGCCTTCACCTAGCTTGTTGGGAACACAAAGTTTCTTTTCAGTTGCAAATTCCATTCCATACATATATATGGGGAGGTAGAAGCTCCAACTCGGTTTTTCAGTGAAAACTGCAGGAACTTCAAACCGGCACTAGGAAACAGACTGAGAAACAGAGAAAAAGTGTCTCCTGCAAACCTTTACTTTTATCCTAGATGAACGAACGTATCTCCATATGCTCAGTTCTGATATATAAGTGTGTGTGAAAGCCGTCCTTCCCCTAGCTTTTTGGGAACACAAAGTTTCTTTTCAGTTGCAAACTCAACTCCATACATATATATGGGTAGGTACTAGCTCCAACTCGGTTTTACAGTGAAAACTGCAGGAACTGCAAACCGGCACTAGGAAACAGACTGAGAAAGCAGAGAAAAAGTTTCTCCTGCAACCCGTTCCCTTGGTGCTAGATGAACGAACGTCTCTAAACTTGCTCAGTTCTGAGAGATAAGTGTGTGTGAAATCCATCCTTCACCTAGCCTGTTGGGAAAACAAAGTTTCTTTTCAGTTGCAAACTCCATTCCATACATATATATGGGGAGGTACAAGCTCCAACTCGATTTTACAGTGAAAACTGCAGGAAATTCAAACCGGCACTAGGAAACAGCCTGAGAAAGCAGAGAAAAAGTTTCTCCTGCAACCCGTTCCCTTGGTGCTAGATGAACGAACGTCTCTCCACTTGCTCAGTTCTGAGAGATAAGTGTGTGTGAAAGCCGTCCTTCACCTAGCTTGTTGGGAACACAAAGTTTCTTTTCAGTTGCAAACCCCATTCCATACATATATATGGGGAGGTACTAGCTCCAACTCGATTTTACAGTGAAAACTGCAGGAACTTCAAACCGGCACTAGGAAACAGACTGAGAAAGCAGAGAAAAAGTGTCTCCTGCAACCCGTTCCCTTGGTGCTAGATGAAAGGACGTCTCTCCACTTGCCCAATTCTGGTAGATAAGTGTGTGTGAAAGCCGTCCTTCACCTAGCTTGTTGGAAAACAAAGTTTCTTTTCGGTTGCAAACTCCATTCCATACATATATATGGGGAGCTACTAGCTCCAACACGGTTTTACAGTGAAAACTGCAGGATCTTCAATCCGGCACTAGGAAACAGGCTGAGAAAGCAGAGAAAAAGTGTCTCCTGCAACCCGTTCCCTTGGTGCTAGATGAACGAACGTCTCTCCACTTGCTCAGTTCTGAGAGATAAGTGTGTGTGAAAGCCGTCCTTCACCTAGCTTGTTGGGAACACAAAGTTTCTTTTCAGTTGCAAACCCCATTCCATACATATATATGGGGAGGTACTAGCTCCAAATCGGTTTTACAGTGAAAACTGCAGGAACTTCAAACCGGCACTAGGAAACAGACTGAGAAAGCAGAGAAAAAGTGTCTCCTGCAACCCCTTCCCTTGGTGCTAGATGAAAGAACGTCTCTCCACTTGCCAATTTCTGAGAGATAAGTGTGTGTGAAAGCCGTCCTTCACCTAGCTTGTTGGGAAAACAAAGTTTCTTTTACGTTGCACACTCCATTCCATACATATATATGGG
Organism: Camelus dromedarius; assembly: GCF_036321535.1. NCBI lineage: Eukaryota > Metazoa > Chordata > Mammalia > Artiodactyla > Camelidae > Camelus > Camelus dromedarius. Next base: position 562,340 of record NW_026989816.1, read on the forward strand.
GAGCTACTAGCTCCAACTCGGTTTTACAGTGAAAACTGCAGGAACTTCAAACCGGCACTAGGAAACAGACTGAGAAAGCAGAGAAAAAGTATCTCCTGCAAACCGTTCCCTTGGTGCTAGATGAACGAAAGTCTCTCCACATGCTAAGTTCTGAGATATAAGTGTGTGTGAAAGCCGTCCTTCACCTAGCTTGTTGGGAACCCAAAGTTTCTTTTCAGTTGCAAACTCCACTCCATACATATATATGGGTAGCTACTAGCTCCAACTCGGTTTTACAGTGAAAACTGAAGGAACTACAAACTGGAACTAGGAAACAGACTGAGAAAGCAGAGAAAAAGTGTCTCCTGCAACCCGTTCCCTTGGTGCTAGATGAACGAACGTCTCTCCACTTGCTCAGTTCTGAGAGATAAGTGTGTGTGAATGCCGTCCTTCACCTAGCTTGTTGGGAAAACAAAGTTTCTTTTCAGTTGCAAACTTCATTCCATACATATATATGGGGAGCTACAAGCTCCAACTCGGTTTTACAGTGAAAACTGCAGGAACTTCAAAACGGCACTAGGAAACAGACTGAGAAATGAGAGAAAAAGTGTCTCCTGCAACCCGTTACTTGGTGCTAGATGAACGAACGTCTCTCCACTTGCTCAGTTCTGAGAGATAAGTGTGTGTGAAAGCCGTCCTTCACCTATCTTGTTGGGAACACAAAGTTTCTTTTCAGTTGCAAACTCCATTCCATACATATATATGGGGAGGTACTAGCTCCAACTCGGTTTTACAGTGAAAACTGCAGGAACTTCAAACAGGCACCAGGAAACAGACTGAGAAAAAAGACTAAATTTTCTCCTTCAACCCGTTCCCTTGGTGCTAGATGAACGAACGTCTCTCCACATGCTCAGTTCTGAGAGATAATTGTGTGTGAAAGCCGCCTTCACCTAGCTTGTTGGGAACACAAAGTTTCTTTTCAGTTGCAAATTCCATTCCATACATATATATGGGGAGGTACAAGCTCCAACTCGTTTTTACAGTGAAAACTGCAGGAACTTCAAACCGGCACGAGGAAACAGACTGAGAAACAGAGAAAAAGTGTCTCCTGCAAACCTTTAGTTTTGTCCTAGATGAACGAACGTAACTCCACATGCTCAGTTCTGAGATATAAGTGTGTGTGAAAGCCGTCCTTCACCTAGCTTTTTGGGAACACAAAGTTTCTTTTCAGTTGCAAACTCCACTCCATACATATATATGGGTAGGTACTAGCTCCAACTCGGTTTTACACTGAAAACTGCAGGAACTTCAAACCGGCACTAAGAAACAGACTGAGAAAGCAGAGAAAAAGTGTCTCCTGCAACCCGTTCCTTTGGTGCTAGATGAACGAACGTCTCTCCACTTGCCAATTTCTGAGAGATAAGTGTGTGTGAAAGCCGTCCTTCACCTAGCTTGTTGGGAAAACAAAGTTTCTTTTAGGTTGCACACTCCATTCCATACATATATATGGGGAGCTACTAGCTCCAACTCGGTTTTACAGTGAAAACTGCAGGAACTTCAATCCGGCACTAGGAAACAGACTGAGAAAGCAGAGAAAAAGTGTCTCCTGCAACCCGTTCCCTTGGTGCTAGATGAACGAACGTCTCTCCACTTGCTCAGTTCTGAGAGATAAGTGTGTGTGAATGCCGTCCTTCACCTAGCTTGTTGGGAAAACAAAGTTTCTTTTCAGTTGCAAACTTCATTCCATACATATATATGGGGAGCTACAAGCTCCAACTCGGTTTTACAGTGAAAACTGCAGGAACTTCAAAACGGCACTAGGAAACAGACTGAGAAAGGAGAGAAAAAGTGTCTCCTGCAACCCGTTCCTTTGGTGCTAGATGAACGAACGTCTCTCCACTTGCTCAGTTCTGAGAGATAAGTGTGTGTGAAAGCCGTCCTTCACCTATCTTGTTGGGAACACAAAGTTTCTTTTCAGTTGCAAACTCCATTCCATACATATATATGGGGAGGTACTAGCTCCAACTCCGTTTTACAGTGAAAACTGCAGGAACTTCAAACAGGCACCAGGAAACAGACTGAGAAAAAAGACTAAATTTTCTCCTTCAACCCGTTCCCTTGGTGCTAGATGAACGAACGTCTCTCCACATGCTCAGTTCTGAGAGATAAGTGTGTGTGAAAGCCGCCTTCACCTAGCTTGTTGGGAACACAAAGTTTCTTTTCAGTTGCAAATTCCATTCCATACATATATATGGGGAGGTACAAGCTCCAACTCGTTTTTACAGTGAAAAGTGCAGGAACTTCAAACCGGCACGAGGAAACAGACTGAGAAACAGAGAAAAAGTGTCTCCTACAAACCTTTAGTTTTGTCCTAGATGAACGAACGTATCTCCACATGCTCAGTTCTGAGATATAAGTGTGTGTGAAAGCCGTCCTTCACCTAGCTTTTTGGGAACACAAAGTTTCTTTTCAGTTGCAAACTCCACTCCATACATATATATGGGTAGGTAATAGCTCCAACTCGGTTTTACACTGAAAACTGCAGGAACTTCAAACCGGCACTAGGAAACAGACAGAGAAAGCAGAGAAAAAGTGTCTCCTGCAACCCGTTCCCTTGGTGCTAGATGAACGAACATCTCCACTTGTTCAGTTCTGAGAGATATGTGTGTGTGAAAGCCGTCCTTCACACATCTTGTAGGGAACACAAAGTTTCTTTTCAGTTGCAAACTCCACTCCATAAATATATATGGGTAGGTTCTAGCTCCAACTCGGTTTTACAGTGAAAACTGAAGGAACTACAAACTGGCACTAGGAAACATACTGAGAATCCAGAGAAAAAGTGTCTCCTGCAACCCGCTCCATTTGTGCTACATGAACGAACGTCTCTCCACTTGCTCAGTTCTGAGAGATAAGTGTGTGTGAAAGCCGTCCTTCACCTAGCTTGTTGGGAACACAAAGTTTCTTTTCAGTTGCAAACTCCACTCCATATATATATATGGCTAGGTACTAGCTCCAACTGGTTTTTACAGTGAAAACTGCAGGAACTTCAAACCGGCACTAGGAAACAGACTGAGAAAGCAGAGAAAAAGTATCTCCTGCAAACCGTTCCCTTGGTGCTAGATGAACGAAAGTCTCTCCACATGCTAAGTTCTGAGATATAAGTGTGTGTGAAAGCCGTCCTTCACCTAGCTTGTTGGGAACACAAAGTTTCTTTTCAGTTGCAAACTCCACTCCATACATATATATGGGTAGCTACTAGCTCCAACTCGGTTTTACAGTGAAAACTGAAGGAACTACAACCTGGAACTAGGAAACAGACTGAGAAAGCAGAGAAAAAGTGTCTCCTGCAACCCGTTCCCTTGGTGCTAGATGAACGAACGTCTCTCCACTTGCTCAGTTCTGAGAGATAAGTGTGTGTGAATGCCGTCCTTCACCTAGCTTGTTGGGAAAACAAAGTTTCTTTTCAGTTGCAAACTTCATTCCATACATATATATGGGGAGCTACAAGCTCCAACTCGGTTTTACAGTGAAAACTGCAGGAACTTCAAAACGGCACTAGGAAACAGACTGAGAAATGAGAGAAAAAGTGTCTCCTGCAACCCGTTACTTTGGTGCTAGATGAACGAACGTCTCTCCACTTGCTCAGTTCTGAGAGATAAGTGTGTGTGAAAGCCGTCCTTCACCTATCTTGTTGGGAACACAAAGTTTCTTTTCAGTTGCAAACTCCATTCCATACATATATATGGGGAGGTACTAGCTCCAACTCGGTTTTACAGTGAAAACTGCAGGAACTTCAAACAGGCACCAGGAAACAGACTGAGAAAAAAGACTAAATTTTCTACTTCAACCCGTTCCCTTGGTGCTAGATGAACGAACGTCTCTCCACATGCTCAGTTCTGAGAGATAAGTGTGTGTGAAAGCCGCCTTCACCTAGCTTGTTTTGAACACAAAGTTTCTTTTCAGTTGCAAATTCCATTCCATACATATATATGGGGAGGTACAAGCTCCAACTCGTTTTTACAGTGAAAACTGCAGGAACTTCAAACCGGCACGAGGAAACATACTGAGAAACAGAGAAAAAGTGTCTCCTGCAAACGTTTAGTTTTGTCCTAGATGAACGAACGTATCTCCACATGCTCAGTTCTGAGATATAAGTGTGTGTGAAAGCCGTCCTTCACCTAGCTTTTTGGGAACACAAAGTTTCTTTTCAATTGCAAACTCCACTCCATACATATATATGGGTAGGTACTAGCTCCAACTCGGTTTTACACTGAAAACTGCAGGAATTTCACACCGGCACTAGGAAACAGACTGAGAAAGCAGAGAAAAAGTGTCTCCTGCAACCCGTTCCCTTGGTGCTAGATGAACGAACGTCTCTCCACTTGTTCAGTTCTGAGAGATATGTGTGTGTGAAAGCCGTCCTTCACATATCTTGTAGGGAACACAAAGTTTCTTTTCAGTTGCAAACTCCACTCCATACATATATATGGGTAGGTTCTAGCTCCAACTCGGTTTTACAGTGAAAACTGAAGGAACTATAAACTGGCACTAGGAAACATACTGAGAATCCAGAGAAAAAGTGTCTCCTGCAACCCGTTCCCTTGGTGTTAGATGAAAGAACGTCTCTCCACTTGCCAATTTCTGAGAGATAAGTGTGTGTGAAAGCCGTCCTTCACCTAGCTTGTTGGGAAAACAAAGTTTCTTTTAGGTTGCACACTCCATTCCATACATATATATGGGGAGCTACTAGCTCCAACTCGGTTTTACAGTGAAAACTGCAGGAACTTCAATCCGGCACTAGGAAACAGACTGAGAAAACAGAGAAAAAGTGTCTCCTGCAACCCGTTCCCTTGGTGCTAGATGAACGAACGTCTCTCCACATGCTCTGTTCTGAGAGATAAGTGTGTGTGAAAGCCGCCTTCACCTAGCTTGTTGGGAACACAAAGTTTCTTTTCAGTTGCAAATTCCATTCCATACATTTATATGGGGAGGTACAAGCTCCATCTCGGTTTTACAGTGAAAACTGCAGGAACTTCAAACTGGCACTAGGAAACAGACTGAGAAAGCAGATAAAAAGAGTCTAATGCAAACCGTTCCTTTTGTGCCAGATGAACGAACGTATCTCCACATGCTCAGTTCTGAGATATAAGTGTGTTTGAAAGCCGTCCTTCACCTAGCTTGTTGGGAACACAAAGTTTCTTTTCAGTTGCAAACTCCACTCCATACATATATATGGCTAGGTAGTAGCTCCAACTCGGTTTTACAGTGAAAACTGCAGGAACATCATACCGGCACTAGGAAACAGACTGAGAAAGCAGAGAAAAAGTATCTCCTGCAAACCGTTCCCTTGGTGCTAGATGAACGAAAGTCTCTCCACATGCTAAGTTCTGAGATATAAGTGTGTGTGAAAGCCGTCCTTCACCTAGCTTGTTGGGAACACAAAGTTTCTTTTCAGTTGCAAACTCCACTCCATACATATATATGGGTAGCTACTAGCTCCAACTCGGTTTTACAGTGAAAACTGAAGGAACTACAACCTGGAACTAGGAAACAGACTGAGAAAGCAGAGAAAAAGTGTCTCCTGCAACCCGTTCCCTTGGTGCTAGATGAACGAACGTCTCTCCACTTGCTCAGTTCTGAGAGATAAGTGTGTGTGAATGCCGTCCTTCACCTAGCTTGTTGGGAAAACAAAGTTTCTTTTCAGTTGCAAACTTCATTCCATACATATATATGGGGAGCTACAAGCTCCAACTCGGTTTTACAGTGAAAACTGCAGGAACTTCAAAACGGCACTAGGAAACAGACTGAGAAATGAGAGAAAAAGTGTCTCCTGCAACCCGTTACTTTGGTGCTAGATGAACGAACGTCTCTCCACTTGCTCAGTTCTGAGAGATAAGTGTGTGTGAAAGCCGTCCTTCACCTATCTTGTTGGGAACACAAAGTTTCTTTTCAGTTGCAAACTCCATTCCATACATATATATGGGGAGGTACTAGCTCCAACTCGGTTTTACAGTGAAAACTGCAGGAACTTCAAACAGGCACCAGGAAACAGACTGAGAAAAAAGACTAAATTTTCTCCTTCAACCCGTTCCCTTGGTGCTAGATGAACGAACGTCTCTCCACATGCTCAGTTCTGAGAGATAAGTGTGTGTGAAAGCCGCCTTCACCTAGCTTGTTTTGAACACAAAGTTTCTTTTCAGTTGCAAATTCCATTCCATACATATATATGGGGAGGTACAAGCTCCAACTCGTTTTTACAGTGAAAACTGCAGGAACTTCAAACCGGCACGAGGAAACATACTGAGAAACAGAGAAAAAGTGTCTCCTGCAAACCTTTAGTTTTGTCCTAGATGAACGAACGTATCTCCACATGCTCAGTTCTGAGATATAAGTGTGTGTGAAAGCCGTCCTTCACCTAGCTTTTTGGGAACACAAAGTTTCTTTTCAATTGCAAACTCCACTCCATACATATATATGGGTAGGTACTAGCTCCAACTCGGTTTTACACTGAAAACTGCAGGAATTTCACACCGGCACTAGGAAACAGACTGAGAAAGCAGAGAAAAAGTGTCTCCTGCAACCCGTTCCCTTGGTGCTAGATGAACGAACGTCTCTCCACTTGTTCAGTTCTGAGAGATATGTGTGTGTGAAAGCCGTCCTTCACATATCTTGTAGGGAACACAAAGTTTCTTTTCAGTTGCAAACTCCACTCCATACATATATATGGGTAGGTTCTAGCTCCAACTCGGTTTTACAGTGAAAACTGAAGGAACTATAAACTGGCACTAGGAAACATACTGAGAATCCAGAGAAAAAGTGTCTCCTGCAACCCGTTCCCTTGGTGTTAGATGAAAGAACGTCTCTCCACTTGCCAATTTCTGAGAGATAAGTGTGTGTGAAAGCCGTCCTTCACCTAGCTTGTTGGGAACACAAAGTTTCTTTTCAGTTGCAAATTCCATTCCATACATTTATATGGGGAGGTACAAGCTCCATCTCGGTTTTACAGTGAAAACTGCAGGAACTTCAAACCGGCACTAGGAAACAGACTGAGAAAGCAGATAAAAAGAGTCTAATGCAAACCGTTCCTTTTGTGCCAGATGAACGAACGTATCTCCACATGCTCAGTTCTGAGATATAAGTGTGTTTGAAAGCCGTCCTTCACCTAGCTTGTTGGGAACACAAAGTTTCTTTTCAGTTGCAAACTCCACTCCATACATATATATGGCTAGGTAGTAGCTCCAACTCGGTTTTACAGTGAAAACTGCAGGAACATCATACCGGCACTAGGAAACAGACTGAGAAAGCAGAGAAAAAGTATCTCCTGCAAACCGTTCCCTTGGTGCTAGATGAACGAAAGTCTCTCCACATGCTAAGTTCTGAGATATAAGTGTGTGTGAAAGCCGTCCTTCACCTAGCTTGTTGGGAACACAAAGTTTCTTTTCAGTTGCAAACTCCACTCCATACATATATATGGGTACCTACTAGCTCCAACTCGGTTTTACAGTGAAAACTGAAGGAACTACAAACTGGCACTAGGAAACAGACTGAGAAAGCAGAGAAAAAGTGTCTCCTGCAACCCGTTCCCTTGGTGCTAGATGAACGAACGTCTCTCCACTTGCTCAGTTCTGAGAGATAAGTGTGTGTGAATGCCGTCCTTCACCTAGCTTGTTGGGAAAACAAAGTTTCTTTTCAGTTGCAAACTTCATTCCATACATATATATGGGGAGCTACAAGCTCCAACTCGGTTTTACAGTGAAAACTGCAGGAACTTCAAAACGGCACTAGGAAACAGACTGAGAAAGGAGAGAAAAAGTGTCTCCTGCAACCCGTTCCTTTGGTGCTAGATGAACGAACGTCTCTCCACTTGCTCAGTTCTGAGAGATAAGTGTGTGTGAAAGCCGTCCTTCACCTATCTTGTTGGGAACACAAAGTTTCTTTTAGGTTGCACACTCCATTCCATACATATATATGGGGAGCTACTAGCTCCAACTCGGTTTTACAGTGAAAACTGCAGGAACTTCAATCCGGCACTAGGAAACAAACTGAGAAAACAGAGAAAAAGTGTCTCCTGCAACCCGTTCCCTTGGTGCTAGATGAACGAACGTCTCTCCACATGCTCTGTTCTGAGAGATAAGTGTGTGTGAAAGCCGCCCTTCACCTAGCTTGTTGGGAACACAAAGTTTCTTTTCAGTTGCAAATTCCATTCCATACATTTATATGGGGAGGTACAAGCTACATCTCGGTTTTACAGTGAAAACTGCAGGAACTTCAAACCGGCACTAGGAAACAGACTCAGAAAGCAGAGAAAAAGAGTCTAATGCAAACCGTTCCTTTTGTGCCAGATGAACGAACGTATCTCCACATGCTCAGTTCTGAGATATAAGTGTGTTTGAAAGCCGTACTTCACCTAGCTTGTTGGGAACACAAAGTTTCTTTTCAGTTGCAAACTCCACTCCATACATATATATGGCTAGGTACTAGCTCCAACTCGGTTTTACAGTGAAAACTGCAGGAACTTCATACCGGCACTAGGAAACAGACTGAGAAAGCAGAGAATAAGTATCTCCTGCAAACCGTTCCCTTGGTGCTAGATGAACGAAAGTCTCTCCACATGCTAAGTTCTGAGATATAAGTGTGTGTGAAAGCCGTCCTTCACCTAGCTTGTTGGGAACACAAAGTTTCTTTTCAGTTGCAAACTCCACTCCATACATATATATGGGTAGCTACTAGCTCCAACTCGGTTTTACAGTGAAAACTGAAGGAACTACAAACTGGCACTAGGAAACAGACTGAGAAAGCAGAGAAAAAGTGTCTCCTGCAACCCGTTCCCTTGGTGCTAGATGAACGAACGTCTCTCCACTTGCTCAGTTCTGAGAGATAAGTTTGTGTGAAAGCCGTCCTTCACCTATCTTGTTGGGAACACAAAGTTTCTTTTCAGTTGCAAACTCCATTCCATACATATATATGGGGAGGTACTAGCTCCAACTCGGTTTTACAGTGAAAACTGCAGGAACTTCAAACAGGCACCAGGAAACAGACTGAGAAAAAAGACTAAATTTTTTCCTTCAACCCGTTCCCTTGGTGCTAGATGAACGAACGTCTCTCCACATGCTCAGTTCTGAGAGATAAGTGTGTGTGAAAGCCGCCTTCACCTAGCTTGTTGGGAACACAAAGTTTCTTTTCAGTTGCAAATTCCATTCCATACATATATATGGGGAGGTACAAGCTCCAACTCGTTTTTACAGTGAAAACTGCAGGAACTTCAAACCGGCACGAGGAAACAGACTGAGAAAGCAGAGAAAAAGTGTCTCCTGCAACCCGTTCCCTTGGTGCTAGATGAAGGAACGTCTCTCGACTTGCTCAGTTCTGAGAGCTAAGTGTGTGTGAAAGCCGTCCTTCACCTAGCTTGTTGGGAACACACAGTTTCTTTTCAGTTGCAAACTCCTTTCCATACATATGTATGGGGAGGTACAATCTCCAACTCGGTTTTACAGTGAAAACTGCAGGAACTTCAAACCGGCACTAGGAAACAGACTGAGAAAGCAGAGAAAAAGTCTCTCCTGCAACCCATTCCCTTGGTGCTAGATGAACGAACGTCTCTCCACTTGCTCAGTTCTGAGAGATAAGTGTGTGTGAAAGCCGTCCTTCACCTAGCTTGTTGGGAACACACAGTTTCTTTTCAGTTGCAAACTCCTTTCCATACATATGTATGGGGAGGTACAATCTCCAACTCGATTTTACAGTGAAAACTGCAGGAACTTCAAACCGGCAATACGAAAAAGACTGAGAAAGCAGAGAAAAAGTGTCTCCTGCAACCCGTTCCCTTGGTGCTAGATGAACGAACGTCTCTCCACTTGCTCAGTTCTGAGAGATAAGTGTGTGTGAAATCCGCCCTTCACCCAGCTTGTTGGCAACACAGAGTTTCTTTTCAGTGCAAACAACATTCCATACATATATATGGGGAGGTACAAGCTCCAACTCGGTTTTACAGTGAAAACTGCAGGAACTTCAAACCGGCACTAGGAAACAGACTGAGAAAGCAGAGAAAAAGTGTCTCCTGCAACCCGTTCCCTTGGTGTTAGATGAAAGAACGTCTCTAAACTTGAGCAGTTCTGAGAGATAAGTGTGTGTGAAATCCATCCTTCACCTAGCCTGTTGGGAAAACATATTTTCTTTTCTGTTGCAAACTCCATTCCATACATATATATGGGGAGGTACAAGCTCCAAATCGATTTTACAGTGAAAACTGCAGGAACTTCAAACCGGCACTAGGAAACACCCTGAGAAAGCAGAGAAAAAGTGTCTCCTGCAACCCGTTCCCTTGGTGCTAGATGAACGAACGTCTCTCCACTTGCTCAGTTCTGAGTGATAAGTGTGTGTGAAAGCCGTCCTTCACCTAGCTTGTTGGGAACACAAAGTTTCTTTTCAGTTGCAAACCCCATTCCATACATCTATATGGGGAGGTACTAGCTCCAACTCGGTTTTACAGTGAAAACTGCAGGAACTTCAAACCGGCACTAGGAAACAGACTGAGAAAGCAGAGAAAAAGTGTCTCCTGCAACCCGTTCCCTTGGTGCTAGATGAAAGAAAGTCTCTCCACTTGCCCATTTCTGAGAGCTAAGTGTGTGTGAAAGCCGTCCTTCACCTAGCTAGTTGGGAAAACAAAGTTTCTTTTAGGTTGCAAACTCCATTCCATACATATATATGGGGAGCTACTAGCTCCAACTCGGTTTTACAGTGAAATCTGCAGGAACTTCAATCCGGCACTAGGAAACAGACTGAGAAAACAGAGAAAAAGTGTCTCCTGCAACCCGTTCCCTTGGTGCTAGATGAACGAACGTCTCTCCACTTGCTCAGTTCTGAGAGAAAAGTGTGTGTGAAAGCCATCCTTCACCTAGCTTGTTGGGAACACAAAGTTTCTTTTCAGTTGCAAACTCCATTCCATACATATATATGGGGAGGTACAAGCTCCATCTCGGTTTTAAAGTGAAAACTGCAGGAACTTCAAACCGGCACTAGGAAACAGACTGAGAAAGCAGAGAAAAAGTGTCTCCTGCAACCCGTTGCCTTGGTGCTAGATGAACGAACGTCTCTCCACTTGCTCAGTTCTGAGAGATAAGTGTGTGTGAAATCCATCCTTCACCTAGCCTGTTGGGAAAACAAAGTTTCTTTTCTGTTGCAAACACCATTCCATACATATATATGGGGAGGTACAAGCTCCAAATCGATTTTACAGTGAAAACTGCAGGAACTTCAAACCGGCACTAGGAAACAGCCTGAGAAAGCAGAGAAAAAGTGTCTCCTGCAACCCGTTCCCTTGGTGCTAGATGAACGAACGTCTCTCCACTTGCTCAGTTCTGAGAGATAAGTGTGTGTGAAAGCCGTCCTTCACCTAGCTTGTTGGGAACACAAAGTTTCTTTTCAGTTGCAAACCCCATTCCATACATATATATGGGGAGGTACTAGCTCCAACTCGGTTTTACAGTGAAAACTGCAGGAACTTCAAACCGGCACTAGGAAACAGACTGAGAAAGCAGAGAAAAAGTGTCTCCTGCAACCCGTTCCCTTCGTGCTAGATGAAAGAACGTCTCTCCACTTGCCCATTTCTGAGAGATAAGTGTTTGTGGAAGCCGTCCTTCACCTAGCTTGTTGGGAAAACAAAGTTTCTTTTAGGTTGCAAACTCCATTCCATACATATATAAGGGGAGCTACTAGCTCCAACTCGGTTTTACAGTGAAAACTGCAGGAACTTCAATCCGGCACTAGGAAACAGACTGAGAAATCAGAGAAACAGTGTCTCCTGCAACCCGTTCCCTTGGTGCTAGATGAACGAACGTCTCTCCACTTGCTCAGTTCTGAGAGATAAGTGTGTGTGAAAGCCGTCCTTCACCTAGCTTGTTGGGAACACAAAGTTTCTTTTCAGTTGCAAACACCACTCCATACATATATATGGGGAGGTACTACCTCCAACTCGGTTTTACAGTTAAAACTGCAGGAACTTCAAAACGGCACTAGGAAACTGACTGAGAATCCAGAGTAAAATTTTCCCCTTCAAACCGTTCCCTTTGTGCTAGATGAACGAAGGTCTCTCCACATGCTCAGTTCTGAGTGATAAGTGTGTGTGAAAGCCGTCCTTCACCTAGCTTGTTGGGAACACAAAGTTTCTTTTCAGTTGCAAACTCCATTCCATACATTTATATGGGGAGGTACAAGCTCCAACTCGGTTTTACAGTGAAAACTGCAGGAACTTCAAACCGGCACTAGGAAACAGACTGAGAAAGCAGAGAAGAAGAGTCTAATGCAAACCGTTCCTTTTGTGCCAGATGAACGAACGTATCTCCACATGCTCAGTTCTGAGATATAAGTGTGTGTGAAAGCCGTCCTTCACCCAGCTTGTTGGGAACACAAAGTTTCTTTTCAGTTGCAAACTCCACTCCATACATATATATGGCTAGGTACTAGCTCCAACTCGGTTTTACAGTGAAAACTGCAGGAACTTCAAACCGGCACTAGGAAACAGACTGAGAAAGCAGAGAAAAGTGTCTCCTGCAAACCGTTCCATTGGTGCTAGATGAACGAAAGTCTCTCCACATGCTCAGTTCTGAGATATAAGTGTGTGTGAAAGCCGTCCTTCACCTAGCTTGTTGGGAACACAAAGTTTCTTTTCAGTTGCAAACTCCACTCCATACATATATATGGGTAGCTACTAGCTCCAACTCGGTTTTACAGTGAAAACTGAAGGAACTACAAACTGGCACTAGGAAACAGACTGAGAAAGCAGAGAAAAAGTGTCTCCTGCAACCCGTTCCCTTGGTGCTAGATGAACGAACGTCTCTCCACTTGCTCAGTTCTGAGAGATAAGTGTGTGTGAAAGCCGTCCTTCACCTAGCTTGTTGGGAAAACAAAGTTTCTTTTCAGTTGCAAACTTCATTTCATACATATATACGGGGAGCTACTAGCTCCAACTCGGTTTTACAGTGAAAACTGCAGGAACTTCAAAACGACACTAGGAAACAGACTGAGAAAGCAGAGAAAAAGTGTCTCCTGCAACCCGTTCCTTTGGTGCTCGATGACCGAACGTCTCTCCACTTGCTCAGTTCTGAGAGATAAGTGTGTGTGAAAGCCGTCCTTCACCTATCTTGTTGGGAACACAAAGTTTCTTTTCAGTTACAAACTCCATTCCATACATATATATGGGGAGGTACTAGCTCCAACTCGGTTTTACAGTGAAAACTGCAGGAACTTCAAACCGGCACCAGGAAAGAGACTGAGAAAAAAGACTAAATTTTCTCCTGCAACCCGTTCCCTTGGTGCTAGATGAACGAACGTCTCTCCACATGCTCAGTTCTGAGAGATAAGTGTGTGTGAAAGCCGCCTTCACCTAGCTTGTTGGGAACACAAAGTTTCTTTTCAGTTGCAAATTCCATTCCATACATATATATGGGGAGGTACAAGCTCCAACTCGTTTTTACAGTGAAAACTGCAGGAACTTCAAACCGGCACGAGGAAACAGACTGAGAAACAGAGAAAAAGTGTCTCCTGCAAACCTTTAATTTGTCCTAGATGAACGAACGTATCTCCACATGCTCAGTTCTGAGATATAAGTGTGTGTGAAAGCCGTCCTTCACCTAGCTTTTTGGGAACACAAAGTTTCTTTTCAGTTGCAAACTCCACTCCATACATATATATGGGGAGGTACAAGCTCCATCTCGGTTTTAAAGTGAAAACTGCAGGAACTTCAAACCGGCACTAGGAAACAGACTGAGAAAGCAGAGAAAAAGTGTCTCCTGCAACCCGTTGCCTTGGTGCTAGATGAACGAACGTCTCTCCACTTGCTCAGTTCTGAGAGATAAGTGTGTGTGAAATCCATCCTTCACCTAGCCTGTTGGGAAAACAAAGTTTCTTTTCTGTTGCAAACACCATTCCATACATATATATGGGGAGGTACAAGCTCCAAATCGATTTTACAGTGAAAACTGCAGGAACTTCAAACCGGCACTAGGAAACAGCCTGAGAAAGCAGAGAAAAAGTGTCTCCTGCAACCCGTTCCCTTGGTGCTAGATGAACGAACGTCTCTCCACTTGCTCAGTTCTGAGAGATAAGTGTGTGTGAAAGCCGTCCTTCACCTAGCTTGTTGGGAACACAAAGTTTCTTTTCAGTTGCAAACCCCATTCCATACATATATATGGGGAGGTACTAGCTCCAACTCGGTTTTACAGTGAAAACTGCAGGAACTTCAAACCGGCACTAGGAAACAGACTGAGAAAGCAGAGAAAAAGTGTCTCCTGCAACCCGTTCCCTTCGTGCTAGATGAAAGAACGTCTCTCCACTTGCCCATTTCTGAGAGATAAGTGTTTGTGGAAGCCGTCCTTCACCTAGCTTGTTGGGAAAACAAAGTTTCTTTTAGGTTGCAAACTCCATTCCATACATATATAAGGGGAGCTACTAGCTCCAACTCGGTTTTACAGTGAAAACTGCAGGAACTTCAATCCGGCACTAGGAAACAGACTGAGAAATCAGAGAAACAGTGTCTCCTGCAACCCGTTCCCTTGGTGCTAGATGAACGAACGTCTCTCCACTTGCTCAGTTCTGAGAGATAAGTGTGTGTGAAAGCCGTCCTTCACCTAGCTTGTTGGGAACACAAAGTTTCTTTTCAGTTGCAAACACCACTCCATACATATATATGGGGAGGTACTACCTCCAACTCGGTTTTACAGTTAAAACTGCAGGAACTTCAAAACGGCACTAGGAAACTGACTGAGAATCCAGAGTAAAATTTTCCCCTTCAAACCGTTCCCTTTGTGCTAGATGAACGAAGGTCTCTCCACATGCTCAGTTCTGAGTGATAAGTGTGTGTGAAAGCCGTCCTTCACCTAGCTTGTTGGGAACACAAAGTTTCTTTTCAGTTGCAAACTCCATTCCATACATTTATATGGGGAGGTACAAGCTCCAACTCGGTTTTACAGTGAAAACTGCAGGAACTTCAAACCGGCACTAGGAAACAGACTGAGAAAGCAGAGAAGAAGAGTCTAATGCAAACCGTTCCTTTTGTGCCAGATGAACGAACGTATCTCCACATGCTCAGTTCTGAGATATAAGTGTGTGTGAAAGCCGTCCTTCACCCAGCTTGTTGGGAACACAAAGTTTCTTTTCAGTTGCAAACTCCACTCCATACATATATATGGCTAGGTACTAGCTCCAACTCGGTTTTACAGTGAAAACTGCAGGAACTTCAAACCGGCACTAGGAAACAGACTGAGAAAGCAGAGAAAAGTGTCTCCTGCAAACCGTTCCATTGGTGCTAGATGAACGAAAGTCTCTCCACATGCTCAGTTCTGAGATATAAGTGTGTGTGAAAGCCGTCCTTCACCTAGCTTGTTGGGAACACAAAGTTTCTTTTCAGTTGCAAACTCCACTCCATACATATATATGGGTAGCTACTAGCTCCAACTCGGTTTTACAGTGAAAACTGAAGGAACTACAAACTG
Source organism: Camelus dromedarius (assembly GCF_036321535.1). NCBI lineage: Eukaryota > Metazoa > Chordata > Mammalia > Artiodactyla > Camelidae > Camelus > Camelus dromedarius. Next base: position 577,807 of record NW_026989816.1, read on the forward strand.
GCACTAGGAAACAGACTGAGAAAGCAGAGAAAAAGTGTCTCCTGCAACCCGTTCCCTTGGTGCTAGATGAACGAACGTCTCTCCACTTGCTCAGTTCTGAGAGATAAGTGTGTGTGAAAGCCGTCCTTCACCTAGCTTGTTGGGAAAACAAAGTTTCTTTTCAGTTGCAAACTTCATTTCATACATATATACGGGGAGCTACTAGCTCCAACTCGGTTTTACAGTGAAAACTGCAGGAACTTCAAAACGACACTAGGAAACAGACTGAGAAAGCAGAGAAAAAGTGTCTCCTGCAACCCGTTCCTTTGGTGCTCGATGACCGAACGTCTCTCCACTTGCTCAGTTCTGAGAGATAAGTGTGTGTGAAAGCCGTCCTTCACCTATCTTGTTGGGAACACAAAGTTTCTTTTCAGTTACAAACTCCATTCCATACATATATATGGGGAGGTACTAGCTCCAACTCGGTTTTACAGTGAAAACTGCAGGAACTTCAAACCGGCACCAGGAAAGAGACTGAGAAAAAAGACTAAATTTTCTCCTGCAACCCGTTCCCTTGGTGCTAGATGAACGAACGTCTCTCCACATGCTCAGTTCTGAGAGATAAGTGTGTGTGAAAGCCGCCTTCACCTAGCTTGTTGGGAACACAAAGTTTCTTTTCAGTTGCAAATTCCATTCCATACATATATATGGGGAGGTACAAGCTCCAACTCGTTTTTACAGTGAAAACTGCAGGAACTTCAAACCGGCACGAGGAAACAGACTGAGAAACAGAGAAAAAGTGTCTCCTGCAAACCTTTAATTTGTCCTAGATGAACGAACGTATCTCCACATGCTCAGTTCTGAGATATAAGTGTGTGTGAAAGCCGTCCTTCACCTAGCTTTTTGGGAACACAAAGTTTCTTTTCAGTTGCAAACTCCACTCCATACATATATATGGGGAGGTACAAGCTCCATCTCGGTTTTAAAGTGAAAACTGCAGGAACTTCAAACCGGCACTAGGAAACAGACTGAGAAAGCAGAGAAAAAGTGTCTCCTGCAACCCGTTGCCTTGGTGCTAGATGAACGAACGTCTCTCCACTTGCTCAGTTCTGAGAGATAAGTGTGTGTGAAATCCATCCTTCACCTAGCCTGTTGGGAAAACAAAGTTTCTTTTCTGTTGCAAACACCATTCCATACATATATATGGGGAGGTACAAGCTCCAAATCGATTTTACAGTGAAAACTGCAGGAACTTCAAACCGGCACTAGGAAACAGCCTGAGAAAGCAGAGAAAAAGTGTCTCCTGCAACCCGTTCCCTTGGTGCTAGATGAACGAACGTCTCTCCACTTGCTCAGTTCTGAGAGATAAGTGTGTGTGAAAGCCGTCCTTCACCTAGCTTGTTGGGAACACAAAGTTTCTTTTCAGTTGCAAACCCCATTCCATACATATATATGGGGAGGTACTAGCTCCAACTCGGTTTTACAGTGAAAACTGCAGGAACTTCAAACCGGCACTAGGAAACAGACTGAGAAAGCAGAGAAAAAGTGTCTCCTGCAACCCGTTCCCTTCGTGCTAGATGAAAGAACGTCTCTCCACTTGCCCATTTCTGAGAGATAAGTGTTTGTGGAAGCCGTCCTTCACCTAGCTTGTTGGGAAAACAAAGTTTCTTTTAGGTTGCAAACTCCATTCCATACATATATAAGGGGAGCTACTAGCTCCAACTCGGTTTTACAGTGAAAACTGCAGGAACTTCAATCCGGCACTAGGAAACAGACTGAGAAATCAGAGAAACAGTGTCTCCTGCAACCCGTTCCCTTGGTGCTAGATGAACGAACGTCTCTCCACTTGCTCAGTTCTGAGAGATAAGTGTGTGTGAAAGCCGTCCTTCACCTAGCTTGTTGGGAACACAAAGTTTCTTTTCAGTTGCAAACACCACTCCATACATATATATGGGGAGGTACTACCTCCAACTCGGTTTTACAGTTAAAACTGCAGGAACTTCAAAACGGCACTAGGAAACTGACTGAGAATCCAGAGTAAAATTTTCCCCTTCAAACCGTTCCCTTTGTGCTAGATGAACGAAGGTCTCTCCACATGCTCAGTTCTGAGTGATAAGTGTGTGTGAAAGCCGTCCTTCACCTAGCTTGTTGGGAACACAAAGTTTCTTTTCAGTTGCAAAATCCATTCCATACATTTATATGGGGAGGTACAAGCTCCAACTCGGTTTTACAGTGAAAACTGCAGGAACTTCAAACCGGCACTAGGAAACAGACTGAGAAAGCAGAGAAGAAGAGTCTAATGCAAACCGTTCCTTTTGTGCCAGATGAACGAACGTATCTCCACATGCTCAGTTCTGAGATATAAGTGTGTGTGAAAGCCGTCCTTCACCCAGCTTGTTGGGAACACAAAGTTTCTTTTCAGTTGCAAACTCCACTCCATACATATATATGGCTAGGTACTAGCTCCAACTCGGTTTTACAGTGAAAACTGCAGGAACTTCAAACCGGCACTAGGAAACAGACTGAGAAAGCAGAGAAAAGTGTCTCCTGCAAACCGTTCCATTGGTGCTAGATGAACGAAAGTCTCTCCACATGCTCAGTTCTGAGATATAAGTGTGTGTGAAAGCCGTCCTTCACCTAGCTTGTTGGGAACACAAAGTTTCTTTTCAGTTGCAAACTCCACTCCATACATATATATGGGTAGCTACTAGCTCCAACTCGGTTTTACAGTGAAAACTGAAGGAACTACAAACTGGCACTAGGAAACAGACTGAGAAAGCAGAGAAAAAGTGTCTCCTGCAACCCGTTCCCTTGGTGCTAGATGAACGAACGTCTCTCCACTTGCTCAGTTCTGAGAGATAAGTGTGTGTGAAAGCCGTCCTTCACCTAGCTTGTTGGGAAAACAAAGTTTCTTTTCAGTTGCAAACTTCATTTCATACATATATACGGGGAGCTACTAGCTCCAACTCGGTTTTACAGTGAAAACTGCAGGAACTTCAAAACGACACTAGGAAACAGACTGAGAAAGCAGAGAAAAAGTGTCTCCTGCAACCCGTTCCTTTGGTGCTCGATGACCGAACGTCTCTCCACTTGCTCAGTTCTGAGAGATAAGTGTGTGTGAAAGCCGTCCTTCACCTATCTTGTTGGGAACACAAAGTTTCTTTTCAGTTACAAACTCCATTCCATACATATATATGGGGAGGTACTAGCTCCAACTCGGTTTTACAGTGAAAACTGCAGGAACTTCAAACCGGCACCAGGAAAGAGACTGAGAAAAAAGACTAAATTTTCTCCTGCAACCCGTTCCCTTGGTGCTAGATGAACGAACGTCTCTCCACATGCTCAGTTCTGAGAGATAAGTGTGTGTGAAAGCCGCCTTCACCTAGCTTGTTGGGAACACAAAGTTTCTTTTCAGTTGCAAATTCCATTCCATACATATATATGGGGAGGTACAAGCTCCAACTCGTTTTTACAGTGAAAACTGCAGGAACTTCAAACCGGCACGAGGAAACAGACTGAGAAACAGAGAAAAAGTGTCTCCTGCAAACCTTTAATTTGTCCTAGATGAACGAACGTATCTCCACATGCTCAGTTCTGAGATATAAGTGTGTGTGAAAGCCGTCCTTCACCTAGCTTTTTGGGAACACAAAGTTTCTTTTCAGTTGCAAACTCCACTCCATACATATATATGGGTAGGTACTAGCTCCAACTCGGTTTTACACTGAAAACTGCAGGAACTTCAAACCGGCACTAGGAAACAGACTGAGAAAGCAGAGAAAAAGTGTCTCCTGCAACCCGTTCCCTTGGTGCTAGATGAACGAACGTCTCTCCACTTGCTCAGTTCTGAGAGATAAGTGTGTGTGAAAGCCGTCCTTCACCTAGCTTGTTGGGAACACAAAGTTTCTTTTCAGCTGCAAACTCCATTCCATGCATATATAAGGGTAGGTACTAGCTCCAACTCGGTTTTACAGTGAAAACTGCAGGAACTTCAAACCGACACTAGGAAACAGACTTAGAAAGCAGAGAAAAAGTTTCTCCTGCAACCCGTTCCCTTGGTGCTAGATGAACGAACGTCTCTCCACTTGCTCAGTTCTGAGAGATAAGTGTGTGTGAAATCCATTCTTCACCTAGCCTGTTGGGAACACAAAGTTTCTTTTCAGTTGCAAACTCCATTCCATACATGTATATGGGGAGGTACTAGCTCCAACTCGGTTTTACAGTGAAAACTGCAGGAACTTCAAACCGGCACTAGGAAACAGACTGAGAAAGCAGAGAAAAAGTGTCTCCTGTAACCCGTTGCCTTGGTGCTAGATGAACGAACGTCTCTCCACTTGCTCAGTTCTGAGAGATAAGTGTGTGTGACAGCCGCCTTCACCTAGCTTGTTGGGAACACAAAGTTTCTTTTCAATTGCAAACTCCATTCCATACATATATATGGGGAGGTACTAGCTCCAACTAGTTTTTACAGTGAAAACTGCAGGAACTTCAAACCGGCACTAGGAAACAGACTGAGAAAGAAGAGAAAAAGTGTCTCTTGCAACCCGTTCCTTTGGTGCTCGATGAACGAACGTCTCTCCACTTGCTCAGTTCTGAGAGATAAGTGTGTGTGAAAGCCGTCCTTCACCTAGCTTGTTGGGAACACAAAGTTTCTTTTCAGTTGCAAACTCCATTCCATACATATATATGGGGAGGTACTAGCTCCAACTCGGTTTTAAAGTGAAAACTGCAGGAACTTCAAACCGGCACTAGGAAACAGACTGAGAAAGCAGAGAAAAAGTGTCTCCTGCAACCCGTTGCCTTGGTGCTAGATGAACGAACGTCTCTCCACTTGCTCAGTTCTGAGAGATAAGTGTGTGTGAAATCCATCCTTCACCTAGCCTGTTGGGAAAACAAAGTTTCTTTTCTGTTGCAAACACCATTCCATACATATATATGGGGAGGTACAAGCTCCAAATCGATTTTACAGTGAAAACTGCAGGAACTTCAAACCGGCACTAGGAAACAGCCTGAGAAAGCAGAGAAAAAGTGTCTCCTGCAACCCGTTCCCTTGGTGCTAGATGAACGAACGTCTCTCCACTTGCTCAGTTCTGAGAGATAAGTGTGTGTGAAAGCCGTCCTTCACCTAGCTTGTTGGGAACACAAAGTTTCTTTTCAGTTGCAAACCCCATTCCATACATATATATGGGGAGGTACTAGCTCCAACTCGGTTTTACAGTGAAAACTGCAGGAACTTCAAACCGGCACTAGGAAACAGACTGAGAAAGCAGAGAAAAAGTGTCTCCTGCAACCCGTTCCCTTCGTGCTAGATGAAAGAACGTCTCTCCACTTGCCCATTTCTGAGAGATAAGTGTTTGTGGAAGCCGTCCTTCACCTAGCTTGTTGGGAAAACAAAGTTTCTTTTAGGTTGCAAACTCCATTCCATACATATATAAGGGGAGCTACTAGCTCCAACTCGGTTTTACAGTGAAAACTGCAGGAACTTCAATCCGGCACTAGGAAACAGACTGAGAAATCAGAGAAACAGTGTCTCCTGCAACCCGTTCCCTTGGTGCTAGATGAACGAACGTCTCTCCACTTGCTCAGTTCTGAGAGATAAGTGTGTGTGAAAGCCGTCCTTCACCTAGCTTGTTGGGAACACAAAGTTTCTTTTCAGTTGCAAACTCCATTCCATACATTTATATGGGGAGGTACAAGCTCCAACTCGGTTTTACAGTGAAAACTGCAGGAACTTCAAACCGGCACTAGGAAACAGACTGAGAAAGCAGAGAAGAAGAGTCTAATGCAAACCGTTCCTTTTGTGCCAGATGAACGAACGTATCTCCACATGCTCAGTTCTGAGATATAAGTGTGTGTGAAAGCCGTCCTTCACCCAGCTTGTTGGGAACACAAAGTTTCTTTTCAGTTGCAAACTCCACTCCATACATATATATGGCTAGGTACTAGCTCCAACTCGGTTTTACAGTGAAAACTGCAGGAACTTCAAACCGGCACTAGGAAACAGACTGAGAAAGCAGAGAAAAGTGTCTCCTGCAAACCGTTCCATTGGTGCTAGATGAACGAAAGTCTCTCCACATGCTCAGTTCTGAGATATAAGTGTGTGTGAAAGCCGTCCTTCACCTAGCTTGTTGGGAACACAAAGTTTCTTTTCAGTTGCAAACTCCACTCCATACATATATATGGGTAGCTACTAGCTCCAACTCGGTTTTACAGTGAAAACTGAAGGAACTACAAACTGGCACTAGGAAACAGACTGAGAAAGCAGAGAAAAAGTGTCTCCTGCAACCCGTTCCCTTGGTGCTAGATGAACGAACGTCTCTCCACTTGCTCAGTTCTGAGAGATAAGTGTGTGTGAAAGCCGTCCTTCACCTAGCTTGTTGGGAAAACAAAGTTTCTTTTCAGTTGCAAACTTCATTTCATACATATATACGGGGAGCTACTAGCTCCAACTCGGTTTTACAGTGAAAACTGCAGGAACTTCAAAACGACACTAGGAAACAGACTGAGAAAGCAGAGAAAAAGTGTCTCCTGCAACCCGTTCCTTTGGTGCTCGATGACCGAACGTCTCTCCACTTGCTCAGTTCTGAGAGATAAGTGTGTGTGAAAGCCGTCCTTCACCTATCTTGTTGGGAACACAAAGTTTCTTTTCAGTTACAAACTCCATTCCATACATATATATGGGGAGGTACTAGCTCCAACTCGGTTTTACAGTGAAAACTGCAGGAACTTCAAACCGGCACCAGGAAAGAGACTGAGAAAAAAGACTAAATTTTCTCCTGCAACCCGTTCCCTTGGTGCTAGATGAACGAACGTCTCTCCACATGCTCAGTTCTGAGAGATAAGTGTGTGTGAAAGCCGCCTTCACCTAGCTTGTTGGGAACACAAAGTTTCTTTTCAGTTGCAAATTCCATTCCATACATATATATGGGGAGGTACAAGCTCCAACTCGTTTTTACAGTGAAAACTGCAGGAACTTCAAACCGGCACGAGGAAACAGACTGAGAAACAGAGAAAAAGTGTCTCCTGCAAACCTTTAATTTGTCCTAGATGAACGAACGTATCTCCACATGCTCAGTTCTGAGATATAAGTGTGTGTGAAAGCCGTCCTTCACCTAGCTTTTTGGGAACACAAAGTTTCTTTTCAGTTGCAAACTCCACTCCATACATATATATGGGTAGGTACTAGCTCCAACTCGGTTTTACACTGAAAACTGCAGGAACTTCAAACCGGCACTAGGAAACAGACTGAGAAAGCAGAGAAAAAGTGTCTCCTGCAACCCGTTCCCTTGGTGCTAGATGAACGAACGTCTCTCCACTTGCTCAGTTCTGAGAGATAAGTGTGTGTGAAAGCCGTCCTTCACCTAGCTTGTTGGGAACACAAAGTTTCTTTTCAGCTGCAAACTCCATTCCATGCATATATAAGGGTAGGTACTAGCTCCAACTCGGTTTTACAGTGAAAACTGCAGGAACTTCAAACCGACACTAGGAAACAGACTTAGAAAGCAGAGAAAAAGTTTCTCCTGCAACCCGTTCCCTTGGTGCTAGATGAACGAACGTCTCTCCACTTGCTCAGTTCTGAGAGATAAGTGTGTGTGAAATCCATTCTTCACCTAGCCTGTTGGGAACACAAAGTTTCTTTTCAGTTGCAAACTCCATTCCATACATGTATATGGGGAGGTACTAGCTCCAACTCGGTTTTACAGTGAAAACTGCAGGAACTTCAAACCGGCACTAGGAAACAGACTGAGAAAGCAGAGAAAAAGTGTCTCCTGTAACCCGTTGCCTTGGTGCTAGATGAACGAACGTCTCTCCACTTGCTCAGTTCTGAGAGATAAGTGTGTGTGACAGCCGCCTTCACCTAGCTTGTTGGGAACACAAAGTTTCTTTTCAATTGCAAACTCCATTCCATACATATATATGGGGAGGTACTAGCTCCAACTAGTTTTTACAGTGAAAACTGCAGGAACTTCAAACCGGCACTAGGAAACAGAATGAGAAAGAAGAGAAAAAGTGTCTCTTGCAACCCGTTCCTTTGGTGCTCGATGAACGAACGTCTCTCCACTTGCTCAGTTCTGAGAGATAAGTGTGTGTGAAAGCCGTCCTTCACCTATCTTGTTGGGAACACAAAGTTTCTTTTCAGTTGCAAACTCCATTCCATACATATATATGGGGAGGTACTAGCTCCAACTCGGTTTTACAGTGAAAACTGCAGGAACTTCAAACCGGCACCAGGAAAGAGACTGAGAAAAAAGACTAAATTTTCTCCTGCAACCCGTTCCCTTGGTGCTAGATGAACGAACGTCTCTCCACATGCTCAGTTCTGAGAGATAAGTGTGTGTGAAAGCCGTTCTTCACCTAGCTTGTTGGGAACACAAAGTTTCTTTTCAGTTGCAAATTCCATTCCATACATATATATGGGGAGGTACAAGCTCCAACTCGTTTTTACAGTGAAAACTGCAGGAACTTCAAACCGGCACGAGGAAACAGACTGAGAAACAGAGAAAAAGTGTCTCCTGCAAACATTTAATTTGTCCTAGATGAACGAACGTATCTCCACTTGCTCAGTTCTGAGATATAAGTGTGTGTGAAAGCCGTCCTTCACCTAGCTTTTTGGGAACACAAAGTTTCTTTTCAGTTGCAAACTCCACTCCATACATATATATGGGTAGGTACTAGCTCCAACTCGGTTTTACAGTGAAAACTGCAGGAACTTCAAACTGGCACTAGGAAACAGACTGAGAAAGCAGAGAAAAAGTGACTCCTGCAACCCGTTCCCTTGGTGCTAGATGAACGAACGTCTCTCCACTTGCTCAGTTCTGAGAGATAAGTGTGTGTGAAAGCCGTCCTTCACCTAGCTTGTTGGGAACACAAAGTTTCTTTTCAGTTGCAAACTCCATTCCATGCATATATAAGGGTAGGTACTAGCTCCAACTCTGTTTTACAGTGAAAACTGCAGGAACTTCAAACCGACACTAGGAAACAGACTTAGAAAGCAGAGAAAAAGTTTCTCCTGCAACCCGTTCCCTTGGTGCTAGATGAACGAACGTCTCTCCACTTGCTCAGTTCTGAGAGATAAGTGTGTGTGAAATCCATTCTTCACCTAGCTTGTTGGGAACACAAAGTTTCTTTTCAGTTGCAAACTCCATTCCATACATGTATATGGGGAGGTACTAGCTCCAACTCGGTTTTACAGTGAAAACTGCAGGAACTTCAAACCGGCACTAGGAAACAGACTGAGAAACAGAGAAAAAGTGTCTCCTGCAACCCGTTGCCTTGGTGCTAGATGAACGAACGTCTCTCCACTTGCTCAGTTCTGAGAGATAAGTGTGTGTGACAGCCGCCTTCACCTAGCTTGTTGGGAACACAAAGTTTCTTTTCAATTGCAAACTCCATTCCATACATATATATGGGGAGGTACTAGCTCCAACTAGTTTTTACAGTGAAAACTGCAGGAACTTCAAACCGGCACTAGGAAACAGACTGAGAAAGAAGAGAAAAAGTGCCTCCTGCAAAACTTTCCTTTTGTCCTAGATGAACGAACGTCTCTCCACTTGCCAATTTCTGAGAGATAAGTGTGTGTGAAAGCCGTCCTTCACCTAGCTTGTTGGGAAAACAAAGTTTCTTTTACGTTGCACACTCCATTCCATACATATATATGGGGAGCTACTAGCTCCAACTCGGTTTTACAGTGAAAACTGCAGGAACTTCAATCCGGCACTAGGAAACATACTGAGAAAACAGAGAAAAAGTGTCTCCTGCAACCCGTTCCCTTGGTGCTAGATGAACGAACGTCTCTCCACATGCTCAGTTCTGAGAGATAAGTGTGTGTGAAAGCCGCCCTTCACCTAGCTTGTTGGGAACACAAAGTTTCTTTTCAGTTGCAAATTCCATTCCATACATTTATATGGGGAGGTACAAGCTCCATCTCGGTTTTACAGTGAAAACTGCAGGAACTTCAAACCGGCACTAGGAAACAGACTGAGAAAGCAGAGAAAAAGAGTCTAATGCAAACCGTTCCTTTTGTGCCAGATGAACGAACGTATCTCCACATGCTCAGTTCTGAGATATAAGTGTGTTTGAAAGCCGTCCTTCACCTAGCTTGTTGGGAACACAAAGTTTCTTTTCAGTTGCAAACTCCACTCCATATATATATATGGCTAGGTACTAGCTCCAACTGGTTTTTACAGTGAAAACTGCAGGAACTTCAAACCGGCAGTAGGAAACAGACTGAGAAAGCAGAGAAAAAGTATCTCCTGCAAACCGTTCCCTTGGTGCTAGATGAATGAAAGTCTCTCCACATGCTAAGTTCTGAGATATAAGTGTGTGTGAAAGCCGTCCTTCACCTAGCTTGTTGGGAACCCAAAGTTTCTTTTCAGTTGCAAACTCCACTCCATACATATATATGGGTAGCTACTAGCTCCAACTAGGTTTTACAGTGAAAACTGAAGGAACTACAAACTGGAACTAGGAAACAGACTGAGAAAGCAGAGAAAAAGTGTCTCCTGCAACCCGTTCCCTTGGTGCTAGATGAACGAACGTCTCTCCACTTGCTCAGTTCTGAGAGATAAGTGTGTGTGAATGCCGTCCTTCACCTAGCTTGTTGGGAAAACAAAGTTTCTTTTCAGTTGCAAACTTCATTCCATACATATATATGGGGAGCTACAAGCTCCAACTCGGTTTTACAGTGAAAACTGCAGGAACTTCAAACTGGCACTAGGAAACAGACTGAGAAAGCAGAGAAAAAGTGACTCCTGCAACCCGTTCCCTTGGTGCTAGATGAACGAACGTCTCTCCACTTGCTCAGTTCTGAGAGATAAGTGTGTGTGAAAGCCGTCCTTCACCTAGCTTGTTGGGAACACAAAGTTTCTTTTCAGTTGCAAACTCCATTCCATGCATATATAAGGGTAGGTACTAGCTCCAACTCTGTTTTACAGTGAAAACTGCAGGAACTTCAAACCGACACTAGGAAACAGACTTAGAAAGCAGAGAAAAAGTTTCTCCTGCAACCCGTTCCCTTGGTGCTAGATGAACGAACGTCTCTCCACTTGCTCAGTTCTGAGAGATAAGTGTGTGTGAAATCCATTCTTCACCTAGCTTGTTGGGAACACAAAGTTTCTTTTCAGTTGCAAACTCCATTCCATACATGTATATGGGGAGGTACTAGCTCCAACTCGGTTTTACAGTGAAAACTGCAGGAACTTCAAACCGGCACTAGGAAACAGACTGAGAAACAGAGAAAAAGTGTCTCCTGCAACCCGTTGCCTTGGTGCTAGATGAACGAACGTCTCTCCACTTGCTCAGTTCTGAGAGATAAGTGTGTGTGACAGCCGCCTTCACCTAGCTTGTTGGGAACACAAAGTTTCTTTTCAATTGCAAACTCCATTCCATACATATATATGGGGAGGTACTAGCTCCAACTAGTTTTTACAGTGAAAACTGCAGGAACTTCAAACCGGCACTAGGAAACAGACTGAGAAAGAAGAGAAAAAGTGCCTCCTGCAAAACTTTCCTTTTGTCCTAGATGAACGAACGTCTCTCCACTTGCCAATTTCTGAGAGATAAGTGTGTGTGAAAGCCGTCCTTCACCTAGCTTGTTGGGAAAACAAAGTTTCTTTTACGTTGCACACTCCATTCCATACATATATATGGGGAGCTACTAGCTCCAACTCGGTTTTACAGTGAAAACTGCAGGAACTTCAATCCGGCACTAGGAAACATACTGAGAAAACAGAGAAAAAGTGTCTCCTGCAACCCGTTCCCTTGGTGCTAGATGAACGAACGTCTCTCCACATGCTCAGTTCTGAGAGATAAGTGTGTGTGAAAGCCGCCCTTCACCTAGCTTGTTGGGAACACAAAGTTTCTTTTCAGTTGCAAATTCCATTCCATACATTTATATGGGGAGGTACAAGCTCCATCTCGGTTTTACAGTGAAAACTGCAGGAACTTCAAACCGGCACTAGGAAACAGACTGAGAAAGCAGAGAAAAAGAGTCTAATGCAAACCGTTCCTTTTGTGCCAGATGAACGAACGTATCTCCACATGCTCAGTTCTGAGATATAAGTGTGTTTGAAAGCCGTCCTTCACCTAGCTTGTTGGGAACACAAAGTTTCTTTTCAGTTGCAAACTCCACTCCATATATATATATGGCTAGGTACTAGCTCCAACTGGTTTTTACAGTGAAAACTGCAGGAACTTCAAACCGGCAGTAGGAAACAGACTGAGAAAGCAGAGAAAAAGTATCTCCTGCAAACCGTTCCCTTGGTGCTAGATGAATGAAAGTCTCTCCACATGCTAAGTTCTGAGATATAAGTGTGTGTGAAAGCCGTCCTTCACCTAGCTTGTTGGGAACCCAAAGTTTCTTTTCAGTTGCAAACTCCACTCCATACATATATATGGGTAGCTACTAGCTCCAACTAGGTTTTACAGTGAAAACTGAAGGAACTACAAACTGGAACTAGGAAACAGACTGAGAAAGCAGAGAAAAAGTGTCTCCTGCAACCCGTTCCCTTGGTGCTAGATGAACGAACGTCTCTCCACTTGCTCAGTTCTGAGAGATAAGTGTGTGTGAATGCCGTCCTTCACCTAGCTTGTTGGGAAAACAAAGTTTCTTTTCAGTTGCAAACTTCATTCCATACATATATATGGGGAGCTACAAGCTCCAACTCGGTTTTACAGTGAAAACTGCAGGAACTTCAAAACGGCACTAGGAAACAGACTGAGAAATGAGAGAAAAAGTGTCTCCTACAACCCGTTACTTTGGTGCTAGATGAACGAACGTCTCTCCACTTGCTCAGTTCTGAGAGATAAGTGTGTGTGAAAGCCGTCCTTCACCTATCTTGTTGGGAACACAAAGTTTCTTTTCAGTTGCAAACTCCATTCCATACATATATATGGGGAGGTACTAGCTCCAACTCGGTTTTACAGTGAAAACTGCAGGAACTTCAAACAGGCACCAGGAAACAGACTGAGAAAAAAGACTAAATTTTCTCCTTCAACCCGTTCCCTTGGTGCTAGATGAACGAACGTCTCTCCACATGCTCAGTTCTGAGAGATAAGTGTGTGTGAAAGCCGCCTTCACCTAGCTTGTTGGGAACACAAAGTTTCTTTTCAATTGCAAATTCCATTCCATACATATATATGGGGAGGTACAAGCTCCAACTCGTTTTTACAGTGAAAACTGCAGGAACTTCAAACCGGCACGAGGAAACAGACTGAGAAACAGAGAAAAAGTGTCTCCTGCAAACCTTTAGTTTTGTCCTAGATGAACGAACGTATCTCCACATGCTCAGTTCTGAGATATAAGTGTGTGTGAAAGCCGTCCTTCACCTAGCTTTTTGGGAACACAAAGTTTCTTTTCAGTTGCAAACTCCACTCCATACATATATATGGGTAGGTACTAGCTCCAACTCGGTTTTACACTGAAAACTGCAGGAACTTCAAACCGGCACTAGGAAACAGACTGAGAAAGCAGAGAAAATGTGTCTCCTGCAACCCGTTCCCTTGGTGCTAGATGAACGAACGTCTCTCCACTTGTTCAGTTCTGAGAGATATGTGTGTGTGAAAGCCGTCCTTCACATATCTTGTAGGGAACACAAAGTTTCTTTTCAGTTGCAAACTCCACTCCATACATATATATGGGTAGGTTCTAGCTCCAACTCGGTTTTACAGTGAAAACTGAAGGAACTACAAACTGGCACTAGGAAACATACTGAGAATCCAGAGAAAAATTGTCTCCTGAAACCCGCTCCATTTGTGCTACATGAACGAACGTCTCTCCACTTGCTCAGTTCTGAGAGATAAGTGTGTGTGAAAGCCGTCCTTCACCTAGCTTGTTGGGAACACAAAGTTTCTTTTCAGTTGCAAACCCCATTCCATACATATATATGGGGAGGTACTAGCTCCAACTCTGTTTTACAGTGAAAACTGCAGGAACTTCAAACCGGCACTAAGAAACAGACTGAGAAAGCAGAGAAAAAGTGTCTCCTGCAACCCGTTCCCTTGGTGTTAGATGAAAGAACGTCTCTCCACTTGCCAATTTCTGAGAGATAAGTGTGTGTGAAAGCCGTCCTTCACCTAGCTTGTTGGGAACACAAAGTTTCTTTTCAGTTGCAAACCCCATTCCATACATATATATGGGGAGGTACTAGCTCCAACTCTGTTTTACAGTGAAAACTGCAGGAACTTCAAACCGGCACTAAGAAACAGACTGAGAAAGCAGAGAAAAAGTGTCTCCTGCAACCCGTTCCCTTGGTGCTAGATGAACGAACGTCTCTCCACTTGCTCAGTTCTGAGAGATAAGTGTGTGTGAATGCCGTCCTTCACCTAGCTTGTTGGGAAAACAAAGTTTCTTTTCAGTTGCAAACTTCATTCCATACATATATATGGGGAGCTACAAGCTCCAACTCGGTTTTACAGTGAAAACTGCAGGAACTTCAAAACGGCACTAGGAAACAGACTGAGAAATGAGAGAAAAAGTGTCTCCTACAACCCGTTACTTTGGTGCTAGATGAACGAACGTCTCTCCACTTGCTCAGTTCTGAGAGATAAGTGTGTGTGAAAGCCGTCCTTCACCTATCTTGTTGGGAACACAAAGTTTCTTTTCAGTTGCAAACTCCATTCCATACATATATATGGGGAGGTACTAGCTCCAACTCGGTTTTACAGTGAAAACTGCAGGAACTTCAAACCGGCACTAGGAAACAGACTGAGAAAGCAGAGAAAAGTGTCTCCTGCAAACCGTTCCATTGGTGCTAGATGAACGAAAGTCTCTCCACATGCTCAGTTCTGAGATATAAGTGTGTGTGAAAGCCGTCCTTCACCTAGCTTGTTGGGAACACAAAGTTTCTTTTCAGTTGCAAACTCCACTCCATACATATATATGGGTAGCTACTAGCTCCAACTCGGTTTTACAGTGAAAACTGAAGGAACTACAAACTGGCACTAGGAAACAGACTGAGAAAGCAGAGAAAAAGTGTCTCCTGCAACCCGTTCCCTTGGTGCTAGATGAACGAACGTCTCTCCACTTGCTCAGTTCTGAGAGATAAGTGTGTGTGAAAGCCGTCCTTCACCTAGCTTGTTGGGAAAACAAAGTTTCTTTTCAGTTGCAAACTTCATTTCATACATATATACGGGGAGCTACTAGCTCCAACTCGGTTTTACAGTGAAAACTGCAGGAACTTCAAAACGACACTAGGAAACAGACTGAGAAAGCAGAGAAAAAGTGTCTCCTGCAACCCGTTCCTTTGGTGCTCGATGACCGAACGTCTCTCCACTTGCTCAGTTCTGAGAGATAAGTGTGTGTGAAAGCCGTCCTTCACCTATCTTGTTGGGAACACAAAGTTTCTTTTCAGTTACAAACTCCATTCCATACATATATATGGGGAGGTACTAGCTCCAACTCGGTTTTACAGTGAAAACTGCAGGAACTTCAAACCGGCACCAGGAAAGAGACTGAGAAAAAAGACTAAATTTTCTCCTGCAACCCGTTCCCTTGGTGCTAGATGAACGAACGTCTCTCCACATGCTCAGTTCTGAGAGATAAGTGTGTGTGAAAGCCGCCTTCACCTAGCTTGTTGGGAACACAAAGTTTCTTTTCAGTTGCAAATTCCATTCCATACATATATATGGGGAGGTACAAGCTCCAACTCGTTTTTACAGTGAAAACTGCAGGAACTTCAAACCGGCACGAGGAAACAGACTGAGAAACAGAGAAAAAGTGTCTCCTGCAAACCTTTAATTTGTCCTAGATGAACGAACGTATCTCCACATGCTCAGTTCTGAGATATAAGTGTGTGTGAAAGCCGTCCTTCACCTAGCTTTTTGGGAACACAAAGTTTCTTTTCAGTTGCAAACTCCACTCCATACATATATATGGGTAGGTACTAGCTCCAACTCGGTTTTACACTGAAAACTGCAGGAACTTCAAACCGGCACTAGGAAACAGACTGAGAAAGCAGAGAAAAAGTGTCTCCTGCAACCCGTTCCCTTGGTGCTAGATGAACGAACGTCTCTCCACTTGCTCAGTTCTGAGAGATAAGTGTGTGTGAAAGCCGTCCTTCACCTAGCTTGTTGGGAACACAAAGTTTCTTTTCAGCTGCAAACTCCATTCCATGCATATATAAGGGTAGGTACTAGCTCCAACTCGGTTTTACAGTGAAAACTGCAGGAACTTCAAACCGACACTAGGAAACAGACTTAGAAAGCAGAGAAAAAGTTTCTCCTGCAACCCGTTCCCTTGGTGCTAGATGAACGAACGTCTCTCCACTTGCTCAGTTCTGAGAGATAAGTGTGTGTGAAATCCATTCTTCACCTAGCCTGTTGGGAACACAAAGTTTCTTTTCAGTTGCAAACTCCATTCCATACATGTATATGGGGAGGTACTAGCTCCAACTCGGTTTTACAGTGAAAACTGCAGGAACTTCAAACCGGCACTAGGAAACAGACTGAGAAAGCAGAGAAAAAGTGTCTCCTGTAACCCGTTGCCTTGGTGCTAGATGAACGAACGTCTCTCCACTTGCTCAGTTCTGAGAGATAAGTGTGTGTGACAGCCGCCTTCACCTAGCTTGTTGGGAACACAAAGTTTCTTTTCAATTGCAAACTCCATTCCATACATATATATGGGGAGGTACTAGCTCCAACTAGTTTTTACAGTGAAAACTGCAGGAACTTCAAACCGGCACTAGGAAACAGAATGAGAAAGAAGAGAAAAAGTGTCTCTTGCAACCCGTTCCTTTGGTGCTCGATGAACGAACGTCTCTCCACTTGCTCAGTTCTGAGAGATAAGTGTGTGTGAAAGCCGTCCTTCACCTATCTTGTTGGGAACACAAAGTTTCTTTTCAGTTGCAAACTCCATTCCATACATATATATGGGGAGGTACTAGCTCCAACTCGGTTTTACAGTGAAAACTGCAGGAACTTCAAACCGGCACCAGGAAAGAGACTGAGAAAAAAGACTAAATTTTCTCCTGCAACCCGTTCCCTTGGTGCTAGATGAACGAACGTCTCTCCACATGCTCAGTTCTGAGAGATAAGTGTGTGTGAAAGCCGTTCTTCACCTAGCTTGTTGGGAACACAAAGTTTCTTTTCAGTTGCAAATTCCATTCCATACATATATATGGGGAGGTACAAGCTCCAACTCGTTTTTACAGTGAAAACTGCAGGAACTTCAAACCGGCACGAGGAAACAGACTGAGAAACAGAGAAAAAGTGTCTCCTGCAAACATTTAATTTGTCCTAGATGAACGAACGTATCTCCACTTGCTCAGTTCTGAGATATAAGTGTGTGTGAAAGCCGTCCTTCACCTAGCTTTTTGGGAACACAAAGTTTCTTTTCAGTTGCAAACTCCACTCCATACATATATATGGGTAGGTACTAGCTCCAACTCGGTTTTACAGTGAAAACTGCAGGAACTTCAAACTGGCACTAGGAAACAGACTGAGAAAGCAGAGAAAAAGTGACTCCTGCAACCCGTTCCCTTGGTGCTAGATGAACGAACGTCTCTCCACTTGCTCAGTTCTGAGAGATAAGTGTGTGTGAAAGCCGTCCTTCACCTAGCTTGTTGGGAACACAAAGTTTCTTTTCAGTTGCAAACTCCATTCCATGCATATATAAGGGTAGGTACTAGCTCCAACTCTGTTTTACAGTGAAAACTGCAGGAACTTCAAACCGACACTAGGAAACAGACTTAGAAAGCAGAGAAAAAGTTTCTCCTGCAACCCGTTCCCTTGGTGCTAGATGAACGAACGTCTCTCCACTTGCTCAGTTCTGAGAGATAAGTGTGTGTGAAATCCATTCTTCACCTAGCTTGTTGGGAACACAAAGTTTCTTTTCAGTTGCAAACTCCATTCCATACATGTATATGGGGAGGTACTAGCTCCAACTCGGTTTTACAGTGAAAACTGCAGGAACTTCAAACCGGCACTAGGAAACAGACTGAGAAACAGAGAAAAAGTGTCTCCTGCAACCCGTTGCCTTGGTGCTAGATGAACGAACGTCTCTCCACTTGCTCAGTTCTGAGAGATAAGTGTGTGTGACAGCCGCCTTCACCTAGCTTGTTGGGAACACAAAGTTTCTTTTCAATTGCAAACTCCATTCCATACATATATATGGGGAGGTACTAGCTCCAACTAGTTTTTACAGTGAAAACTGCAGGAACTTCAAACCGGCACTAGGAAACAGACTGAGAAAGAAGAGAAAAAGTGCCTCCTGCAAAACTTTCCTTTTGTCCTAGATGAACGAACGTCTCTCCACTTGCCAATTTCTGAGAGATAAGTGTGTGTGAAAGCCGTCCTTCACCTAGCTTGTTGGGAAAACAAAGTTTCTTTTACGTTGCACACTCCATTCCATACATATATATGGGGAGCTACTAGCTCCAACTCGGTTTTACAGTGAAAACTGCAGGAACTTCAATCCGGCACTAGGAAACATACTGAGAAAACAGAGAAAAAGTGTCTCCTGCAACCCGTTCCCTTGGTGCTAGATGAACGAACGTCTCTCCACATGCTCAGTTCTGAGAGATAAGTGTGTGTGAAAGCCGCCCTTCACCTAGCTTGTTGGGAACACAAAGTTTCTTTTCAGTTGCAAATTCCATTCCATACATTTATATGGGGAGGTACAAGCTCCATCTCGGTTTTACAGTGAAAACTGCAGGAACTTCAAACCGGCACTAGGAAACAGACTGAGAAAGCAGAGAAAAAGAGTCTAATGCAAACCGTTCCTTTTGTGCCAGATGAACGAACGTATCTCCACATGCTCAGTTCTGAGATATAAGTGTGTTTGAAAGCCGTCCTTCACCTAGCTTGTTGGGAACACAAAGTTTCTTTTCAGTTGCAAACTCCACTCCATATATATATATGGCTAGGTACTAGCTCCAACTGGTTTTTACAGTGAAAACTGCAGGAACTTCAAACCGGCAGTAGGAAACAGACTGAGAAAGCAGAGAAAAAGTATCTCCTGCAAACCGTTCCCTTGGTGCTAGATGAATGAAAGTCTCTCCACATGCTAAGTTCTGAGATATAAGTGTGTGTGAAAGCCGTCCTTCACCTAGCTTGTTGGGAACCCAAAGTTTCTTTTCAGTTGCAAACTCCACTCCATACATATATATGGGTAGCTACTAGCTCCAACTAGGTTTTACAGTGAAAACTGAAGGAACTACAAACTGGAACTAGGAAACAGACTGAGAAAGCAGAGAAAAAGTGTCTCCTGCAACCCGTTCCCTTGGTGCTAGATGAACGAACGTCTCTCCACTTGCTCAGTTCTGAGAGATAAGTGTGTGTGAATGCCGTCCTTCACCTAGCTTGTTGGGAAAACAAAGTTTCTTTTCAGTTGCAAACTTCATTCCATACATATATATGGGGAGCTACAAGCTCCAACTCGGTTTTACAGTGAAAACTGCAGGAACTTCAAACTGGCACTAGGAAACAGACTGAGAAAGCAGAGAAAAAGTGACTCCTGCAACCCGTTCCCTTGGTGCTAGATGAACGAACGTCTCTCCACTTGCTCAGTTCTGAGAGATAAGTGTGTGTGAAAGCCGTCCTTCACCTAGCTTGTTGGGAACACAAAGTTTCTTTTCAGTTGCAAACTCCATTCCATGCATATATAAGGGTAGGTACTAGCTCCAACTCTGTTTTACAGTGAAAACTGCAGGAACTTCAAACCGACACTAGGAAACAGACTTAGAAAGCAGAGAAAAAGTTTCTCCTGCAACCCGTTCCCTTGGTGCTAGATGAACGAACGTCTCTCCACTTGCTCAGTTCTGAGAGATAAGTGTGTGTGAAATCCATTCTTCACCTAGCTTGTTGGGAACACAAAGTTTCTTTTCAGTTGCAAACTCCATTCCATACATGTATATGGGGAGGTACTAGCTCCAACTCGGTTTTACAGTGAAAACTGCAGGAACTTCAAACCGGCACTAGGAAACAGACTGAGAAACAGAGAAAAAGTGTCTCCTGCAACCCGTTGCCTTGGTGCTAGATGAACGAACGTCTCTCCACTTGCTCAGTTCTGAGAGATAAGTGTGTGTGACAGCCGCCTTCACCTAGCTTGTTGGGAACACAAAGTTTCTTTTCAATTGCAAACTCCATTCCATACATATATATGGGGAGGTACTAGCTCCAACTAGTTTTTACAGTGAAAACTGCAGGAACTTCAAACCGGCACTAGGAAACAGACTGAGAAAGAAGAGAAAAAGTGCCTCCTGCAAAACTTTCCTTTTGTCCTAGATGAACGAACGTCTCTCCACTTGCCAATTTCTGAGAGATAAGTGTGTGTGAAAGCCGTCCTTCACCTAGCTTGTTGGGAAAACAAAGTTTCTTTTACGTTGCACACTCCATTCCATACATATATATGGGGAGCTACTAGCTCCAACTCGGTTTTACAGTGAAAACTGCAGGAACTTCAATCCGGCACTAGGAAACATACTGAGAAAACAGAGAAAAAGTGTCTCCTGCAACCCGTTCCCTTGGTGCTAGATGAACGAACGTCTCTCCACATGCTCAGTTCTGAGAGATAAGTGTGTGTGAAAGCCGCCCTTCACCTAGCTTGTTGGGAACACAAAGTTTCTTTTCAGTTGCAAATTCCATTCCATACATTTATATGGGGAGGTACAAGCTCCATCTCGGTTTTACAGTGAAAACTGCAGGAACTTCAAACCGGCACTAGGAAACAGACTGAGAAAGCAGAGAAAAAGAGTCTAATGCAAACCGTTCCTTTTGTGCCAGATGAACGAACGTATCTCCACATGCTCAGTTCTGAGATATAAGTGTGTTTGAAAGCCGTCCTTCACCTAGCTTGTTGGGAACACAAAGTTTCTTTTCAGTTGCAAACTCCACTCCATATATATATATGGCTAGGTACTAGCTCCAACTGGTTTTTACAGTGAAAACTGCAGGAACTTCAAACCGGCAGTAGGAAACAGACTGAGAAAGCAGAGAAAAAGTATCTCCTGCAAACCGTTCCCTTGGTGCTAGATGAATGAAAGTCTCTCCACATGCTAAGTTCTGAGATATAAGTGTGTGTGAAAGCCGTCCTTCACCTAGCTTGTTGGGAACCCAAAGTTTCTTTTCAGTTGCAAACTCCACTCCATACATATATATGGGTAGCTACTAGCTCCAACTAGGTTTTACAGTGAAAACTGAAGGAACTACAAACTGGAACTAGGAAACAGACTGAGAAAGCAGAGAAAAAGTGTCTCCTGCAACCCGTTCCCTTGGTGCTAGATGAACGAACGTCTCTCCACTTGCTCAGTTCTGAGAGATAAGTGTGTGTGAATGCCGTCCTTCACCTAGCTTGTTGGGAAAACAAAGTTTCTTTTCAGTTGCAAACTTCATTCCATACATATATATGGGGAGCTACAAGCTCCAACTCGGTTTTACAGTGAAAACTGCAGGAACTTCAAAACGGCACTAGGAAACAGACTGAGAAATGAGAGAAAAAGTGTCTCCTACAACCCGTTACTTTGGTGCTAGATGAACGAACGTCTCTCCACTTGCTCAGTTCTGAGAGATAAGTGTGTGTGAAAGCCGTCCTTCACCTATCTTGTTGGGAACACAAAGTTTCTTTTCAGTTGCAAACTCCATTCCATACATATATATGGGGAGGTACTAGCTCCAACTCGGTTTTACAGTGAAAACTGCAGGAACTTCAAACAGGCACCAGGAAACAGACTGAGAAAAAAGACTAAATTTTCTCCTTCAACCCGTTCCCTTGGTGCTAGATGAACGAACGTCTCTCCACATGCTCAGTTCTGAGAGATAAGTGTGTGTGAAAGCCGCCTTCACCTAGCTTGTTGGGAACACAAAGTTTCTTTTCAGTTGCAAATTCCATTCCATACATATATATGGGGAGGTACAAGCTCCAACTCGTTTTTACAGTGAAAACTGCAGGAACTTCAAACCGGCACGAGGAAACAGACTGAGAAACAGAGAAAAAGTGTCTCCTGCAAACCTTTAGTTTTGTCCTAGATGAACGAACGTATCTCCACATGCTCAGTTCTGAGATATAAGTGTGTGTGAAAGCCGTCCTTCACCTAGCTTTTTGGGAACACAAAGTTTCTTTTCAGTTGCAAACTCCACTCCATACATATATATGGGTAGGTACTAGCTCCAACTCGGTTTTACACTGAAAACTGCAGGAACTTCAAACCGGCACTAGGAAACAGACTGAGAAAGCAGAGAAAATGTGTCTCCTGCAACCCGTTCCCTTGGTGCTAGATGAACGAACGTCTCTCCACTTGTTCAGTTCTGAGAGATATGTGTGTGTGAAAGCCGTCCTTCACATATCTTGTAGGGAACACAAAGTTTCTTTTCAGTTGCAAACTCCACTCCATACATATATATGGGTAGGTTCTAGCTCCAACTCGGTTTTACAGTGAAAACTGAAGGAACTACAAACTGGCACTAGGAAACATACTGAGAATCCAGAGAAAAATTGTCTCCTGAAACCCGCTCCATTTGTGCTACATGAACGAACGTCTCTCCACTTGCTCAGTTCTGAGAGATAAGTGTGTGTGAAAGCCGTCCTTCACCTAGCTTGTTGGGAACACAAAGTTTCTTTTCAGTTGCAAACCCCATTCCATACATATATATGGGGAGGTACTAGCTCCAACTCTGTTTTACAGTGAAAACTGCAGGAACTTCAAACCGGCACTAAGAAACAGACTGAGAAAGCAGAGAAAAAGTGTCTCCTGCAACCCGTTCCCTTGGTGTTAGATGAAAGAACGTCTCTCCACTTGCCAATTTCTGAGAGATAAGTGTGTGTGAAAGCCGTCCTTCACCTAGCTTGTTGGGAAAACAATGTTTCTTTGGGGTTGCACACTCCATTCCATACATATATATGGGGAGCTACTAGCTCCAACTCGGTTTTACAGTGAAAACTGCAGGAACTTCAATCCGTCACTAGGAAACAGACTGAGAAAACAGAGAAAAAGTGTCTCCTGCAACCCGTTCCCTTGGTGCTAGATGAACGAACGTCTCTCCACATGCTCTGTTCTGAGAGATAAGTGTGTGTGAAAGCCGCCTTCACCTAGCTTGTTGGGAACCCAAAGTTTCTTTTCAGTTGCAAACTCCACTCCATACATATATATGGGTAGCTACTAGCTCCAACTCGGTTTTACAGTGAAAACTGAAGGAACTACAAACTGGAACTAGGAAACAGACTGAGAAAGCAGAGAAAAAGTGTCTCCTGCAACCCGTTCCCTTGGTGCTAGATGAACGAACGTCTCTCCACTTGCTCAGTTCTGAGAGATAAGTGTGTGTGAATGCCGTCCTTCACCTAGCTTGTTGGGAAAACAAAGTTTCTTTTCAGTTGCAAACTTCATTCCATACATATATATGGGGAGCTACAAGCTCCAACTCGGTTTTACAGTGAAAACTGCAGGAACTTCAAAACGGCACTAGGAAACAGACTGAGAAATGAGAGAAAAAGTGTCTCCTACAACCCGTTACTTTGGTGCTAGATGAACGAACGTCTCTCCACTTGCTCAGTTCTGAGAGATAAGTGTGTGTGAAAGCCGTCCTTCACCTATCTTGTTGGGAACACAAAGTTTCTTTTCAGTTGCAAACTCCATTCCATACATATATATGGGGAGGTACTAGCTCCAACTCGGTTTTACAGTGAAAACTGCAGGAACTTCAAACAGGCACCAGGAAACAGACTGAGAAAAAAGACTAAATTTTCTCCTTCAACCCGTTCCCTTGGTGCTAGATGAACGAACGTCTCTCCACATGCTCAGTTCTGAGAGATAAGTGTGTGTGAAAGCCGCCTTCACCTAGCTTGTTGGGAACACAAAGTTTCTTTTCAGTTGCAAATTCCATTCCATACATATATATGGGGAGGTACAAGCTCCAACTCGTTTTTACAGTGAAAACTGCAGGAACTTCAAACCGGCACGAGGAAACAGACTGAGAAACAGAGAAAAAGTGTCTCCTGCAAACCTTTAGTTTTGTCCTAGATGAACGAACGTATCTCCACATGCTCAGTTCTGAGATATAAGTGTGTGTGAAAGCCGTCCTTCACCTAGCTTGTTGGGAACACAAAGTTTCTTTTCAGTTGCAAACCCCATTCCATACATATATATGGGGAGGTACTAGCTCCAACTCTGTTTTACAGTGAAAACTGCAGGAACTTCAAACCGGCACTAAGAAACAGACTGAGAAAGCAGAGAAAAAGTGTCTCCTGCAACCCGTTCCCTTGGTGTTAGATGAAAGAACGTCTCTCCACTTGCCAATTTCTGAGAGATAAGTGTGTGTGAAAGCCGTCCTTCACCTAGCTTGTTGGGAAAACAATGTTTCTTTGGGGTTGCACACTCCATTCCATACATATATATGGGGAGCTACTAGCTCCAACTCGGTTTTACAGTGAAAACTGCAGGAACTTCAATCCGGCACTAGGAAACAGACTGAGAAAACAGAGAAAAAGTGTCTCCTGCAACCCGTTCCCTTGGTGCTAGATGAACGAACGTCTCTCCACATGCTCTGTTCTGAGAGATAAGTGTGTGTGAAAGCCGCCTTCACCTAGCTTGTTGGGAACACAAAGTTTCTTTTCAGTTGCAAATTCCATTCCATACATTTATATAGGGAGGTACAAGCTCCATCTCGGTTTTACAGTGAAAACTGCAGGAACTTCAAACCGGCACTAGGAAACAGACTGAGAAAGCAGATAAAAAGAGTTTAATGCAAACCGTTCCTTTTGTGCCAGAAGAACGAACGTATCTCCACATGCTCAGTTCTGAGATATAAGTGTGTTTGAAAGCCGTCCTTCACCTAGCTTGTTGGGAACACAATGTTTCTTTTCAGTTGCAAACTCCACTCCATACATATATATGGCTAGGTAGTAGCTCCAACTCGGTTTTACAGTGAAAACTGCAGGAACTTCATACCGGCACTAGGAAACAGACTGAGAAAGCAGAGAAAAAGTATCTCCTGCAAACCGTTCCCTTGGTGCTAGATGAACGAACGTCTCTCCACATGCTCAGTTCTGAGAGATAAGTGTGTGTGAAAGCCGCCTTCACCTAGCTTGTTGGGAACACAAAGTTTCTTTTCAGTTGCAAATTCCATTCCATACATATATATGGGGAGGTACAAGCTCCAACTCGTTTTTACAGTGAAAACTGCAGGAACTTCAA